>NC_086284.1:52927131-53527131 GCF_963924245.1 Chroicocephalus ridibundus
CAACCTAAAATATATCTAATAATTATTCACTCAGAATGAGCCACCAGTGAACGTTGTGAAACACAAATGCTATGTCTATTAAACATAAGCAATTACAAAACTACATACTGTGTAGGAGGTTGTAAGATTGGAGCTGATAGCCCTAACAACTATACTAGAATTCATTCTGTAGTTATAATAGTGACACACACCTGAAACTGCAATAATAGCCTGAACAAACAAATGAACAAAAAAAAATTATTTTGATTACTATTTGCTATAGAATGTGATGGATGCAAAACAAGGATACGATTTCTTCCTTTTTTTTTTTTTAAATATATCTCTTAGTACTTCTAACAGGTATTCAGCAACAGATAGTACACATGTAAAAATCCCATTACAATGCATTGTATTTCAAATAATTGTTCTGTTTTGCTATCCTCATACAGTCCATAAAAGGCTTATTTCACAATGCTCTTTCTCTCAGAGGAAAAGAAATAAAACCCAATAAATTAATTTTTTAGCAACTTTTACAAAATAAAGTAGTAAGTTACTATAGCCATTTTTAGGTGCATAAAATCTAAACCTGAATGGCTTTCACTTCATGCAGGATTATGTTCCTTCCCTTTAGGCTACAAAACCTATTGAGATCAATGGGAAATTTGATAAGGTTTAGCTCAGGTCCTTTGTATGAATGTTACAGCAATAAGTTTTTATAGTGCTTGCACAAAAGCTAATAAAAATAAGTTTTGAACTTATTTTCCCAAATGATCCACAAACGCATCACCTGATCCATGAGAAAGCAATGGTTAAATCAGCATCTAAGAATCTTACTATCTGCTTTTTAGCCCAGACCACATCTGTCTATACAGTGAGCCAGACATGTGGCTTGTGCAAATAATCATACGTCAAACAAATTCAGGGTAACTATGTTAATTATACTGTCTGAAGATATGGCTCAATAACTTGCATTAGTATTTAAGTGCAAGAGCAGCTATACACATATTCACTTAAAATAATTTATGATTCTGGCTGAGCTGTTGTTACCCTATGTAATTAATGTAAACCCATTTTTGGTGTTTTTGTTTATTGATAAAGAAAGAAGTTGTCTTTTACAATAAATGTTGATTTGAAATGTGCATTGGATTTAATATTTTGCTTACCTATTTGATGCATTATCTTACCGGTACCTGACAGCAACGGGAACTACAATGTCTCAGGTGATATATTTTTTCTACACTTATTTCAGAGCCTTGCAACTGGAAACACTCTCAAATGCTTGTAACGTTAACAGCTGTTCATATTTTCTTTTGTCTCATATTAAAGGCCATAACACACTCAGGAGCAGGGCAATGGGTTCACTGATATTGCTACTCGCTTCCCAGGGAAGGTGTTCATCTCATGCTGACCTCCATCAGAGTCACTCTGTTCTTTAGCTTATTCCCTCATGAGATAAAAATTGGTCTTGCAAGTACCAGCAAGCTACACTGTCATATGGCATGCATTCTGACATTTCCCTCCTTGAGCAGTCTTTATACTTTTCAGAGTCTCTCACTTTAATTCAAGCTGTCTTTTCAAGAGCCAGAAGTGCTGGGTGACACTTCTGTTTACACCTTTCTCTAGTTTTGGAACTTATCAACGCTATGTGATTTAAAAATAAATATTTAAACAAGGCTGTATCAAGGATTGTAGCATGTTCAGAAGGTGTAAAATACTCCCAGCAATGGTTCTGCTTTCTTTGAATTATCTGCAGGGACATTGTTTTCGGTACTTTCAGGCCTGCTAACATTCACTTGGTGTCTTAGGGTCAGTGTATAAGAGACCTGGATTCACTGTGCAGAAAGAACAGAATACAAGAAGTTTCCTGCAAGAAATGGATGAGCAAGAGCCTCCACAGTGAGATCTCAGGGGATCCCTGCAGACTACTGAGAAGCATGCACAGCATAGAGAAAGAGTAACAGGACATTTGTACACAAGTTCCACACTAAATCTGTGTGTAACAAAAACATGTCCAGCGACTGTATTGCAATCTATACTCAACCCCAAGCTCTCCCTGCTACAGTGACAGAAACATTGCCTGTTGCACAGGAGCTGTTCCAAGGTTGATATATAGAGATGACCCTCTCTGAAGAGAGATACTATTGCTTTTCAAGACAAAGCTACTGTTACAGAGACAGATAAGAAAAGGCACCTCTCACATGTGACTTTTCCCATTGTACACATGTACATTTTTCATAATTATACTTCTTATGAACAAGCTAACCTAAAGTCTATGACTTTTCTTCCTTAATAAGCATTTAAATACCTTAAATATTGTTTGTACTGTGAGTTGTTTCTATTACTTGGCCTGTATACAGATACAGATTTATCCCCATTGGCATGCAGTGCATATCATCACACTCATTTACTGAGGTCATAAATTTCACCATGTTCCCCAATTAGACCGAAACACAACCTCTCCTTGTAGGACACCAGGGTATGTCCCATGGGGGAAGAGGTCGTATTCTTCCATACAGGATGCTTCAGGGAAAAAAAATGAAACAATCCTCCAAATACAAAAGGAAAACATTAATTAACATTGTGATCTGAAAATACGTGAAATAGTTTCTCCTCCCGTGCAAAGAAAAGCAAGCCAGATTCCTTGCAATTAAAACTGGTCAAGTAGTACTAGTGAATACAACACTTAAATTATTTAGCACTGTTAGGCACAAGCTAGTCCTGAAGCTTGTGATGTCTTTTGTTCATTAGCATTCAAACTTTGCGAGAAAAGCAATTGTTCTGTGGGCTGCTCATAAACTGTTCATAAATTGATTGCTTGGACTCTCTACAGTATTATTTGAACTGCATGATAGATCACTGATATTTCTGCTTTATAACATAAAACAAGTAATGAACAGCAAACAGTTTATGGAAAATGAAAACACAAAACTAGAACAAGTTTGTAAGTTAAATATTTACAAGTTTAAAGCATCTGATAATCATCTGAATATTCATGACTACTCTGATCCAGCAAACACTTACTTGCATGCATATTAACAGACATATTTGCTTATATTATTTGGTAGTCTTTAACTTTCATGGGTAGATTCCAATATCTTTTTTTTGTCTTCTCTATACACTCCCACATACACTACTTTTTACAGTCACACATACACCTGTACGTATTGACAATTTTCCTCTTTTCTGTTCTATTTGCCTTCAAAATTTCCTTACCCCGGGGATATGATATCTTTTGTTTGTTTGTTTGTTTGTTTTGCTTTTCTCTGCAGTGTAAAACAGACGGAGTTTTTCTTTTCAGTTTTTGGCTTTCCAAGGATTGAGATTCACAGTTTCTTTGTTCAGGTGAATATAGAAGGAAACTGCTTTTGGCCTATCCAGAAAATTCTCTTCAGAAAGAGAATAAATGCCTAGCTCTTGGCCTTCATTTCTTTGTTTTAGAAAGCCACCAAGAGTAAATATGACTGTCCTTTATTCTGAAATAAACGGCTGTTAGTTAAAGAAAGAAGAAATATCAGGAAATACCAAGTAGGGAAACCTTTAATATATATGAACACATATGCGTCACATGTTAACTTAAACAAGTGACCGCAAAAAGATTAAGCAACTCTGTCCCTACAGGAGTCCGAGACATTAACTTAAAAGCTAATAGCTTCCAGACAGGACAAGAAACTTTTTCCTATTGCATAAGTAATGAATGGTATAAATTTAAGGAATGTACACCACTGTGACTTTCTATATAGAGGACACCAAAAAAACACCTGGGAAGGAGTCTGACAGAAAAGCAAAAAAAACAAACCCCAACATATCCAGGTCTCCTTCTACTTAACAGCATCCAAATGAATCACACAGGAGTGTTTTTTCCTGTGGCTAATATTTTGGTTCAGAAGAAAACAAAAATAAGGGGTAAAACCAATCCTTTTCTGTTTTTCCCTCTCTTTGGGAAGGCTCATCTTGCATTTCAACAACAGGAAAAAAATAGGTCTCTTAATTCCTTGTGGTAAATCAGTTGGACAAGTGCTTTGGAGTTGCTTTTCTGTTTCAAACTGGCATAAGACAAGCCTAAAATGCAAGCAATCACAACAAAGACTCTTACTATCAACAACAGCGAAGGGCTGCTGAAACAGAATCAGTCCCATATCCTGATTTGATAATGTATAAGCACAGAAGTACTAACTGTAAATCCTTATTTCTAGGACTTCTCTTGAATAAATTATTATTCTTCTTTTTTTTTTTTTTTTTTTTTCCCTTTCCTTTTCTTTCTTTCATACCTTCACTATTGGTTTGAGAAAACTTTATTTTGCAGTCCTGGAAAATATCTGGCCACTTTATGCCGATGTCACCGCCCCATAGACTGCTCTTCAATGTACGGACATAGACTACCTATCAAGCAGCTTTCATTTTCCAGCTTTCGTTTTCCACTTTGCTTGTCTTTTTAAGCACTCACCATTTGCTGACCACTGTGTTATCCAACATATTCTCTAACCAGTGGTGCTGGAATAAAAGCTCTGAAGTGATGGTTCCAAGGTAGGGATGCAAATACAAGGTTGCAGCATTTCTCCTTGGGGCATGAGTGTGTCACAGGTGTGGATTTCAGCAGCAAGGACTGGCAAGCTTGCTTTTTTTTCCTTTTCAGTTACATCTGAGCAGCAAACTAAGTGGGAGAATACTATTTTATTCAGATGCAAAGATTACTTTATGAACCAAAACCAGATCCTTGAAACAAAAGGAAAAAAATTCTGAGTCACACTGACATGACAGAGGAGCTTTGAAGGACAATCTCAGCAGTAAGGTTCATTATCAGTATATTGGAGACAAAAGGAAAACTAGAGAAATTGTGGGCCCACCGTTGAATGAGACAGGAGCCATGGTGACAGATGATGCAGAGAAGGCAGAGTTACCGAATGCTTTCTTTGCTTTGGTCTTTATTGCTTGACCTAGCCCTCAGGAGTCCAGACTTTGGAGAAAGTAACAGGGAAAGTCTGGATGAAGGAAGACTTCCCCTTGGTTGAGGAGGATCAAATGAGAGATCAATTAAGTCAACTGCATATCAACAAGTCCATGGGTCCCCATGGGATGCACTCAAGAGTGCTGAGGGAGCTGGCGGAAGTCATTGCTGGGCCGTTCTCCATCATCTTTGAAAGATCCTGGAGAATAGGCAAGATGCCTGAGGACTGAAGGAAAGCCAATGTCACTTCAGTCTTCAAAAAGGGCAAGAAGGAGGACCCAGGGAACTACAGGCTGGTCAGCCTCACCTCCATCCCTGGAAAGACGATGGAACAGCTCGTTCTGGGCATCATCTCAAGGCATGTAGAGGAAAAGAAAGCTATCATCGGAAGTAGCTTCATGGATTCACCAAGGGAAGCTTGTCTGACTAATCTGATAGCCTTCTATGATGGCATGACTGGATGGATAGATGAGGGGAGGGCAGTAGACGTGGTCTACCCTGACTTAAGCAAGGCGTTCGACATGGTCTCTGAGAGCATCCTTATAGGGAAGCATAGGAAGAGTGGGTTAGATGAATGGACAGTAAGGTGGGTAGATAACTGGTTGAAAGACAGAGCTCAGAGGGTTGTGATTAGGGGCACAGAGCCTAGTTGGAGGTCAGTGACAAGTGGTGTTCCCCAGGGGTCAGTACTGGGTCCGGTCCTCTTCCATATATTCATCAATGACCTGGGTGAAGGGATAAAGTGCACCCTCAGCACCCTCAACTGATGACACAAAGCTGGGGGTGGGGTGGCTGACACACCGGAAGGCTGTGCCGCCATACAGAGAGACCTGGACAGGTTCTAGATTTGCGCGGAGAGGAACCTTATGAAATTCAACAAGGGCAAATGTAGGGTGCTGCACCTGGGGAGGAATAACCCCAGGCACCAGTACAGGTTGGGGGCTGACCTGCTGCAGAGCAGCTCTGTGGAAAGAGACCTGGGAGTCCTGGTGGACAACAGGGTGACCATGAGTCAGCAACGTGCCCCTGTGGCCAAGAAGGCCAATGGCATCCTGGGGTGCATCAAGAAGTGTGTGGCCAGCAGGTGGAGGGAGGTCATCCTCCCCCTCTACTCTGCCTTGGTGAGGCCACACCTGGAGTACTGTGTCCAGTTCTGGGCTCCCCGGTTCAAGAAGGACAGGGAACTGCTGGAGAGGGTGCAGCAAAGGGCTACCAAGATGATTAGGGGAATGGAGGACCTCTCTTATGAAGAAAGGCTGAGGGATTTGGTCTTTTTAGTCTGTTAAAAAGACAAGTGAGGGGAGATCTCATCAATGCTTATCAATATCTAAAGGGTGAGTGTCAGGAGGATGGTGCCAGGCTCTTTTGAGTGGTGCTCAGCAGTAACGGGCACAAACTTGAACATGGGAAGTTCCACCTAAACATGAGGAGGAACTTCTTTCCTTTGAGGGTGGCAGAGCACTGGAACAGGCTGCCCAGAGAGGGGGTGGAGTCTCCATCTCTGGAGGCATTCAAAACCCACCTGAACGCGTTCCTGTGCAACCTGCTCTAGGTGACCCTGCTCTGTCAGGGTGGTTGGACTGGATGATCTCCAGAGGTCTCTTCCAACCCCTACCATTCTGTTATTCTATTATTCTGTGATTCTGTGACTTGGTCCTTCCTAGTCCCATGGGTTAGTTACTGTGAAAAGAAAGAAAACCTATAGCAATAAAGTTGGTATATTCCTTGCATACATTGATAAGGATCCCCGTTTCTCACTATCTGAAGTGTCTCACCATGAATCCTCATTCAGAGGATGCCAGAGTAGTTTCCCAGGGAATGAGAGGACTATTTTGCAGCCCACCAAACAAAGTATTTGGTACAGGTAGTCTGAGAGAAACACAATGTTGTAGCAACATGAACATAAAAAAGAGATAAAAGTGATTGTGTCTGTTTCCATGTTTGAGTATCAGTGTGGTCTTGTGTGATTGCAGCTCTCATTTAGCATGCTGACCTAGCCAAATTAAGAGGACAAAACTTAAGATTTTACATTGACTTCTCCCTCTGTCATCTTGAGTGACCCAAATCAAGTAGACTGCTCCACCTAGCAGAGAATTACTTTGGATGACACTGCACTTCTTAAAAAGCTAGGCTTGAATGGTTCAGTGATGCATCAGTAATGTTTGTAACAATGATCTAGTCTTTCATTTAATTATTTAAATCTTCTGAAGGAATCAGTAATCACTCACACTCTCACGGACTAGTAGTTTGTTTTCAGAGTTCCAGGTCAGTAATAAATCTTTACAAAGAAAAAAGAAACAACAAAAAAACCAAACCAAGCCAAAACCACACAATAAGTATCTCTGGAGAAGAGGAAGATAAAACAACACATTTTTAAAAAAAAATCACATCTGCAATGTGGAAGTATATCTTTGTGTGAAAAAATGCTCTAATCACATTAAATGATACTCAGTGATCTCAAGATCAAGATTCTCTTAAAAGAACTGTCAAGAGACTACTTCAAGGGACTCTAGTGGGAATTCATAAGAGGGTGAGGAAAGTGTTGAGAAGCAAAAAAATGATTTTGCATTCAGTCCTTCTATCTCAGAGGAATACAGACAGATTTGCACAGAATGAGCAATATGCTGATTAACATAAGGAATGTCTCCTCTATCAAGACCATTCACTTTTAAATAAGTGTTAGGAACTATCTCTTCCTTCAGAGGGCAAACCTTCAATGTCCTCTTTTCTAAATTTAGGGTACTTATGCTTCAGGATAAAAGAATTGTTTCAGGCCATCTCAGCTGCAAAGGGCTTTTTAATCCACTACATTTTGAATACGCTTACACATAGATTGATTGCTGAAAAAAGTTATTATTTCTGCCCACACACACCACTCTTTCCTAAATGAACCACAAACTCTGCAGTTAATCTTGCAGAGATCACTGAAGGGACTCTAAGAGGATCTTACCGTAGCACTGTCAGCTTCTGCTGGTTTCACTTTCCCCAGTCAGAGAAGCCACCAAAGACGAAATGTCTTTGCTTTTTCTTCCCAGCTGGTTTATGAGCATAAAAAGCTGTCCAACGAATTCCCCCAGCCTTCTTCTCAAGGCTGAACAAACCTTCAGGTTTTTCATTATAATATTAGTTTTGTTTAAAGTTTTAGTTTCTATTCATCACTCAAGTCCAGTTTAAAGTCTTGTTTTGATCTTCTAGTAAAAAAGACTTTCTCCCATCTTTCATCCTCTTCCATCCACAGAAATCTCACTTCGATCCTTTTATTACACTGTAGTCTCTCAAGCATAATGAGTCTCTCCAGATATCCAAAACCCAGACCACAAATATTTGTTGCTTTCTGAAGAAATTATTGTTGTATGGAAGGTAATGCATGCATACTGCTATTCTGTGATTTGTCTGATTTAACCGAAACCTTGTGGTTTAACCCCAATAGGTAGATAAGTCCCACACAGACGCTTGCTTACTCCCTCACTGGTGGGATGGGGGAGAGCATCGGCAGGTAAAAGAGAAAACTTGTGGTTTGAGATGAAGACATTTTAATAGCAAAAGCAAAAGCTGTGTGCACAAGCACAGCAAAATAAGGAATTCACTCATTCACTTCCCATTGTCAGGCAGGTGTTCAGCCGTCTCCAGAAAAGCAAGGCTTCATGATGCGTAACAGTTACTTGAGAAGACAAGTGCCACAACCCTGAAAATCCTCCTTTCCTACTTCTTCACCCTACTTTTATTGCTGAGCGTGACATCATATGGTATGGGATATCCCTTTGGTCAGTTGGGGTCAGCTGTCTTGGCTGTGTTCCCTCCCAACTTCTTGTGAACCCCCAGCCTGCTTGCCGGCAGGGTGCGGTGAGAGGCAGAAAATGATGCTGTGTAAGCACTGCTCAGCAATACCATCTCTCTATTATCATTATTTGTGACTGTTTTGGTCACAAATCCAAGATCTATCCCAGCCAAAACCAGTACAAACCTTCATCCTTTTAATTGGTAACTAGGCACTGGGGAGACAGAAAAGGGTCAACCTTTCTTGGCACAGGAATTTGCTGGAATATAAATATGACTTATGTTTAAAAATAGGGAACTACTGAGACCTGAGATCCTTGTGTGTTAAGTGAGAGAGTATCCATTAGCATATATTCTGCTAGCTGGCATTTGCAGAATGTTTGAATAACCTATGGGAATTTAAATAAATTTAAAGCATAGTGATAAGTTGGAGTAATGAGAGGTATAGAGTACATGAGGGGAAAAAAAATAAAATGTTTCATTTATCACAGTTATTTCTCTCCCTGTGCAAAGCAAATTTCTCACCTTTCTTTACATTTCTGTAGTAGTGATGTAAATGTATGCATTAACATGTCTTTCTCAATCCCTTTGGCAGCAGAGTGCAGGCCACAGTTTACTTGCACTTGGAGGGGCATCCAGTACACCTAGAAGTGACTGCCCGAGGGATGGAAACACGGCCCTACCAGTTGACATGGATTGATTCAGATTGTGCTGGAACAGGGTGAAGCTCTGGATCAATTGAAATACATTGATAACATTGTTGTACGGGGCAACACAGCATAAGAGGTTTTTAAGAAAGGGAAGAAAATAGTCCAAATTCTTCTGAAAGCCAATTCTTCCATAAAACGAAGTAAGGTCAAGGGACCTGCACAACAGATCCAGTTCTCAGGAATAAAATGGCAAGATGGGCGTCATCAGATCCCAATGGATGTGATAATAAAGTAACAGCTATGTCCCCACCAACTGTCAAAAAGGAAACACAAGCTTTCTTAGGCGTTGTGGGTTTTGGAGAATGCATATTCCAAATTACAGTCTCTTACTGTAAACTCTATCAAGTGACACAGCAGAAGAATGCTTTTAAATGCGGCCCTGAGCAACAGCAAGACTTTGAACAAATTAAACAGGAAATAGCTCATTCATTAGCCTTTGAGCCAGTCTGGGCAGGACAAGAAATAAAAAATGTGTTTCTACACTGCATGTAGGCAGAATGGTCCTACCTGGACCCTCCGCTAGAAAGCACTGGGGGAGACTCGAGGTTGACCCCTAGGGTTTTGGAGTCAGGGATGCAGGGGATCCAAGGCTCTCTATACTCCAACTGGAAAAGAGATATTTGCAGCATATGAAGGGGTTCAAGCTGCTTCAGAAGTGGTTGGTGCAGAAGCACCCTGACTGACAGTGCTGGACTGGATGTTCAAAGAAAGGGTCCCCTTTACACGTCATGCAACTGACACTATGTAGAATATGTGGGTCGCACTGATCACACAATGGGCTCTAATGGGAAACCCCAGTCACTTAGGAATTCTGGAATTGGTCATGGACTGTCCAAAAGGCAAATAATTCAGAATATTACTAGAGAAGGAGGTGACACATGCTGAAGAGGCCCCACTGTATGATAAACTGCTAGAAAATGAAAAGCAATATGCCTTGTTCACTGATGGGTCCTGAGGAGAAATAACTGGACTCCAGATGATCCAATGTGAATCAACAGAAGCTGTTTATTAAGCACAGGTCATCATCTTTTATACCCTGTGTTGTAGCCGTACATGCCACTTGCTTATTTCTGATTAGCTAGTTACACTGTCCACGCGCTGTCCATGCAGTTCATTCACAGATCAGATTGGTTACAAGAATTCACATAGTAAATTGCTTAGTCATTAGCACAACATGTTTTCTACCTTCTCAGTTCCCGTTTTTCCCATGTACTAATTCCATCTTCTACCACCTGTTTTGCCCTTAATCTAATCTCTCATAGTAGGGAGGCTGGCTTACGTGACCATTTTCTCTCAGACACATTCCTACAGGGTCCTGTCATATTGTAGGAAAACATCAAAGGTAGAAGACTGCTGTGTGAAGTCCTACATGATGAGTTGTAGAAGCTGTTGAAGGAGAAGGTGAATTGAGACAGTTTGCGGAAGTGAAGGCTGTCCATCTAGCTTTAGATATTTCTGAACAAGAAAAGTGGCCAGTGTTCTTTCTCTGTACTGATTCACGGATGATGGCAAATGCTCTGTGGGGGTGGTTACAGCAATAGAAGCAGAGAAGCTGGCAGCACAGAGGCAAACCCATCTGGGCTGCCCTATTGTGGCAAGATATTGCTGCCCAGGTGGAGAACCTGGTTGTAAAAGTATGTCACATAGATGCTCCTGTACCCAAAAGTCGGGCCACTGAGGAACATCAGAACAACCAGCAGGTGGATCAGGCTGGCTAAGATTGAAGTAGCTCAGCTGAATCTGGACTGGCAACATAAGGGTGAGTTATTTATATCTTGTTGGGCCCATGACACCCCAGGCTATCAAGGAAGAGATGCAACATACAGATGGGTTTGTGATCAAGGGGTGGACTTGACAGTGGATGCCATTGCACAGGTTATCCATGAATGTGAAACATGCACTGCAAATAAGCAAGTCAAGCAGTTAAAGCCTCTTTGGTATTCATTTAGTTAATGATTTGCTTATGCACCTGGACACGCATAAGTCTATGGGGCCGGACGGGATTCACCCAAAGGTTCTCAGGGAGCTGGTGGGAGAGCTCACCAAGCCTCTCACCATTATCTATCAACAATCCTGGTCAACAGGAGAGGTGCCGGATGACTGGAGGGTGGCCAATGTGACGCCCATCTACAAGAAGGGCCGGAAGGAGGATCCCAGAAACTACAGGCCTGTCAGCCTGACCTCTGTACCGGGAAAGATCATGGAGAGGATCATCTTGAGCGAGCTCTCACGGGAAGTGCAGGGCAGCCAAGGGATCAGGGCCAGCCAGCATGGGTTTAGGAAAGGGAGGTCCTGCCTGACCAACTTGATCTCTTTCTAAGACCATGTGACCCGCTTTCTCGATGAGGGGAAGGCTGTGGATGTTGTCTACCTGGACTTTGGTAAGGCCTTTGACACCGTCCCCCACGGCATTCTCCTGGAGAAACTGGAGAATCATGGCATAGACAAGTGTACCCTCCGCTGGATAAAAAACTGGCTGGATGGCCATGCCCAGCGAGTTGTGATTAATGGAGCAAAATCTGGTTGGCGGCCGGTCACCAGTGGTGTCCCTCAGGGCTCAGTTTTGGGACCAGTTATGTTTAATATCTTTATTGATGATCTAGACAAGGGGATTGAATACACTCTCAGTAAGTTTGCAGATGACACCAAACTAGGTGGGACAGTTCATCTACTTGAGGGTAGGAAGGCTCTACAGAGGGACCTGGACAGGCTGGATCGATGGGCCAAGGCCAACTGTGTGAGGTTTAATAAGGCCAAGTGCCGGGTCCTACATTTTGGTCACAACAACCCCAAGCAAAGCTACAGGCTTGGGGAAGAGTGGCTGGAAAGCTGCCCGGCAGAAAAGGACCTGGGGGTGCTGCTGGATGGCCAGCTTAACATGAGGCAGCAGTGTGCCCAGGTGGCCAAGAGGGCCAATGGCATCCTGGCTTGTATCAGGAATAGCGTGGCCAGCAGGAGCAGGGAAGTCATCGTGCCTCTGTACTCGGCACCGGGGAGGCCTCACCTCCAGTACTGTGTTCAGTTTTGGGCCCCTCACTACAGGAAAGACATAGAAGTGCTGAAGCGTGTCCAGAGGAGAGCCACCAAGCTGGTGAGGGGTCTGGAGAACAAGTCCTGTGAGGAGAGGCTGAGGGAGCTGGGCATGTTTAGTTTGGAGAAGAGGAGGCTGAGGGGAGACCTCATTGCCCTCTACAACTACCTGAAAGGAAACTGTAGAGAGGCAGGGGTTGGCCTCTTCTCCCAGGGGAATAACGACAGGACCAGAGGAAATGGTATGAAGCTGCGGCAAGCGAGATTTAGATTAGATATTAGGAAGAATTACTTTAGTGAAAGAGTGGTCAGGCACTGGAACAGCCTGCCCAGGGAGGTGGTGGAGTCACCATCCCTGGAGGTATTTAAGAAACATGTAGACATGGCTCTTCAGGGCATGCTCTAGTGCCCAAGATTATTGTTTGTGGTGGGGTGTTGTGTGTGGGGTTGTGGGTGTGGAGTTTAGTAGGTGGGTGTTGGTGTGTGTTGTTGGGGTTTTTTTTTTTTGTTTTTTTTTTTTTTGTGGTTGAACTCGATGATCTCAGAGGTCCCTTCCAACCACTAAGATTCTGTGACTGTGACTCTGTGGTATGGAGAAAGATGCCTGAAATATAACTATGGGGAGGCCTGGCAGATGGATTATATCACACTCTCATAAACCTGCCAAGGCAAGCACCATATGCTTATAACGGTAGAAGCAACCACCAGATGGTTGGAAAAATATCCCGTGCCCCATGCCACCGCCCAGAACGCTATCCTGGGCCTTGAAAAGCAAGTCTTATGGCAATATGGCACCCCAGAGATAACTGAGTCAGTCAACAGGACTGATTTCCCAAAACAACCTCATAGCACCTGGACCAAAGAGCATGGCATTGAGTGGGTATAGCATATCCCTTATCATGCACGAGTCTCTGTGAAAATCAAACAATAAAATGAGAGAAATGGGTGGCTTGGACCTTCGAACATTGGGATACAAATTTAGAAAAGGACAGCTGCTTAGTCAAAACTAGGGGATCTGCCAATCAAGCTTTCCCTGTGGAATCAAAATATTTACATACTGTAGAATGGGATAATGTTCATGTAATGCTCATAAAAAATATGCTTGGGAAGACAGTCTGGGTTATTCTTGCCACGGGCAAAGGCAAAAATGTCCATGGGATTGATTTTGCTTGAGGGCCTGGTGCACTTGGTGGGTGTTGCGGAAGAATGGGGCAGTCCAATGTGTATCTCAAGGGGATTTGATTTTGGGTGAGAATAGCAAATGACTTTTATTGTATGATGTTAATTGCTATATAATGCTGTATGTCATCACTACTATGGTTGCTATATGCCATATCAATGGTAATACTACCCAGATCAACGAAGAATGAATCCTGATGAACCGAGAAAAGTGCAGCAATGATAGAACCGAACAAGGGCAGCAGTGATGGAACCAGGACTGGCTTCAGAATGCAACAATCCAACACCACACACCATCTGTCTTGCCCTGAAGGAGTGTTACGACAGATGGACCCCAAAGTCATGGACTAAATAAACTCAACAGACATTTTAGAGGAATGGCCCATAGACTAAGGGAATGATATCCGTGTGTTTATATCAAAAGACAAGAAAGGTGGTGGTGGTGATTAATTGGGATTTGTTGGAAAGTGTGTGACCTGGGCATGACATAGATGGCATAGAATAAGGGGTGGACAAGCAGGAGCTGAGCAGCCAGTGCCCCAACACCCTCATAAACAGATGACTCCCATCATGGATAGGTTAAACCACAACACTGTGTAATTTAGTAGTCATTATATCTGTCATGAATTCTTTTTCTGATCATGAGTTACTGTGCAATTGACTTATTGATATTTTGGAAATAATTAGCATATTTTAAGTATTATTTACATGAAATTGTGGAGAAGAGCTGAAGAAGTCTGCAGTGGAATAGTATAAATAGAACAGTCAAACACTATAAAAAGCCTTCTTCGTTTCTACTAAAAAAACCCAAACATATCTTACGTTTCTAAATGAAACAATAATAGAGGTAATAAAGATGGGTGAGATGAACATTTGAACCTTGTATTTGCCCTATTAGCAGAAGAACGTTGTATTAAAGAACGTACTTTTTCAGTTCATCATAAGATTGACTCATAGGGCAGATATAATTCTAACAAAAAGACCTATTTAATAACGAAATAATAGTAATAAGCCATTGCACTTCAAATGGAAACAATTCAGACTTCACAAAAATAGAAAAAACTGTCTTGAACAAAAAAGATACAAAAAAAAGGAAGAGATAAATGAGGTCCTCTTACATAAAATCCAATAAATAAAATGAATAGTAAAGTAAAAAATATTTTCTATTATTTGGAGAATCAGAACAGAAAGGAGCAAGAGAACTGATTGATACTATATAAATGGTGTCAGATGCTTTCTCTTTTATGACCCCATCAATTGATTAGATCTACATGAAGGGGTTGCAGTACGTGCTGTATAAACACATTCAAGGTTCCTGGTTTTATAACCTTAACGGAAAAACAGTTAGAGTTAGGGTAAGAGTTAAAAGAGATGGAAAAAAAAAAAAAACAAAAAACAAAAACAAAACAAAAAAAAACCAAAAAACACTTTGAGTAAATTTGGTCATCTTAGTCTATAAGCAATGAATTAATACCTGAGCTACTACAAAGACGGGTTACCAAATTGATCTGGAGAAGGTCAGCTCCTCATGTAAAAGTACACTGGGACAGCTCTACTTAGCCTAGCAGAATGAATGTTAAGCAGATATGTGCTTTCTTTCCATGTGAGGGTGTAAAATCAGGCAATGAGACAAGCTTTTTCATCTGAAGGACCATGATCTGTAAGAACACATTCAGTCAGAAAATTAGAATAAGTCTTCCCAAACAGCTGTGTGAGTTCCTGGAGCAGCTGTCTAGTGGGTACAACAGATGCAGAAGCCTAATTACTTATATTCCACTTATGTCAGATGTATAAGAGATGTCTCTGTCTCCCAGAGTTGTTTCTGTGTTTTACATTAATTATGGGATAAAACAGAAGTAGCCAGTGAAGAATGGGCCTAAACCCACATTTCCTTCTATGTGTCCCAGACACTGTAAAACGGCTTCTTCCTTCACAGCCCTGAAATGCCCCCAAACCTTCATCTTCTACAGTGAAGTGCTATATCATCAAAAAGATGAGTTCTTAATCATTCCTATCTGGCTTATTTTGGGCCTGATGTTTAGTATCCCAGGTAGAGAGGTAGAAAGGAAGGTTTGAACCTACTAAAACGAAAATTAATGTTCACCACACCTGAGTCTTGTGAGAAAACTGATCCATTAAGCCCTACTTATATCCACTATATGTAGCCTGGGAGCACCAATAATGTTGAATGTTACAGAGGACTTCAGCAGACGGATACCTCTTTGAGATTCAGTCATCTTCAGTACACATCTTCTAATCTAATTTCCAAGGGATGCCCAAAACAAGTCATGGGATTAATCTCAACTAATTTTACACATCTTAAATTATGCATTTAGTTTAAGATAATTGGCTGCAAAATATTTGCAATTTAAAAACAAACAAGCAAATACATAAACATATATGATCCATTCCAGGGATTCCTGATTCTATGTACATCTCTGCCTGAATGTTAGTTCCTCAGCCCACTTTCTTCTGTCTGTACATCAGCATTAATTGAAGGGGAGGGCACCTGAGCAGATAAATATTTTGGAAATAGTTAAAATGTAGGATTGAAAGACACGTCCTCAGTGGTGGCACCCAGTGTCCTACTCTGACAGTATCATCCTTTTTCACGAGTTTACCAACTTTTTTTGATATTCATCTTCAAAACATTTTGGTTTTGTTCTAACTCTTCAATCATCAGACATTGTCCAAGAAGGAAAAGTACACTTATGAGGATTAGGGGCGTCTGTGTGTGTGTGTGTGTAATTTTCACATCTAAATGTATTTACTATCAATTTACACATGTCTGATCTTTGGAACAAAAAAAAAAATAAAATTGCTCTTTGTTTACATGGCTCATTCCCTTCCTATACCTATAACTCTTGATGTAATTTTGTCATATTTGTCATAGTCCATCTCAGCATGTGTTTTGGTTATTTTCCCAATCAAGGAAATTACCAGAATTATATGATTATTCAGATGAGGTTTCACAAGTGTTTGTGGTCACACTAACACATTAATGGCAATTCTGCTCCTGATAAATTCTGGGAAATGTTTGCATTCTTCCAGCTGCTTTACATTATTTTCTCGTCATTTATAAACAAAAAATTTTGCATCTTCCATATTGTTCCCTTGTTCATGATCTCAAATTTTCTGAATAAAGTTCATTCTCCTTCTGCTATTGTCATCCTCAGAGTCATATAAATCCATCCACTCAATAACCCAATTTCTTTTCCTATTTATGATTCTTCTCAAGGTTCAATCATTTACAAATGAATGTTCATTATAGAAAATAAAAGATGAAACTCAAGGCTATTTTCAAAAACAACTGATTCTCAATACAAATAATTTCTTTGCACTATAAACTTCCATTCAACATTTTCTGATAGTTTGCCTTTGAGCATACTCCTTATTCACTTTGTAACTCCTCCATAAGTGAAATTAGTAAATATCAGCTGTCTCTAGTATAACTAGTAGTTTCTTATTTAGCAAAATATGCATTAGTAATACTCAGATAGGTGTCATCAAATGAATTCTAGTAGTTGATAGAGTTGCTATCTTATCAAGGAAGTTGTCAGACAATCTATCAAAATCTATCTTTGTTTAACTCACAGTGTATTTTAGCCCATTGCTCATTTATCTTGAAATATGTAATCACACTTTTATTTAAAAAAAAATAATATTTAAGGCCTTGTAAAACATTGAGGTCAGATACGTAAGTTTAGCCAGATGTCTTTTTATTTTCTTTCAGATATACTCAATACATTTGTTATTCTTGGATGATGAACTTAACTTTATAGATTTATTAAAAAGGTTAATTACCAGACCTCAAATACCATGTTTGTGTATTTCCAGAATCCAGGGATGGAGATTACTTGATCCCTCCACCTAATTGCATTAGACTGTTTTGATTATCCTACCTTTATCTCTGGGCTCTACACAATTATCTTTACTGAAAATGGAGACAATACATTCATAACCCTTAGAATTTACCTCATCTTATTTGCATATAAGTGAAAAAGAGAAAGTAAGTAAGTGACATACCTTTCTTTTTTTTTTCTTTTTTTTTTTTTTCCCCTGCAGATAGTATTTTAAGCTTGTTTGGGGTTTTGGTTTTTTTGCTTGTTTGTTTGTTTTTTAATCACTGGCATGTGACATGCTGCCAGTTGATGTAAAGAACTTTTAGATAGACAATTCCTAAGTACATGCCTATTCAGTCACCCATCTTCTAGTTTATCTACATTTTGGGGATTTGGATCTACATCTTTGTTTATATATGTGTCTATGCAAACACTAGTCTTTGAAATTCATCTTTTTAATCACAAAGTTAAAATTTACTGTACCTAGTTGAAAGAGCTATTTAAGCAAGCACCTGGATTAAGTCTGTCATCTAGGCTACCTCTGCTGGGGCAATTCCTCCCATAAATCTTGCAAATTAATCTTGGAATAGGATAGGATAGTAGAGAAATATCCTCTAGGGTGCCTGTCTTTGGCTTTCTAAGGTATCTATCTAGAATATATATTATTTTTAAATAGCTAATTTTAAGAGAATAGAAGATAACTGAGAAGAATACTACCATTGTTATCTCAATAATGTTACTCATCTGCAAAAGAAAATTAAAAAGAAGCCTTCTTATTTCTGGAATGTCAAGAAGATTAAAACTACTAAATTTTCATGGGTAAGATAGTATTTTCCCAGACTAAAGGTATTTGTTTCCCAGGATACAGTCTAAAGGCAGAAGGTTTAATTCAGTTGTCCATACATTGCTACTTAGTGCCATTTTGGCTGCCCCAAGAGATGAAAAGCATTCAAGTGGAGCTGATAAATTTGATTCACAAGACATGACGGTTTCTTCCTCCTGCAGAGCAGCAGCTGGAAGCCAGGTTGAACACCACAGGATATCTCAAACAACACTATGTCTATATGCGTAGGAAATGTCACACCTAAAATCTTGTTATGGGCAAGAAGAAAACACACCAAGAAGGAAAGTCAAAAATTTATTCATAGTGTAATGAAGGCCTTTACTGTTTAGTTAGAGGAGTATTATTATTCCAAATATAGTTAATACAGGAAAAACCAAACCAAAACAAAACAAAACAAAAAGAAATAGAAGTATATTATTGTAGAAAAACTCTCAACAACAATAATTTGGTTAAAAATGCTACACACATACACTTCCAAGTTACTGTTACTGTTTTCTCTGGTGTTATGCTCACCCTTATGGTACCCTATCTAGGTAACAAGAGTTTACTCTACTGGTCATTAACACACAGGAAGGGGGAAATTCCAGCAAGTCATAAGTGTGTTTTGCTGGAAGGAGTAAGATGTGTATGACAGAGATTTTTCTTCCTCCTCCCTCTAGGATTCACTTTGGACTATTTGTTTAAAACACTTTTACACCCTGATGTCTTTTTACTGGTCTGCATCTCCACATTGTATCCAAATGCATTGATAGTATACCAGATGCATTTTACATAATCTGAATACTCATTCTTCATTCTCATGTATTCCTATAACTGTTTTTGTCCAGATCTATTTTTTTCACCACTGACTGATGAGTTTTTTCATAGTCTTGCTATCTCCAGTAACAACCTGTGCCTCCCATCTTATAATCCCTTGCCTGTTCTCATTTCTACTGCATGCGGTGACCATACTTTCAAGGCCCTTGCTATCATGCCAAACATTTAATTCTCTATGCTACATCAATATATGTTAGAGCCATAAATACTGTTTTACACTGAATAACTACTTGCCACTATCTATACTAAAAATATGTTTATAAAAAATTAAGTGTGACCACTTGCTAATTAGAAAAATGTTGTTTTGTCTAAATCAAGTAAAAACAAATCTCAGACAAAACCTGACAAGTCTCAGGCCTGAGGCTTTAAAACTTAATACTAGGCCCATGGCTGGCAATTAGTAATGGCAATGTTGTATTTACTGGGTTGCTGGGATAAAGAAATGAATTAAGTCATAAACAACTGGAGGAGACAAAAGGAAATTGAGCCACTGAATGATACCAATATCGATATTCTGTATTTGCCAAACCCTTTGCTGTTCAGCTAAAACAGTCCTCTCTCCACCTAAATATTCCTTTCACTTTTTTTGCACCAGCTTTTCCTTTATCATGCTAATTTTTTTGAATTTTGGCTGAAAGAATCTGCAAAGCCTGAAAAAAAGTACTTGAGCAAGTGTGAGTCAGGTCCCTTCCAACCTCAAATATTCTGCGATTTCAGTCAATAGCAGCCTCAGTGCTTTCTGCATCATCATACACTGTAGAAAACAGTTATGGTCCAAAAAACACTTGTTTTATTAAAATTGGAAAAACAAAGGTGGAGAGAAAACATGACTGCTGTTTCTAAATATAGTTGCAGAGTTAACACCAGGGAAGAAAGAAGGCCAATGTAAGCAAATGAACAGTGCTGGCATGTGAATGGGAAGGTATATAATGCCAAGAATAAATTCTCATTCCAATTTAGAAGCAGATTCCAAACAAAATTATTAAGTGGTAGTAATCTAGAAATAAGGAGCAGTGCTATTTGCTGGAAAAGCAGTGAAATTGTCTCTATCTGCTTTTAAAGTGGAGTTCACATTTAAAAAATGAGAGGCTGAAAGTCTCTAGTCTCAGTCTGAGAGTCTTTGTCTCACTCTTTAGGGAACTGAGAGTAGGTTAGACTTACTGAGTATATCTATACTATTAAATAAAGGCCTGTGAAAAAGTAAGCTTAGAAGCTGCAGCTTTGTCATACACACTCAAAAAGTTCTACTGCAATAATTTAAGATTACACAAGGAAAACAGGATGATTCATAAGATTATTTCATACAAAGACACTCTGGCCGTATTATACTGTTTTATAAAAATTCAAAGGTCTAGGTTATTATTGAGAATTTACAGATTTCTTTTCTTAGTGTCTCGTGAGTAAAAAATTGGACAATTTGAAACCGTCAACTTTGTTTGAAAAGTTTATAGAAGTAGTGTGAGGTGGAAGCAGAAGTTGCAATATCCTACAACATACTGAGATTTTTTCTGAAAACAAGAATTTATTATTTTTTTAGTATATTACAAGCTGAAGTAATTATCAAATAAAAGTGCTTTCTAAGGCTTAACTATTATCACTCTTATATCGGCATAGATCTCATAACAATTTAAAGCTGGCCGTACTTCCATGTCTTTCATTCCCCCAAATTGCTTAGACAGTACAGGATTATAACAGCAGGGATATTAAAAGTCCTATTTGGCTTAATCAGTCTTCAGCTTCTTATCAGTGCTTATACATTTCTACCATGTTTCTGGATATAAGTAAAATAGCTAAAGTCAGGATTAGTAGAAGAAGAAGAAGAAGAAGAAGAAGAAGAAGAAGAAGAAGAAGAAGAAGAAGAAGAAGAAGAAGGAGAAGAAGAAGAAGAAAAAACCCAAACACAAACCAAAAAAACTGATTGTGCTAGACAAGGAGCATTTGCATACAAGAGTAGCATCTGGATGCTGGAGAAGAGAAAAAAAATAAATCTGTGGGATGCCTGAAAGTTTAGTAAGTAAGAGCTTAGCAGATATGTAAGATTATCTATTTTAAATACCTAAGACCAAAACTGTGACCCTGAAAAACTTACAGCTATTAATGTAGGAGTTTAAGCTCCATAGAAATCTCAGGTTTTCATTGTGAAATGACTCAGGCATCAAATTTTCTCTTTTCATACATGCTCAGAAGTGTTTCACCTTGATAGGCAGAAGAATTCTCTATTTCTATAATGACTATTAAATAGAGTCTATGTCCAGAAACTGGGCATTCATCCACAAAGAAGCTCATAGATTTCAACCTACTGGGCATACCCTGTGCATGAATAACCAATTAAGTTGTACGCAGTACGCAGTTGGAATGGCCACTTTCTTTCAAAACCTGCCTGGAGAGTGCTTCTTGCTTTTACACAGCATTATAGTGCTTATTACAGTTACAGAGCTTATAAGAAACATAAATTCAGTTACTCACTTTTGTTTTAGAGTATTTCCTATGAATATTTCAGCATCAATATATGGATCATTCATAGATGAAGCACAGCATAAATACTCTCAAAAGTATTTCAGTTCTCAAAAAAGAATAAAAGATGAATTAGGTAATAAATAGAGATGTAGAGAACACAAATGAGAGTAATCTTACAGCCCATTATTTAGTATACTTGACTAGGAAGGAAAGTCTTAAAACTGTTTACACATGTAGGAGGGGATATTTGTTAGTCAAATGGACATCAATCCATCCATCAAAGGAAGAGCAAGACAAGCTAGGCTTCTAAGCTCCATAAAGGAAGAGAATTTAGGATATGCCAATTCATACTATTTCCACAGTATGTAAACTTAATCAGCTTCCTAGTCAGAATGCTAGCTACTTCAAATACTAATTTAGTGAAATGCCGAATTTTCTTACACACAATATAGGAGACTTTAATCAACACAGGGTGATGGGTGGTTAAAAAAATATACATTTCAGCACCTAACGATGTTGTCCATCTTATTTGTTACTGGCTCAACACAGCTGAATCTTGAAGCACAGTTTTAGCTGACTTAGCACCTTTTGGCACTGTAGTCCCAGAAAAGATGTGCTACAACTTTTAGTGCAACACATGAAGATCATCTGCAAAAACCTTTATATTGCACTTGAAAATAGCCAGACACATGGTCTGTACGAATAAATTCCAATACTGGCAACTATCCCCTACTTTACTGGTATAAAAGGAAGAGGGATTTTTTTTTTAGAAAGGAAAAAAATAGGAACTTTCAAAATGTCACCTGTTTTTAACCTGGAAGAGATTTAAATCATTTACAAATAATATTTGTAAAACAATAATCATTCTATATCTAAATTGAAAAGATGTTGTGTATTTAGTCTTTCTCTAAGCTAATGGCAAAGAATACCACGGTAGACATGTACCACCATATTTATCATAACAGTCTACATATCATGTTCTCATATATCCTGCTTTATCCTTCTGATTGCACATTACAGATGCTGCAGCAGCAGGTGGTCCTATAATTCAGTTCAAACTCACCAATCACTCTGCTTTCTTACGGTACATAACGGAGTGAACAAAATGAATGCTGTGAAACTACTAGTAGTTGTGATTGTGCACCATGCTTTCCAATTTTCATGCATGTAAAATCTGTAGATACTAATTTTTTAGTTTGGCACATACTCTGCAAACAACGGCTGAAACACAATCTGCTATACGGAAAGTGTGAGTTTGCAGCTTATTGAGGCTTGGATATTAATATGCTTGAGCAGCCCTTGGAACAGTGGTAAGCCTTGCACAGTTAAGCAGAAAAGTGTAATCATTTGTCTTCAGTGAAGACTTTGAATAGATGCTTTGCATAACCTTTTGGTATCATACTAAGAGATTCCTGGAAATAATGGGCCGCCAAACTCACTAAATATAGTCAGGCATGGTATGTGAATGGTGTCTTCCAAATTAACTAATCCATTTAGTTAGTTAACTTCCAAATTAATTAATTCAGTGCTATCTGAAAACTAGAAGCAAGTTAATCCTGTAAACATGTATCTGTTTAAAATTAAGGTGTCCAGCTTAAGCTAGTGTCGCAGACTTTCTCCGTGTTCAATAATGCAAGCTTTCTAACTAAAAAATAATGAATTCCTTTAAGATAGGTGAGTAAGACTACATCTATATCTGCAGATACAGGATTGCTTTAGCATTCCTGGATCCAAGTGTACGTACTGGGGGTCAACTGATTGTATACAAAAGCCAGAACGGGATATACAACAGCATTTTTCTCCAGTCCATTCTCTGTTTATACTAACATATACAGTATATAAATAGAAAGAACCTTTACCTAAAAGCTAACCTTTAAAAGGTACCACAGGTAAAAATTTTTGTCCTCAACTTGCTGGCTTTTAATGTAAAAGATATATCAGACTTGAACTGGTGTGATAATTCTGATAGGAAAATTAGTAAAAAATATTATTTTTTCCTCTAAATTGTCCTGATTGATTGATATTCTGTCAGATCTGGTCAGGACAGAGATACTGCTAGTTTATATCCTACTCTGTGTGAGATTTCCAACGAGAATTAATTTAGGATGTTAATACAGGAATTGAATATGCTTTATAAATAGTGTAACATTAAATATTAATATATATTTTAGTATATTTGTTGCATATAGTATATATTAAAGTATATTATTAAATTTTACATATAAATATTATAAGACCATATTGGGAATAGCTATAAGCACAAAAATAGAACATGTTGAATGTTGGTTTAAGACCACTGTTTTAGGCAGGCTGCTCACTTGCTGAACAGTAAAAGTGGGATTCATTTTACCATATTTTAGATGTCTAAAGCTCAGCTAAAATGCTAGTGAGTGAAGGAAATCATGCACTAATCTTCTCATCCTTTCAGTAGCTGCCTAATATCAACATCTAAGTATGGTGGGACGAATGACACAGCAAAATCTATGGGAAGTGAGTAAACTTACAAAGACCTTTTTCAATTATATCTACTACTATTTATATTCCTGACTGGAATCTCATTTTAAAATAGAACTTCTCAACAACTTGACTGTCTAGAAGTAAAGTTTCATCTTTTAAGATAGAGAAATACTTTTATATGTTACACGATAAAAAAGAAGTGTGAAGTGTGTGAATCCAAACAGCTAAAAAAATTTTCATAAGACATTGAGTAACATATACTTTTATGTAACTAAAATACGTATGCAAAGAATATCTTGATCCTCAGTCATTTATGTGGGATTAGTCTTACCTAAGTTTAGTCATCTAAAAGATGGACATCTTCCCTACATGTTGCTCAGACTTCATTGCTCAGACACGAGTTGCTCAGACTTCATTTATTGACTAATAGAAATAGCAACTTTTTAAAGGTGATTCATCAAACATGGGATATATGTCCAATTTTTAGATGGCAAAAACAGTGATTTGATTTCCCCCTAAGATTCTGCACTTCTATTAACCAAATACTGAAAATATGTTGGTGAGGACATTTATTTTAATTTTTTTAAGTATTTAGAAATCCAGGATGGAACTTTACATAATCTATCATCTGTGATCAAACCCTTGTTAATTGATTCATTATTTTAGAATAGAAATAATTGTTCCTATAGACAAAATACTAAGTGTAAGTATAAATTTGAGCGTAAATCCTACTTAAATACTCTGCTTTACTCTCTGGAAGATGCAAAGTGCATAACCTTGTGCATTAAATCTATTATACAACTGTTTTTATAGCATAACTGGATGCCAAATTCTGACATAGAAACTTGTTTATTTACTTGGATGGTAGGGGATGTTGTGTGTTTGTTTGGTTTCGTTTGGCTTTTAAAGCTTCACGTAAATGTAAGAATATTCCAGAGATCAAATCTCTGACTAATATAATATTTTAGGACAGAAGGGTCTGCTGGAGTTCTCAAATTCAATTTCCTGCTCAAAGCAAGGCAAACTTCAGAGTTAGATCAGGTTAGTCAGGGCTTTATCCAGTCAAGTTTAAAATATCTGCAGTGATGAAGACCATAATGCCTTTTTTTCTGGCTCACTTGTCCAAGTGCTTAACTGCTTTCAGTGTAAAGGGCTTCTTTGTCATCCGGAGCAGCCTCCCATGTTATCCTCTCTACCAGTCACCACGGCAAGCCGAAGTCCTCTCTTGTAAAGCTCATGTTCTTTATTCTCTTACTGCTTTTCCCCACTTCCTTCTCTGTCTTAAACTCTACCATCTCACAGTCACTGCAGTCAGGGCTGCTGTTGGCAATCCAATCTCTGAGCAGTTCTTCATTTTATGTGAGTAGCGAAACTAAGTGTACATCTTCCCTAGCAGTGCCATAAAGAAGCCACCTGAAAAAAAAACACATCAAAGCACTCCAGGAATCTCCTGGATTGTTTGCACCCCACCATGCTTCCATCTGTTATTGGAATCGTTAAAGTTACACAAGACAAGTAAGATATGCAATTGGAAGACTACACTGAGCTGTTTACAGAATGCCTCACCCACTTCACCTTCTCGATCCAGTGGTTTGTGGCAGATTCCTACTGTGACCTCCTCCTTGTTGACCCCTTCTCAGATCATGGTCCATGCATGTGAGCTGTTCCTTTGCATAGAGCACAATCCTCCAATCTTTTTTTCCCTTCCCATTTTTCCTAAAGGGCCTGCGTCCGTTCAGTTCTTCATTCATACAAATTTACCACATCTTTGTGATCCTTTTTGATCAGGTCATAGCTGTGCAACTACTAACAGGTTTTCAGATCCTTTTCTTTGTTTCTCATACTGCCACAATTCGGATAGGCATCTAGTAACACCACTTTTTCTAGGGGAGACTGAGATTTTCCCCCATAGTCCTGTCCCTGGTGTGCTTCCTGCAATCCCCCCTCCTCCACTTATCTCCAGGTGTTGGTTTCCAATGATCACACCCTGTAGTTACCACTACTGACACACCAACTTTTGCAGCACCTGTAGATTCCCTATGCACCACAGAAATGACAGGTGCCTCATACTTGTATACGTGTCCTAGTTATTGTGGTTTTAGTCACTGATGTTCCCTAGATGTTCACAGAATCATAGAATCTTCATGGTTGGAAAGGACCTTTGAGAGCTTCGAGTCCAACCATACACACAAAAAAACCCCCTAAAATCTCTGCCACTAGCGCATGCCCTGAAGTGCCATATCTAGACATTTCTTAAATACCTCTAGGGTTGGTGACTCAACCACCTCCCTGGGCAGGCTGTTCCAGTGCCTGACCACTCTTTCAGTAAAGTAATTCTTCCGAATATCTAATATAAACCTCCCCTGCCACAACTTCAGACCATTTCCTCTAGTCCTGTCATTTTTCACCCGGGAGAAGAGGCCAACACCCACCTCTCTCCAACCTCCTTTCAGGTAGTTGTAGAGGGCAATGAGGCCTCCCCTCAGTCTCCTCTTCTCCAAGCTACACATGCCCAGCTCCCTCAGCCTATCCTCGTATGACTTGGTCTCCATATCCCTCATCAGCCTGGTAGCTCTCCTCTGGACACGCTCCAGCACTTCCATGTCCCTCTTGTACAGAGGGGCCCAGAACTGAACACAGTACTGGAGGTGAGGCCTCCCCAGTGCCGAGTACAGAGGCACGATGACTTCCCTACTCCTGCTGGCCACGCTATTCCTGATACAAGCCAGAATGCTGTTGGCCTTCTTGCCCACCTGGGCACACTGCTGGCTCATGTTAAGCTGGCCATCCAGCAGCACCCCCAGGTCCTTTTCTGCCGGGCAGCTTTCCAGCCACTCTTCCCCAAGCCTGTAGCTTTGCTTGGGGTTGTTGTGACCAAAATGTAGGACCCAGCACTTGGCCTTATTAAACCTCATACAGTTGGCCTTGGCCCATCGATCCAGCCTGTCCAGGTCCCTCTGTAGAGCCTTCCTACCCTCAAGTAGATGAACTGTCCCACCTAGTTTGGTGTCATCTGCAAACTTAATGAGGGTGCACTCAATCCCCTCATCCAGATCATTGATAAAGATATTAAACAAAACTGGTCCCAAAACTGAGCCCTGAGGGACACCACTGGTGACCAGGCGCCAAGAAGGTATCAGCCCATTAATCACAACTCCCTGGACATGGCCATCCAGCCAGTTTTTAACCCAATGAAGAGTACACTTGTCTATGCCATGATTCGCCAGCTTCTCCAGGAGAATGCTGTGTGGGGGGACAGAGTCAAAGGCCTTACCAAAGTCCAGATAGACAATGTCCACAGCCTTCCCCACATCCAGAATGTGGGTCACATGGTCATAGAAAGAGATCAGGTTGGTTAAGCAGGACCTCCCTTTCCTAAACCCATGCTGGCTGGCCCTGATCCCTTGGCTGCCCTGCACTTGCAGTGAGAGCGCACTCAAGATGATCCTCTCCATGATCTTTCCTGGTACCAAGGTCAGGCTGACAGGCCTGTAGTTTCCTGGATCGTCCTTCGGACCCTTCTTGTAGATGGGCGTCACCTTAGCCACCCTCCAGTCATCTGGTACCTCCCCTGTTGACCACGATTGTTGATAAATGATGGAGAGAGGTTTGGTGAGCTCTCCCGCCAGCTCCCTGAGTACTCTTGGATCAATCCCATCTGTCCCAATAGATTTATGTGTGTCTAGGTGCAGAAGCAGATCTTTGACTACTTCCTCCTGGATTATGGGTGGGTTGTTCTGCTCTCCATCCTTATCTTTCAGCTCAGGAGGCTGAGCACCCTGAGGATAGCTGGTCTGACTATTGAAGACAGAGGCAAAGAAAGCGTGTTAATTAAATAGGAAACTGGTCATGAGCCTCTGAAGCTCATGCATAATTTCCCAGGCAGTAGGCAACTTCTCACAGTCTCTTCTGGTTCCCAGCTGCTGTGAGTGAGTTCTTCTCACTCTCCTTTCTGTGCTGTGCTCCCCTTCCTCCTGCACTGTGCTTATCAGACAACACATCTGTAATGACCCCCTGGTGAAAATAAAAGGGTTCAATAGTTATCTTTAAGACCTGTCTTTTGGTAAAGGAAACCAGTGAGAAATGTTTTCAAGACTAAATGATTCAGGCAATGTCTAGGTCTAGAGATTCAGTTTAGAAGTCTGGACTCATCTTTCATCCGTCTCTGTGCTGGATGATGCTGTCATTGAAGTTAAAAAAAAAATAAAATAAATAAAATTAAATAAAAATTCTCACTGAATTTAATGGGAGAAGATCAAATTTTTGCAGACTCCCAGTCTCGCGTATTTACAGCTCTGAAAGAGCATGGCCTTATAGGTAGTCATTTTGTAATTTTTTTCCTCTTCAAATAAAATGCTCCTGTTGTGCTTTTGAAGGCTGACAATCACTAGAGACAGTTTGCATGTCTCTTCTTGTTAGGGGACATAGGATGGGGCAAAAACCATCTCACCCCAAACAGCCTCAGCTAATTTTCGTAGGAACCTCAATAGTGATGATCATACCAAAAAGACCTTGATGGAGTTAGCTAATAATTTAGCCTGCATGGTCATAGAGTTCTGACCTTCTGTTGGAAGTCAAGGGGTAAGCTAAATAAAGCAACATTAATTATTTTGATGACCACTTTCCAGATCCATTCCCAGATTCCACTTTTGTTCTTTTTTCCACATAAACAATGCCAGCAGTTCCACATACAACATTCTTGTACCATCACCTTTCTCCCAATTAGACTGTAGTTATCTGTAATTTTCCCTCCCAATTCAGGAAGAATTTAGTGGCTCTTTCCTTTCCTACCCATTTCTCCTTCCTTGTGAGCCATCTTCTGCAAATACATTCTAATCTTATTCTCCAAGTTCCCAGCACACTCTTGTCTCCCTTTGACCTCCTTACTTGCTTTTGACCATGGCCATCAGCACAGAAGTAAATCCAAGAAAGCAAATGCAGTCACACTCATGGGAACAATTATAACTCTTTTTCCCCAAATTTAATGATAAATCCACAGGCTCATATTTCCCCATTCTAGGCCAAGGGGGAAAGAAGGAAAAAGAAAAAGAAAAAAAAAAGAAAAAGAAAACAAGGGAAAAAAAGAAAGAAAAAAAAAAAGCAGGGGGAGGGAATTAAGTAGAAATGCTAATTGAGAATCGAATAGAAACATGGAATTGTGTCCTGGTTTGAGAAAGAACAGAGCCAGTTTTCTTTTCAGTAATTTTAGTTTTCAGTTAAGTCTCTTTAACTAATGACACTCTCTGAAATTAAAGGCATATTTTTCAGACACTTTCAGCTTCCAGAGTGATAATGTCTAATGTTTACAGTTAATACCAAGGAATGGAATGCAGAGAGTCTCTTGCTTGTACTTATTGCTATAACAACAAAGGTCATCTAACTTCGTTATGTGCCCCATTGGAGGGTCAGAAGAAGAAGAAGACCGTAGAGGGGTGGCATCTGTGGGGATGAGCGGACAGGACAGGGGACCCAAAACTGACCCATGTGCATCGTGGTCAGTATAAAAGCTAAGGGATCAAAAGAGTCAGCCTTCTTTCTTCAATGGCCAGCATCCAAGGAGGACTCTGTTCATCTGTCTTTGATACCAATCCGTGCATTCATGAATCCAGTTCCTGGGTTCAGTTCCCATCCATCGCTGAGTCTAGTCTGGGACTTTCACAGTGCCTGCTGGTGATGTGATCGTCATCTTGGGAGCTCGATATTTGTGTTGTATATATTATATATATATTATTATTTTCTTATTAATATTATTATCTTTTCTTTAGTTTTAGTTTCATAGTTCATTAAAGTACTTTTAGTTTTCTTTTCAACCCGTAAGTCTCTCTCTCTTATTCTCTTTTCCTTGTCTTTTGGGAAAGGAGAGAGGTTAAAGAGAACATCTGTCATTTTTAGTGGCCATTTGTTTAGTGGCCATCCCAGCCAAAACCATGACACATAGAAACTTTTTCCTGACTTTTGTCTCTCATAGGAAATGTAGCATATTCAATCCATCCACCTATAGTATGAGTACAATGGTATACAGTATGATTTCAACGGTGTGGCACTATGAAAAGTTGTATATTATATTGTATATGTTTGTGGGTTTCCCTGGATTTGAATAACTTTTTCTAGTTTTCTACAACATGAACTTTTGTCACAGGTTAAAGATCTGTTGCAAATTATTACGTCTTCCTAGTGGTGATCAGCTGCATCTACTTTCTCGAGTTCTTCACTGACTGTGAGCAAGATCCCTTGCATCACAGAAAAGAGACCTACATCAAAAATCACTTATTGTGAGAGGGAGACTGACTTGCATCTGCAGTCGTATGGATGGCAAACAGGTGGTGATATTCTGAGAAGTGTGACATATTTTGTGATTTAGAAACATGCCATTAAACACAAGCGTCATAGTAACATTGTCACTGGAAGACCTGTGTAAATAAAAGGCAGACTGCAATACACCACTTTTTCTCAATGTATGATATTAACTTAATACAGTAAAGGTAAATATAGTAAAAATGTTTTAAGATGACATAGTACACAATTGATTTTAAAAGATTTCAGCACATTAAGAAGTGACGAAATACAAAATATTGTAAATTAATATTTTATAGAAGTGTTATGAGTCTTAGACATAATCAAACTTAGATAACTGATACTATTATACAAGATAAGACTAGGCCGATGGCATTTTATGGTAAGTCCAAAACTTCCGAAGAGAGCCAACCTTTTTTGTAGTTCAGGTACTGTTCATGCTATCCTTTTAAGTCCTGCAATTAAGTAGTTATTCCCAGAAGTAGTGCCTTTTTAAGGCAGCACTTTTCAGAATGATTTTATAGAAGCTAGCAGATCAGCATTCTCAGCTTAAAAAAGGCCATTTCCAGAATTACTGCATGCTGAAAGGATCACTTACAGGAATTGTTAAAGAAAGGTACAGCTTTGCTCCCTCCTGTAGACAAAGTCCCAACTAACGAAATTAACAATATACCTGTGGGTCAATATATGTCTGGAAAGCCTAAGGTTAATTAATGACTTTGAATGAAACAGAATTTTGTATGTAACACTAGCATTGGATTCACCCTTTGCGGGAAGGGGGAAGTACTACTCTCTTAAAAGTAATATACAATCAATATATCTTGAAATCTGTAGCTGTCAAATTAACTATCCCAATTACCATTAGAGAAGAGTTCATAAATCCTTTCTAGTTAGATTTATTCTTGGGTTTCTTTCTTTGGTTTGTTTGTTTACAGGATGATGATGATTATTCTAAAAGTAAGCTTTTCCTCTTAGTTTTTAAAGTATTTGAAAATACATAATTTTTCATAACTTTATATGCTTTTGAGCATGTATCTGTGTAATTGTCACATAAGGAAACAACTCTGATATTAATTAGGGAGCTGAGAGAGAGGCTGTAACTGAACAATCAATCACATTTCCATACAGACTATCTGAAGTATGTCCTGGCTACGGATTACACAAAAGCACAATTCTTCTGTGTACAACATGGAGCAGGAAGGGAATGGGGAATCATCTTAGATGTTCAAAAGAACTATATGCATAGCCACTGGTGCTGCCTGGCCACTAGAAATATAAGTTGCCAGTTGTCACACAGTGAAACAAGCAGGTAACGGAACAGGATGCAAAAACTAATGGAAGAGAGGCGTTAAATATGGACAGAGACGTTAAGTGCAGTGAACCACATTTCTTTGAAAAAGTCAGCCAAGAAATATTTCTCTGCTTAATATGACTGTTAATTTCAAGCCGTTCCCACAGTTCATGCTCAAGATTACTAGATGACAGAAGAAAAAATGCCATGGAAACAGACTAGGGAAGCTGAGGGGAAAATGGTTTGAAATGCAACCTGTCTTTGAAGCACTTATCTTTGAACTGATCTCTCTGGACCTATCCTTCTCATTAGGCAGGAATAAGATGGCTAAGCAGCAGCACTCATTAAAGAAGCATGAGATTCCCCAGGGTTATAGAATCAAGCCTGAAGTAAAAAATGTCTTAATCTTCTCTTTTTATCTCTGTATTTCACCCTGTCTTTGCTTGCTCTCCTTTCACCTATCAGAGCTACACAATTACCAGGTGAGAAGTTTCTAAATCCTGGATTCAAAAACTTAACACGACATATTTATTTAAACAGTGGAAGCCCCACATTTGTGCAATCTTTTTGATACGTTAGGTGGAGGATAACAGAAACACCAAAAAGGTATGCAGTATTATTTAAATGCTAGATCTGTTTCATGATTGTTGTGTCTATACTGCAAGGTAATGTGACCTCCTATTTCCTAGGTGCTTAACTACATCCTGACCTCACACTAGGAATAGGTCTGGGTTACTCATGTCCCTCTGAAAAAAAAGTAATCCTGATAGCTGGTTAGGAAAGGATCACAACAGCTGCAATAGCTGTCCTGGTCTGGATACTTAAGAAGGGATATCAGTGTGGGATTCACAGCGTATAACCAACCCACAACTAGGACATAGCAAAGGTACACACATCCTTAAAGAACAACACAACGCTATGTGAAATGGCACACTTGTCTTCTAGCATCCCTGCTTAAGAGGGTTGGTGGATTCAACACTCCCTTCTCATTGTTTCATAGATAGGAGACAAAAGGGGATAGAACCTTTTATTGGTTTATGGATCTCCTCTCTCTCTTCTGCATACTTAGTAAAGAAGTTCTCTACAATTCATCCAGTGTGCCAGCTAGCATGACCTCATAATGATAAAGCAAGCACTGAAGCCCTGTGGGATATCATCACAGCAGACATTAGTTACTGTTTCCCTAGGGATTGGACTGAGTTCCAAATTAATTCACCTAAATTCAGTTTCTTACATATGTGGTGGGTGTCTAAAATTCCACAACTGTCAATAGATTCAACTACTGATGAAGACCTTACCCGAATATAAGAATCTAGCATCATTTTAGAGCCATGGAATATTCTTCCTGGCCTCCAGATTCCTGAATGACACAGCTCTTCTGTAAGTCATATGTCATTTTCACTCTTCCTGGACAGATGTATAAGGTGACCTAGAGCATTTCAGAGTTGTTTGGTTTTGTGGGTTTCTACTGTTTTAGTACAAGTTTAGACATCTTCCCCCTAACACCTAAACAAGTACCCTGAGATGTATGACCTGAATCCCACCGCAGGAAGTAGATTTTGCAGGATTTAGATTTTTAAACATAATTATCTAGTGCTACTTGAGACACCTCAGACTGAGAAAGCAATGTAACTGACAGATACAACACAGGGCTGTTACATGACCAGAATTTTTTTTGGAGCAGCTACTGGAGGCAAAACCTATAGAACCTAACATGACTCTAGATACCTAAGCATGGACAATTGAGTCCTGCTAATTATTACTTCCAGGTCACCTCAAAGTCATTGCTCTATTCTACTTGTGGGCAGAGTGAGGATTCAGCCTACAAGGGAACATTCTTAATATTTTTGCTTTGTCCAAAAGGTGAAGACTCGTTTTTTATTTTAAGGGATGTGTCTCATTTCATTCACTTATCAGATGATTGTACTTGATTGAATATCTAAAAAGAAGTAGTACATTTTTCATTAAAAAATTAGAATTTTTACCTATTATATATAGACATATATGTTTACATATATATAAATTTCAAGTAGATAAGACAAATATATAGAATACAAGAAATAAAACTTCTGGATGCATCTACACTAATAAAGAGGGACAGTGAGTGAGCTTTTGTCCTTTCAACTGGAAATGGCTTAGCTGTTAGCTCAATACTTGGCTATTTGGACAACTTCAATTTCATTCCAAGACAGTACAAGGCACAGTTTTGAGGCAAGTTAGTTCCATGGAATACTATCATAAAACAATGTGAATGATACTGCATCAGGTTTAGCACCAAGAACCCTACAGAGCCTGTCACCATTACTCACCGCTACCCATAGTTTTCACATCTTTAAACAGAATTACTTTATCGCTGATAAAATGCAAAAGATAAACTCAAAACGTATTTCTACTCACTATTGTATATGCTCAACACTGCTGTACCTAAAGAAGTAAGTTTACAAATGTGTCTTTTTTTTACTTCACATAGTATCTTCAGTATAATAAATTCCACACATTGAATGAGGTGTGGTATTTTCAGTCTGCTGGCAGATAAAGTGAAAATGATCGCAGTGTATGTTTTTAAGATTTTTTTTTTTTGTTTGTTAGCCTCAGATCATGACAATGACATAAGGTAACAATATCAAATAAACTTTGATACAAGGCTTTTAAATAGGAAGCAGCAAGTGGTTTTTTTCCTGAATTAAAAGAAGATAACAGCGGTTGCCATGGGGGAATCATCAGATGTAAAGCCATCTATGTAAGTAGAGTACATACTAAAAAAATATTCTATAGTGCTTCTAGGAAGTTTTGCAACTGAACACAAATGGGAAAAATAAAAAAAATGGTGAGGGCTGCAATAACAAAATTGAACTGTAGTAGTAACCTCGGTAGATTATTTGACAGCAGATGTGTTTGTTTTTTTTTTCTCATGATTAATCTACTGTCTTGCTTGTGTACATCTGTATGACAAGATCTTTATGTGTTACCATTGGAGTGATCTCTTTCACTCTGGAAAGAAATTAAACAGATAGATACAATTGTTTTTCTTTTTTTTTTTTTCTTTTTATGATTAGTTATGTCTCAAGTTAAACATTAAAATATGCGTGTTAGCTTTCTACTACACAACTAGAAGTAGTAACACTTGCTCAACTGATTATTCCAAAGACAAAACTGAAGTGTATAAAGAATATTGAAAAGATGCAAAAAGTTTGTGCAGTCAAATTGTATGAACTTCAGCATTATATAACCACTTTAACGAACAATATTACTTATAACTTTGGGAGAAATCAATTCACCTAAGATGAAAGAAAAGTGAGAATTAAGACTTTATCCAATTAATTAGTCCAAAGATATATTGCATAAAACAGAAACTGAGAAGTTATGTTTTGACTACAGGGTTAGATGTATATGTGTGTATATATATATATATTTATATATTTACACTATTTGTATCCCTCTTCCTCATCTTCCAAAATTAGAGTTGTCTTTTTTGTCAGTTGCAACAGAAATAAAGGACATTGAGTCACATTAGTATCATTGTGATCAAAACTCAGGATATTTTTTGGCTATTAGACATTGCTTTTTTACAATAGGTAAGCCTTGTACATTAGGTAAACAATTTTTACCGATGCAGTACCAGTACCCAGAGAGCAGCTCATGATGCCCATCCACGGAGGTGTTCAAGGCCAGGTTGGAATGGGCTTTGAGCAACCTGGTGTAGTGGAAGGTGTCCCTGCCCATGACAGGGGGGGCTGGAACTAGTTGATCTTTAAGGTCATTTCCAACCCAAACCATTCTATGATTCTATGATTCTATCACGACAATGATGCTTAAGTTACAATAAAAAGATAATTTCAGTTTCTGAATACTCAGTTCACATATTAAATACCAGAATCTACATTTTGCCTTTAGGAAATCACTTTTCCCCAACCCATGCAAGACTTTTTTTCTTGTGAAGGGTTTGACAGATAGAAGCCGATTTCTCAGGAAACCATGTTGAATGACTAAAACTTGAGAAAAAGCTACATATAGACTATATGATGAATGATCTACCTCTCTGCCTCAAGAGAGATTTAATAAAATGTGTATGCATGATTTAGAAGATATTGGCAAGAAAATGTTCTACTACAATATCATGAAAACTGAGCTATCTTAATTTCTTAAAACCCAGAATTTATTATGTGCACTGCTACTCATAATGCAAAATTAGAAAGTCTGTTTGGATATGTAAAAACCTTAGATATATTGCAGAAAACTTAAAAATATCAGTTCTGCGAAGCATGAGTTCCAAGCTGAAGTTAAATCCAGTTCTGGAGATTGAATAACATATGTAGTGATTAAAAAAAAAAGAACTATAAATATATATGTAAATACATTAAAAGTGTTATCAAATGTAATTTTGTGATAATTGTATTTCTGAAGGATGGAGGAAAGCATTTTGAAAAAGGATGTATGTTATTCTCAAGTAAGTGTTTCCTATTAAAGCTTCTTTAAAAAATTATGTTCTTAATTTTCCAGGTGAATATTCCTTGTTCCTCTTAAAAAACTTCTCCTCCAGAAACTGCAACTCTATGCTGCATTATAGATTTAGAACTTCTGGTAAAGATACTGCTTTTATTTTTATTTTGCCACATAAGTTTATTCTTTTTTATTATTATTATTTAATGTGTGTTTATCTTAACTCCTTACATTGTTTCTGACCTAAGGACAAATCCTCATTTAAATATTAATACATTTTTTACGACATTATCTTTATTTTTAACGCTCTTTGTTTTAAAATTGAGGACAAAAATGTTACAATGTTTTGAGATATGCACCAGAAATATCAGAATACTTTAGGGATGGATATTTAATTTAGAAATTGTGGATCAAACATAAATCATTACTAAAAGGGTTTGTCCACACATAAGGTCAGGGAATGCACTTGGGATAGATATAAGAGAGGGCAGAAAATGAGTTAAGTAGCCATACATCTTCTGGTAAAATTATCTCCCTGTCCTTGAGCAGATGAGATTCTCTGTGTTATAGGCAATGAATATAGTTTTAGCTCATAATTCTGTAAATTTTATTAAACTTTCAGATCATCATTCCTGAAATCCTAACACACTAAAGATGATAAAATAATTGGAAGTTCACTAATACATAAATGACAGCAGATTTTTTTTGCAAAAAAAATAAAAAAGTAAAAGGAAGGAAATTTAGAAACTTGCTTTTGTGAAATAGAATTAATTTTTTAACATCTTATTCACTTAATGTTATTATATTTTCTGGTTGTCTTTGCTCTATATTTCATATGATTTGTATAAAAGAGACGATATTTCAACCTACGCACCAGTATATGCTGGAGGGCCTACCATCTGGAAAACAACTTGTCAGAAAAGGACCTTGGGGTCCTGGTGGACGCCAGGTTGAACATCAGCCAGCAAAGTGCCCTTGTCATAAAAAAAACTTGGCTACATTAAGCAAAGTATTGCCAACAGGCCAAGAAAGGTGAACCTCCTCATCTAACCACCACTGTTGAGGCCACACCTGGAGTTCTGGGCTCCTCAGTACAAAATAGACATGGACACTATGGAGAGATCCAGCAAAGGGCTACAAAGATGATTAAGGGACTGGAGCATATCCCATGAGGAAAGACTGATAGAGCTGGTACTGCATAGTCTAGAAAAGACAAGGATCAGGGGGATCTTATCAATGTGTATAAACACCTGAAGGGAGGGTGAAAAGAGGAAAGAGCCAGGCTTTTTTCAAAGTATCCAATAAAAGAAGAAGAGGCAGTGGGTACAAACAGAAACACAGGAGGATCCCTCTGAACATAAGGAAATGGTGTTTTCTGTGAGAGTGACTGAGCGCTGACACGGTTTTCCCAGAGAAGTTTTGGAGTCTACCTCCTTGAAGATATTCAAAAGCTGTCTGAACACGGTTCTGGGCAGTCTGCTTGAGCAGGGTGTTTGGAGTAGAGGATCTCCAGAGTTCCCTTCCAACCTCAACCATTCCGATTTGTGATTGTCATTGTTTAGGTAAGTTGGACCCACAATGGAAAACAGAATGTCTGAATGGAAAATAAATATATCTTTTCCTATTTTTTCAACAAGTCTAATGAAAAAAAAAAACAAAACTATTAATGGGAAAAATAAAAGGAAGCAGAAATGGAGTATTGTGCATTTAACTTAACTACCTATTTTACATTTATAAGCAAGCATTTTTTCATCTCCTCCGGGAAAAGAAAAAAAAAAAAAAGATCAAGTTCTTCAAAGTCAAATGAATATCTTTACATGTCTACATGAAGTCAGTCAAGAACACTAATCATGTAATAGTCACATATATCAAAAGCTAAGCAGCACTTCTAGCAAACTAGATTCTGTTTATCTATACCAATTATCTGAGGATTATTGCTCAATGGAGAAAGTTTGTGTCTTTTTTTAAAAGAAGAGAGCATCCACTGACAAGGAGCTGAGAGAGAGTCCAGACATGGTCCCTATCATACAATTTTACAGTACTATTGTAGGAAAAATAAAGTGAAAAAAACTAGTTGGCTGAATGGGATTCTTATGTCTCATCACAACTGTCACTCTTCCAGGTGATTGCCCAAACTGCTAGAACCAGACTTACATTTCTCTTCCCTTCTTCTTGCACTCCTGGCTGATCACGACAAAGCTTGAGGAGGAGGGAAAACATTAGTTCCTCCTCTAAACATAAGGAGGAACTTCTTTACCTTGAGGGTGACAGAGCACTGGAACAGGCTGCCCAGAGAGGTGGTGGAGTCTCCAACTCTGGAGACATTCAAAACCTGCCTGGACGTGTTCCTGTGCAACCTGCTCTAGGTGAACCTGCTCTGGCAGCGGGCTTGGACTAGATGATCTCTGGAGGTCTCTTCCAACGCCTATCATTCTGTAATTCTGTGATTCTGGGAAATAGTGATTTTAGTTTTAGTTGATGGGGTGCCCCGCCCTCAATGGTTACAGCGTATGCACAGTGTGTACCTGTTGCAGTGCATATTTGTTGCTTAGTAGGTGGGGAGGCTGGGCGTGGTCCTAGTATGGGTACAGTCTGCAGTTTGAGAAAAAAAAATATATTCAGAAAGATTTTACTGAGTATTTTAAAGTTTTGTTGGGATACTAGTATCAAGGCAAAAACTTGTCCTGGATGTATGGCTTTTGTTTTTATCTGAATGCCTTGAAACCTAGTCAATAGAGCATGTTCCTAAAATATGGGAGATGAAAGCTTTATTCCCTCTAGGTTGAGAGTTTTATTTCCTCAGAGATAATACCAGAAATCAAATCTTCCACATCCAAAATAAATGCTTTAATCATCAAACTTTAATGCAGGCATTTGAGGGTCTGTGTGGACGCTGGCAAGAGTTAAAACAAGCGAGAGAGAGACACCTTTCAACTATAGATGTCTGCAAATTAAATAATATTGGACATAAAGCAATAGTTGAATTCATACATGGGCATTAAAAAAATAGTGGAGGTGGAGATCAACTTATCTGATTTTAGGCATGTTCAGAATAGATCTACATCTGAGCTACTCACCCTCGGTTATATTTACAGCCAAGAGAGACATGTAGAAATTTTAGAAATCCTTTTAATTGACCTGTTTACAATATCTTCTCTTGCTTTATAATTGATTGGTCCTTCCACATATAACAGCTACATCCCACTGCTAATAAAGCTCACATGTAAATGAACTTAGGTACATTGCATCTCCACTATTTTTTACCGTTATTAGAGGCACAAGCTTTCTGAGATAGAAGAACTAGGCAGGTTTAGTAAATCTTGAAAAAAAAACAAACCAGTCAGAATCCATAACTAAGAAAAAAAATCAAGTTGATTGAGCAAGGTACAGGGAAGAAAAAGAAATGTCAGGATTCTTGCAAAATTCTGAAAATGGTGAAGGAAATGTAAGTGCATAGACAGCTTATTCATTTGTTTTGACAATGTCTATGTCTCTTCTGAGAACTGTCAACAGGTAATGTAACCATGTTTCAGTAATTCTCTGGTATATGTGTATAATACGTGTTTTACCTAATACACATCTGTGAAAGGTTAAGTTATACTAAGCAGAAGTACATGTGTAGTTAAGCTAGGTACATAACATCTTTACCTGTTAAACTGTAAGATGTATATTTAAAAACTTTCTAGAAAACAAGCCAAAACCAGAAACACAATTTGGACCTAAGTCAGATGGCCTGAGAACACATAAACCATGAACTGGAATACAACCAAATAATACATACAGATGATCAAATAAGTAAAACCTGTTAGATCAGAATTTGAGTATGTACAATTTAAACACTCTGGGTTGGGTATTTTGCCTTTAGAACTTAAGGAGGATACCTCTTGAACCATCCATAAGCTATATCTTTGTAATGATACATCCACTCTTTTTCAGAGAGTGACAGAAAATTGTAAGAAAGAGCCTGGTTTACAAATTAAGCAATTTCAGAAATCAAAAAATATAATATCTCAATAGGAAATAAAGCCTTCTAGCAGAATCATCCTGCATTGGAGACATTAAAAAAAGACCAAATTGTGCTATGCTAGCAAGGAAAATAGCTATATATTGGGGCTATATAAGCTTGTCTGTGCTAGCTGTTGTCTGCTAAAGGCTAGAGTAAGTCTTTTCCTTATGCACTAAATGGATTCTGTCTCCTGAGATGCTTAATGATCTAAAAGTCCAGACTTATAAAGGGACAGTTGACATGTTTAAACACTCTAAGTGCTTAAGGTACCTTGCTGTATTGCACCCTACAAATGTACTGCATGGCTACTCTCTGTATGTTCATTTTGAAGGGAAATGAGCTTTTGCCTCTGAACATAGTTCCATCTCAGAGGGATAGCAAGAATGTGAAACAAACTTGCAGAAAAATAGTACTTCTTTCATAAGACCAGTGTGGCAGATCCTGACTAAAAGGGCTGTAGGATTAGTTTGTTTTGCTGTTAACTTTATATAGATATATTCACACCATACATCTACACCATACATACTGATATTAACATTTATCCTGAAAAAAATGGAATTAAGGGAAGACTTTTTCTCATGATTCTGAGTCTGGTTAACTACTGTGACTTTTATCATGGAGCAATCTAAGACTGAAGTTTTGTTCTGTAGTTGTGATTTTTTGTGTGTGTATGTGTTGCCTTGAAAAGTGGAATTTAAAATCCTTTCTCTCAATAACAGCATTACTGACATTCATGTTCTCTACCTGAATGCTTATTTTCACAAAACACCCAAAGAATAAATTTCTTCGAGATTTTTTACCTTTCTGCCTAATTTAATTAATAAAAGCCTATTAGTTCAGAAGCTACAAGAGAGAAACACACAAAACCACGTGATAAGAAGCAGTTGAATAGAAGTGTCCACACAATTAATTAATGGCCTCCACTCATTCTAGTATTTACATCTATCTTCAGAATTGCTCCTTGTTCTTGATCCCACAGAATTCACATGCAGAGCAGCATGTGCATTAACAAGTGTAATTTAAAGCCCTGGAAGCACACAGGAATTGATATTAATGAGAAGCCTGCTTCAAGTCACTGCTGAGAGCCTTAGAAAAGGTAAGGCCTCTAAGAGGAATAAGAACCCAAACATCCTATTATCATGAGAAAGCTTTTTCTTTTTTTTTTTCTTCACCTCCCTCCCCAGCCCCCCTGTGTGTGTGTTCCTCTTTTACTTTGAGTAGTTGCAATAAAAGAAAGAAACAGCCACTCAGTTTTAAATGGAGAACCCAGTGCTTAGCATTTAAACTCATCTGAGTCCTTACTTTTGCACCATTTCAGTAATTTTGAGGTCAGCAACCTTGTATCATCTCTTGTTTTTCATGAAAGAGCATGTAGAATGAGGATCTTTATTACCATAAACAAAATCACCTGGTTCTGAATATATCAGAAGGTACAGCCTGTCATAGTTCCACCAGCCTCAATAGACCTGTCTGGTTGACTCTGGTGAGACCGCACCTGGAGTATTGCAAAAGGTGACATGACAGACAAAGACCCACATATGCACCAATGTGGGGGGGTACTGGTGGACGAGAAACTCAACATGAGCTGGCAATGTACTCCTGCAGCCCAGAAAGCCAACCACATCCTGGGCTGCATCAAAAGAAGCTTGGCCAGCAGGTCGAGGGAGGTGATTCTGCCCCTTTATTCCGCTCTGGTGAGACCCCACCTGGAGTACTGCATCCAGCTCTGGAATCCTCAGCACAAGAACGACATGGACCTGTTGGAATGGGTCCAGAGGAGGGCCACAAAGATGATCAGAGGGCTGGAGCACCTCTCCTATGAGGACAGGCTGAGAGAGTTGGGGTTGTTCAGCCTGGAGAAGAGAAGGCTCCGGGGAGACCTTATAGCAGGATTCCAGTACCTACAGGGGGCCTACAGGAGAGATGGGGAGGGACTCTTTATCAGGGATTGGAACGATAGGATAGGGGTAACTGTTTCAAACTGAAAGAGGGTAGATTTATATTAGACAATAGGAAGAAATTCTTTACTGTGTGGGTGGTGAAGCACTGGAACATGTTGCCCAGGGAAGTTGTGGGTGCCCCGTCACTGGAAGTGTTCAAGGCCAGGCTGGATGGGGCTTTGAGCAGCCTGGTCTGGTGGGAGGTGTCCCTGCCCATGGCAGGGGGGTTGGAACTACATGATCTTTAAGGTCCCTTCGAACCCAAACCATTCTATGATTCTATGATTCATACAGCACTATTTCAGGTTACAGAAACATTTAATTACACTATATTTATTTTTGTAAGAGATAACATATTGTAAAGAATTTTTTGTATATGTAACACGTTGAAGTCCTTGCTAGAAGTGGTGCATTCTTATCCTTCTCAGAATTCACATATTAACAGAAATAACTTGATGTACAGTTCCGAGAAAATCCATACGTAATAGCTGACACAGAAGTAAGAAAAGCCATAACTTGTTGTCTCTTCATCACAGAACTCCAGTAATAATTTCAGTCATTAGATGTGGAGAATCAAACTAGTTTAAATTACATTAAAATACATTTTGGACTTACAGAAACTTAAACAACTACACATTGTCACAGGGGAAAGCTGTTCATCTTGCACAGCTTAAATCAAATCAGGATCAAAGTGTTTTATTAATTTATTATAACATTAAATTAACCAACAATCAATGAACCGTACATTCAGGATCAATATTAACAACACAACAGATAAACTACATTGCTAGCTACTCACAAAATGCAAATATACACCTACAGATTTCAGACACCCTTCTATGACTAATCTCAAATTCTAAACTGCCTTCCTCCCACGCACATAATCACATAGAGGTGCACTCCTTACCAAACAAAAGTGGTTACAATCACAAAACCATCTTCTGGAGTGCAGGTTCCCCTGTTTACACACACCTCCTACGTTTACAAACAACTTTTATGTTGGTCCTCGTCACTCCGAACAATCTACTAATGAGCAAGCTGGTGAGAAAGACCCCCAATGAAGTCAATACACACATCCAAGATGTGAGTACCTGTTTGTGGTATCCTGCAAGGAAGCATAGACTGCTCACAGTGGAGGATGTTCCGTCAAGCCTAGACAGAGGACATGGTACTATGAGGAGAATTCTGGCAGTGCCAAACTGTATTCTTACATGGAATAAATCAATACCAGCTATAGCAATTACTAGAAACACATGCACTCACCTTGAGTTAAGCCAAGCCTCACATTCATTGACAATGTCCAGCCAGATTTACTGTAAAATTTCTTCTGTCCTTCAATGTACCACACTATTCTATTTCATAAGTCTAAATTAAAAAGAAGTAGATAAGGTGAGGGTCATGAGCAACCTTTGGTAACTAATTTGTTACCAAAGGGAAGAAAGGGAAAAAAACCCAACAAAACAACAAAGTACATACCCACATAAAAAAAATATCCTAAAAACTCTTCCCATAAAAAGAAGACTAACAGCCAGAACGGTAGAGTAGAGCAGGTAATATGCACAGCCGGCTAATCATGTGATGGCTTGCGTATTCTATCAATAAATGGATTTTGCAAAGGCATTTCTTACATTTTGGAAACTCGGGGAGAATTTCTGCTCCTCAGAATGCCTAGCTAGTTAAATGAAATGCCCTATTACCAAACCTAAAGTTCTTTCAGATGAAATTGAGTCCAGAGCATTTATCAATAAGTTAAAGAAAAAAACAAACCTAGAAAACAATGGTTGCAGTTATTGCATAACACACAAAACCAGACTGGGAAATTTTGGTTATATGTATATTTTTAGAAAGCATTTAAGACTACAAACACAAGGTGCTTTAACAATCATTCTGTTTTACATTATATCAGATATTTATTGGCATGCTCACATATTCCTTAGGTCTCAACTAACCCCGAATGTTCCAAGAATTAATTGCTTCATCCTTTTAAAGTTCTGAGGGTTTTCTTCCTTAAATGGAGTGTTATGTATTCAACTTCTGTCATGACCACTGTTTGCAGTTATGAGTTTTGTCATTGTTTTATTCTGTCTGGGAATCTAATTATGATCATTAGATATATTAGTAATTAATAACCTTACTTTTAAAAAAATCACTATTGTTCAGATATAGCTTGGGTATAAAAGCTTAATGAATTCTCAATATGCTCAAAGATGCATGCAAATTTCCAATTTGCAGATTGGCTGGCAGTTCACTGGGTCTGCGGTGCTGAGACCTATAGTATCAGGTTCAGGCCTAGTGAGGGGAACCAAGGTCAGACAGAGTCCGGGAATCGCCATGCATGGCCATGAGAACGGGGATGTGCAAGGCCAGGAGGTTAGCCCACCAGTGAGGCCTGTCTCAGCAGGGCCAAGTAGGGCAGGGTTGCACCAGAGCTCAAGCACGGCCAGGGAGACCCTCAGCTGAAGGCAGTTCTAAGGGCCTGGGGTTGGATCCTGGTTGCAACCATCCTGTAGCACTGCCTGGGGCTCCACCCTTGCCTGCACTGGCTCTACCTTGTCCTTGAGCCCCCAGAAACAAGCCTGTGGAGAAGGCTGGGCATCGAATGCTCTCAGGACCCTTCCACTGATTACCCCTGCAGATACCTATATGCATCTGGCAGCTCTCATTTGGCATTAATTGTTCTTTTTTTTGAAATGGCCTCTTTGAGAGATAAATTCATTTTGAAAAAGGCTGACCTTAAAGACTAGAACTTCTTTATGTCAGGAAAAATCACCATTTCATTATTTGAACATCACAAAGCACAACAGGGTGCTCGGAAGAGTCTGGTTCAGTAGTTCTTAATAATACTGAATAATTCTGAAATCAAGAGCAACTATATGAAAGCATCAACCATAAAATGGTTCACTGTCCATCATACTTTATAAAGTACATTCTGATTCTCTTACAGCTTATGCAAATTACTTCAAAAATGGTAAATGGAGTTTTTGTATTTGACTGCAACCATTCATGAAATGAAAAGCAAATTAGAGATCTTTATTGCAACTTACTCCACATTTCAAAATTAATATAAATGAAATCTTCTTCCATTGTTCCGTTGTTGACCATCAAAATTTTAAAAGCAGTTGCTTGGTATCTCATATGATTTATCCTTGTCAATGTCTGTACTTAGAAAGGTAGAGGTAGCATAGAGTTCTTTCTCTATACTCAGCCTTCAGGGAGAAAAATATGTAAAGATCAAATAACTGCTATTTAATTTATTCACAATCTCCTGTATTCTCTGTGGTTATATTTCAGTCATATTTCTCAAGTATTATGCAACATTAAAATAAAATTTCTCAGCAACAACAATAACATAGTATAACTGCACACTCTTTGAATATCAACTCTTGTATCTGGTTAACATAGCTTTCTGGCTTCCAAGGCTCCTGTTAATTTATTAGTGAAATGACTTAGAAGTTTCTTTTTTTTCTCTTTTTCTTTTTTTTTTTTTTTTTTGCTGTAGCTAAATAATAACACAGAGATAAAGCAACAGTTTTCTAAGCAGTTCTTAGGAAATCATGTCTTATTGATGAAAAGAGAAAGAATCCCAACTGTAATTGCTATAAATTCTACAATTAATTGACATGTCAATTTAGCACAGTTGACTTAACTGAATCACAGGAGCTCTTTCAAAAAAGATTGTATTTGTCTAAGCCAGTGATGCCATGGTTTAACCCTTGCAGACAGGTAAACAACACACAGACATTCACTCACTTCCCTCCAGCGAGATGGGGAAGAGACTCAGAAGGGTAAAAATGCGAAAACCAGTGGCTTGAGATAAAGACAGTTTAAAACAGAAAGAAAAAGCTGCACATGCAAGAAAAGCAAAGTAAGGAATTAATTAATTAATTCCCCTCATTCAGGCAGGTGTTCAGCCATCTCCAGGAAAACAGGGCTTCATCATGCATATTAGCTACTTGGGAAGATAGAGGCCATGACTATGAATGTTACCCCCACTTCCTCCTTCTTCTCCCAACTTTTATTACTGACTGTGATGTCATATAGCATGGAATATCTCTCTGGTCAATTTGGGTCAGCTGTCGCAGCTGTGTCCCCTTACAGATTCTTGTGCACCCCTACTCGCTGGTGGGGCAGCATGGGAAGAAGCAGTCCTTGTCAGGGCATAAGCACTGCTCGTTAATAGCTAAATCATCAGTGTATCATTAACACTGTTTTTATCACAAATCCAAAACATAGCACCATAGTAGCTACTATGAAGAAAACTATTGCAGACAAAACCAGTACAGCCAGTTATAATATTAACATACATTAGTGGTATTAAAAGATGAATCTCATTATGTGTCATCCTGCTTACATTGGCAGGGTAAGAGTGGCTGCTTCTCAGATACAAACAGAAGTGTATTTATTAAAAGCTGCAGTCATCCAAAGACAAACAGATGGCTGCTATTCAAGCAGGGCAAGGCAGTGATTACACACATCTGTACAATACCAATAAACTCTAATACATCCGGAAGCAATTAGCTGCTCGTTTAGAATAAAGCAAAGAGTTACTCAGAACAGCTTTCATTTCATTATTTGGTCAATTTTACATGGAAGTTGTAACTATGCATAAATGGTTTTCATAATAGTGAAGACAGTAGTCTTCAATGATTGCATACTGTGTGTGGGAAAATGTATCTACCGCTCACACATAAGAATATGGTAATTACTTTCTGCCACAATCCACTCATTTTTTCTGATTTGCTGTTAGCAGGAATTTGCATCAAGATCACTTTGCACAATTACTGCCCATTTGTCTCTTAGACCTTCACTGGACTGACCTGCCAAAAAGCTCAGCCCAAAATCACAGGTCGTATGTGAGACTGGAAACATACACAGAAGATAAGTGAAAGCCCTTGCCTCGAGATTGATCTGTTTTGTGAGCTTTCATGTACTGGCATCTATATCTACTACTGAACTTGAGTTTCACAGTTCATAGTAGAGATACAAAAGTTCAGCCATACGGACAGCTGTATTGATGGGTTATAATATCCAACTACTTTCCTGCACAGCTTTTCCATTCAGCCTTTAAACAACTAAATTCTCTTTCTAGAACTAAAATCTATTGGCAATGGATTGTTGATGAAGTAAATTATTATTCTTTGCCTAACTAACCTAATTTTCATTAACATCCAACTGGCTTTTACTATACAATCCAGCAAGATGTTATCTGATCTCAGTTTTTGACCTGTATCCAAAAGGTACACCTAAACTTCTGGAAAAATGAGGTCAGGAAACAAGCTAGAACAGTGGACTCCAACTGCCCACTGTCTTAAACAGCTATTTTGGCTCTTGGCTCCATTCTGGAACACCAAAATTATTATGTCTAGAGCAAATTTGCTATACACAGGACTAGTTTTATGCAACTGCTAGGTAACCTAGTCAGTCTTGATTGGCATCGGTGCTTGAAACAAGTTCTTTATTGGTTCTTTTTTTGGTGATATAGTCATGGAAATCCAGGTCAACAGAGAATATCACCTTATTCAATTTGACTTTGTGAATATACTAATATATAGTATACTATTTTATATATATATAAAATAGACTATTATATTTCATGCACCTATTTGATACTAAGCCCAGTTATACTAGGTATTTTTACTTACATTTGTATAAACAGACCACATTTCTTCTGCCAGGACATAAACCAGCTTTGGCTTAGAAGCCACTTGACTGTGTTAATGTAGCCCTCTGATAATATGCTGATTATGAGGAATTTCCCTCTTCCCTCAAGCAAGGATGCAGCTTCAAGAGCAGATGTGACTTTCATCCCATTAGGTGTAAGTCAAGTCAAATGGTTGTGTGTCTGCGTGTAATCTTTTAGGGCTAGTAAATATTCCTGGTCCCATATTAAGTCACATTATATTTTCCTGATCTAAACCAGAAACTAATTCAAATAATTTGATTTATTCTGAACCACTAATCTGACAGATATTGTTTTAATTGGTTAGTTTGGTTATTTTTAATAATTCAGCATCCTTTGAATCACTTTTAAGGTTTTTCAGCAAAGTTTTTCCAAAACCAAACCAGACATAACTTAGCCCAGCAAAGAAATTCTCAGGGACTCCATGAGAGTAAGATATCTTCTCATTATAACTTAGTTGGGTATTTGTCAGCAAGCTGTTTTTTAATACACTCTTAATTAATTTATTTAATACACATCCTGTCAATTCCACGTAATTTACATTTTTAATCTTATGTAATAGTAAGTCATCTACTCTGCAGATATCCAGATATATTAAATCATCATTTACTTCCATCAACCAGATCTAATCCTATAGAAAATAAAACTACAAACAGCAGAAAATCCAAGACGCTTTAAATTTCTCTTTAATAAAGATATAAAGACACACAAGTCAATTAACATTCTTCATGTTTAAACACCATAAGTGTTCATATATCCAAATTAAGGAGTTCAATCTTGTATTATCTGGCTGAAATATGATAAATATTAATAAATATAAACATATTTATATTTTATTGTAATTAATAAGTTATAACAAATATTAAATCATAAGGAAAAGTATAGTTAATGCAAAAAAAAGAAATATTCCTGCTTATGCAAGCTGAACATTAAAGCTGGGAAAAAATATATAGATCAAATACATTCACAGAGACATGTCGATTCCAAGCACATTACTTTTCTATGGAATATGAGTGGGAGATGCAAAGGGAAACTTGAAAATCAAATTTTAAGAGTTAATACAGTTTTGAAAGCAAGAAACATTTTAAAAACTGAAAAAAAGAAAAGAACCTGTTGTGGTTTAGGATGGATTGGACAATGAGAACAACAGATGGTCTCTCCCACCTCTTTCTCCAAAGAGAGGAGAGAGAGACAGAGAGATTTATAATATAACTAATAACCAAACAAAACAAACCCAAACCCTTAATCCATCATATTGTAAGAAAGAACGAATATATTGTAACAGGGATTGCTGAAAGCATAAGCATGGAGAAGGCAATGAAAGCCCCAGGGTCAAAACCAGGGTATCTTAAAGGAATTCAGTCTTGATGAGTGGATAGAATTGGTTTTACAGTATAAAAAAAGGAAGCAAATTGTTGCTCTCAGCATACGTAAAACTTTTCATATATGGTGAAAATGCCAAGGAGATAAGATGTTATAAAAGAGTCACAGTCCTTATAAGAAAGGGAACATAGGACGGGCAGAGAGAGAAATTCCTTCAACATTAAGCATGCTGTGCCTGATCAGCGTAACTACTTTTCTGTAGCAGGACCTCCTTCACCTCCAGCAGAGAACACTCTGCTTTTTGATATCCCTCTCAGCACATTTTGCAGAATGTATGTAAATATTCACCCACATAACTCATACTGGCAAGATTGCAGGCACATACATAGAAGTCTGGGGCACAAACTAGCTTTCCAGAGGTGTCAAATGTACTTTAACTAAAGCTGCAATCAATTCTGAAGCAATTTTCAGGAAGCCAATCTTTCAGCAGTAAAAGTTCACAATTACTTTGAATAAAAAGTGTGTAGGACACTTCAACTTTCCCACACTTCATACTCTTCTGCTACTTTATTTTACTATTATTCAAACAAAGATATGACATAGGGGGCAATATGAAGTGGGAGCACAACAAAGAGTTCTGATTGTGAATCTATTAAATTTTGAACTAAATTTTGAACCCATTAAGAACCAGCAGCATATATTGTCCAAACTGGAAATTCAGTCAACATCTGTTTACCAGAATATCTCTGCTCTGTCATAGAATCATAAAATCATAGAATCATAGAATCATTTACGTTGGAAAAGACCCTTGGGATCATCAAGTCCAACTATCATCTCCACTCTACAAAGTTCTCCCTTACACCATATCCCTTAACATCTAAATGAGTCTTAAACACATCCAGGGATGGTGACTCCACCACCTCCCTGGGCAGCTTATTGCAGTGTCTAACCACTCTTTCTGTGAAGAATTTTTTCCTAATGTCCAGTATAAACCTACCCTGCTGCAGCTTGAAGCCCTTCACCAGCTTCGTTGCCCTCCTCTGCACTCGCTCCAGCACCTCGATATGTCTCTCATATTGAGGTGCCCAGAACTGGACACAATACTCAAGGTGTGGCCTCACCAGCGCTGAGTACAGGGGTCCTTCAAGGAAATCAGAGAGGATAACAAAGACTTGTTGGTGCAAGGTTTTCATGCCCTTTATAGAAACTGTCTGTCACTGGATTCACATTAGAAATAGAATAGGCATGAGCTCCTGGCACTTTTTTGTTTAGTAATATAGATACTGTCAAGGAGACTATCTCCCCTTGGAGGTGTCAGTGAGGTCTACTCAGATCTCCCCCCGCATCAAAACCTATGCGGTAAAGAAGAAAAGACGTGTCCTTGTCATAGGTGCCTCCCTACTGAAGGGAGCGGAAGGCCCAATATGCAGGCCGGACCCGGTACATAGGGAGGTCTGCTGCCTCCCTGGGGCCCGGGTCAAGGACATGAAGAGGATGCTTCCTTCCCTGGTATGTCCCTCAGAATACTACCCACTTTTGCTCTTTCAGGTAGGCAGCGACGAGGTAACAAGAAGAAGTCCAAGGGCAATGAAGAAAGATTTCAAGACCCTGGGACGCCTGGTCAAGGAATCGGGAGCACAAGTTGTGTTCTCGTCTATCCCCCCAGTTGCGGGGAATGATGAGGGGGTAAACAGGAGGAGCCAGCAGATCAATGCCTGGCTTTGAGCTTGGTGCTGCTGACAGGACTTTGGGTACTTTGATCATGGCCTGATCTACAAAACGCAAGGCCTGCTGGTAACAGGCAGGAATACCTTGACTTCCAGGGGGAAAAGGGTTCTAGGACAAGAGTTATCAGGGCTCATTGAGAGGGCTTTAAACTAGATTTGAAGGGGGGTGGGGACAGTACTGGGCTTGCTGGTGAGGTGCCAGGGTGTAGTTGCACAGCACTCATGGGCCAGTGTGCCAGTATTTCTGAGAGACAGAAGGCACACCACATCTCACGGGTCAAAACTACATGCACGACCCCCTCTATGAAATGCTTATACACCAATGCACGCAGCATGGGGAATAAGCAGGAAGAGCTGGAGATCTGTGTGTGGTTGCAGGGCCATGATCTCATTGCAATTACTGAGATGTGGTGGGACAGCTCGCACTGGAATGCTGTCATGGACGGCTATGTCCTTTTTCAGGAAAGACAGACCAGCGAGGCATGGTGGTGGAATTGCACTCTGTGAGAGAGCAACTGGAATGCATCGAGATCTCGCTAGGGGCGGATGAAGAGAGGGTTGAGAGCTTATGGGTAGGAATTAAGGGTCAGGCAAATATGAGGGACACTGTTGTGGGTGTTTATTACAGGCCACCTGATCAGGATGGAGAAGTTGATGAGACTTTCTACAGACATATGAAGGTAGCCTTGCAATCGCAGGCCTTGGTTCTCATGGGGGACTTCAATCACCCCAATATCTGCTAGGAAGACCACACAGCCAGGCATGCACAGTCCAGGAGGCTCCTCCAGTGCATTGATGATAACTTTTTGACACAGGTGGTACAGGAGCCAACAAGGCAAGGAGCACTCCTGGACCTGGTACTGACAAACACAGAGGGACTGGTGGAGGACATTAAGGTTGGGGGCACCTTAGGTTGTTGCGATCATGAAATGATAGAGTTCAGGATCATGCACTTGTACTATGCACTTGCACTATGCATTTGTACTATGCACAAAAGAACAAGAAGTAAAATTACAACCTTGGGTTTCAGGAGAGCTAACTTTGACCTCTTCAAGAAACTGCCTGGAGAGATCCTGTGGGCTCGGGCTCTGGAAGACAATAGGGCTCAAGAAAGCTGGTTGATATTCAAAGACCACTTCCTCCAAGCTCAGGATCGATGCACCCCTAAGAGCAAGAAATCACCCAAGGGACGCAGGAGACCTGCATGGTTGAGCAGGGAGCTTCAGAAAAAGCTCAAGTGGAAGAAGGAAGTTTACAATAAGTGGAAAAAGGAACTGACCCCTTGGTTGGATTACAGGAATGCTGCCAGAGTGTGCAGGGATGAAACAAGGAAAGCCAAGGCCGCCTTGGAATTAAACGTGGCTAGGGGTGTCAAGCTCTACAGGGAGACCAGAGAAGCCCACTGTTGAATGTGACAGTAGCTATGGTGACAGAGGATGCAGAGAAGGTGGAGTTACTGAATGCCTTCTTTGCTTCAGTCTTTACTGCTCGGCGCAGCTCTCAGGAGTCCTAGGCATTGGGGGAAGTAACGGGGAAAGAAGTCTTCCCTTGGGTTGAGGAGGATCAAGTGAGGGATCAATTAGATCAATTAGATATTCACAAGTCCATGGGTCCCAGTGGGATGCACTCAAGAGTGCTGAGGGAGCTGGCGGAAGGCATTGCTCGGCCGTTCTCCATCATCTTTGAAAGGTCCTGGAGATCAGGAGAGGTACCTGAGGACTGGAGGAAAGCCAATGTCACTTCAGTCTTCAAAAAGGGCAAGAAGAAGGACCCAGGGAACTACAGGCTGGTCAGCCTCACCTCCATAGCTCGTTCTGGGCATCATCTCAAGGCATGTAGAGGAAAAGAAAGCTATCATCGGAAGTAGCTTCATGGATTCACCAAGGGAAGCTTGTCTGACTAATCTGATAGCCTTCTATGATGGCATGACTGGATGGATAGATGAGGGGAGGGCAGTAGACGTGGTCTACCTTGACTTAAGCAAGGCGTTTGACATGGTCTCCGAGAGCATCCTCATAGGGAAGCTTAGGAAGAGTGGGTTAGATGAATGGACAGTAAGGTGGATAGATAACTGGTTGAAAGACAGAGCTCAGAGGGTCGTGATTAGGGGCACAGAGTCTAGTTGGAGGTCAGTGACAAGTGGTGTTCCCCAGGGGTCAGTAATGGGTCCAGTCCTCTTCCATATATTCATCAATGACCTGGGTGAAGGGATAAAGTGCACCCTCAGCACCCTCAACTGATGACACAAAGCTGGGGGTGGGGTGGCTGACACACTGTAAGGCTGTGCCGCCATACAGACAGACCTGGACAGGTTCTAGATTTGCGCGGAGAGGAACCTTATGAAATTCAACAAGGGCAAATGTAGGGTGCTGCACCTGGGGAGGAATAACCCCAGGCACCAGTACAGGTTGGGTGCTGACCTGCTGGAGAGCAGCTCTGTGGAAAGAGACCTGGGAGTCCTGGTGGACAACAGGGTGACCACGAGTCAGCAATGTGCCCCTGTGGCCAAGAAGGCCAATGGCATCCTGGGGTGCCTCAAGAAGTGTGTGGCCAGCAGGTGGAGGGAGGTCATCCTCCCCCTCTACTCTGCCTTGGTGAGGCCACACCTGGAGTACTGTGTCCAGTTCTGGGCTCCCCGGCTCAAGAGGGACAGGGAACTGCTGGAGAGGGTGCAGCAAAGGGCTACCAAGATGATTAGGGGAATGGAGGACCTCTCTTATGAAGAAAGGCTGAGGGATTTGGTCTTTTTAGTCTGTTAAAAAGACAAGTGAGGGGAGATCTCATCAATGTTTATCAATATCTAAAGGGTGGGTGTCAGGAGGACGGTGCCAGACTCTTTTCAGTGGTGCCCGGCAACAAGACAAGAGGTAATGGGCACAAACTTGAACATGGGAAGTTCCACCTAAACATGAGGAGGAATTTCTTTCCTTTGAGGGTGGCAGAGCACTGTAACAGGCTGCCCAGAGAGGTGGTGCAGTCTCTGTCTCTGGAGACATTCAAAACCCACCTGGACGCGTTCCTGTGCAACCTGCTCTAGGTGACCCTGCTCTGGCAGGGGGGTTGCACTAGATGATCTCCAGAGGTCCCTTCCAACTTTGTGATTCTATGATTCTATGATTCTCCCTAGTAACTGAATGAGGATGTACATGTATATGATTATGACACTGCTTGGGCATATAGATGCTGCTGAGAGGAGTGTATTCCCTTCAGATCCTGTGTTCTCTGTTTGAGATTCAACACAAAATAATGATGTAGCTTCACTAAACTATTTGGAATTAACATACTTGATAGAAACTATCGACATCAGTAATATCCTGGCATGTTTCAAATTGTAATCAAAGTTGAGGAAAACATTTTATACATGGTTTTATAGACATTTATGCCTTGAATACCACTTCTGCAAGCTACAACTGATGAGGAGGGGAGAGATCCCCTAATTTGTGGTTTTCCTGCCAGACTGGAAAATAGAACAAATAAAGACTCATATTTCAGTATTAACCAAACAAGTTCTTACTTTTGTATCTACCTGACAAATTGAAAATAATTCAGAAAGCTCAACATCTGGGGAATGAAAGTGATGAACTGTGTTTATTTCTGGCCAATTGAGAAGAATGCCATCCTAATAACAATGTTACCCCAGCACATTAAGTGATAGGTAGGTCAGAAAACTGTTGTGTTAGCCGGAGTTAAAACAAAAACATGAATGATCTGCAGTCAGTGAGATTATACACATATGAGTGTTGCTGTCCCAGGAAAATTCTAGCTTTTCTGTTCGTATTCTCAGTACTCGAGTCCAACTTTATTTTCCACTTTAACTACTTTAGTTATTCATAACTGTAACAATAAAAATCCCTTCTTATTGACCTTGGCTACTATAGGCATGTTTCATTTAAACAGTTACTGTACATTCAGCTATTTTTCAAAATTAAAATGAAAAAAAGGAAGAAACAAAATTTGGAAAATGTAACGGAATAGAAAAAAAAAAAAAAGTCTTTTTGCTTTGTTTCTGCTTCCCCAACACTTTCTTCTAAACATAGAAATATTTTACCTGGCATTGGTTATGAGTTTGAACTTCCCTGTTTAGGGTTTGTCAAAAACGAACTGTAGACATCTGTTGGTATCCTAGACTCATGTCTGGATGGAAATCTGGTAGAGTATGCTGCAGCACTTCTCCAGCCTCTAGTAGCAGTTTTGGTTTTAAAGGAAAACAGTAGCTCAGGACTTTACTTAGTCTCAGATGTTGTACCCAAGTCTTAACTGCAAGTTTACAGAACTGTACCAGGTTAGAATAGTAGTAAATTAGAGAAGCTCTTAAATCTTAAAGATCTCCTCTTCACATAGACATCTTTCAAAGAACATGAAGGTATTGAATATATTCAAGACTCACTAATCTCTCAGACCTATCAGAAACTCAAAATTTAAGAGATCTAGAGAAGAAAAAAAGCCAAACACACTGTCTTTGAAAAAAACATAATCCTTGCATAAATATTTCTGGAAGACATTTTTTACAACATAAAAAATTAAATTCACAATAGATATTGGTGAAAATAAAAGAAACAAAAATCTTACATTTTGTTACTTCCTGCTGATACTTTTTGGTTTATAGCAGAAAACATGCTGCTTGCAGTGACAGCCTTATTAGTTTATTTAATTTTCTTTCCCCCCCCCCCCTCTATTTGCTAATGTTTCTTTTGTATTTGCTATAAACCTAAGTGATTTCGTTTGTATTGCAATGTTGTTCAGAATCTGCTAGATGAGCATCCCATAGTTGATAGTAATTGATGTTGGCTTCCATGGAAATGCTAATTTTGTAACAGTCAGTGTCAATCAGTCAGCATCAGTTACGTTCACATGAAATATGTGGTGGTCACTGTGAAGTATCTAACAAGTAATCAAGCCTACTGACAGAAGAGGAAGCTCTTACATTACAATTGTGCACGTAGGTTCTTGGTCTGTTTTTCCCCTATCATACTCATTTAAGCATTACAAATTGGAGCAATATGTGTAGCAGACTATCTTAAACTCAGTGTGAAAATTTTCTTGTCTCATATGCAAAAAGCGAGCAACCCTCTACTTCTGAACTTCAAGAACCTAGTTGGGTTTGTCCAAAATAAAGTAAGGGAACATGTTAATACTTAACTAGAAGTAATATGATGGTCAGCCTCCATTCCTTATTCTATTTTTCATGTCAATACTGACATCGAAGTACCAAGAATCTTGTGAGCTTCAGTTTGCACAGTCCAGAAGTTGAGTGAAATAAAAAATGAGAGACTGGTATTTGAGTTATTGGAAAATTTGAAAGAATTTTGATAGTATTTTGTTTGCAGTCTTTCAGTACTCAAACATGATTAATCAGGCAAGAGAAGGGAGTTTTATTTGCACAGCAATACAATCATCTATTTAGCTATTTATGGATGATTATTTTCATAGGAAGCCCTTTCTTTGACACACTTCAGTGGCATTTAAGTATCACCAAAAAACATCAATGATAATCAAAGTCAATGTTCAGATTATTTATTCATTGCTGATTGCTATTTTTGATTGAAAGCTTCTTCCTCCATCTTGGAGTTAACCAAAAAGATGACTATTATTTTTAGGCAGTAATGTATAGTGTGCTTAGGGTCTGCATTGGGACAGGCAAATATGAGGGACACTGTTGTGGGTGTTTATTACAGGCCACCTGATCAGGATGGGGAGACTGATGAGGCTTTCTACAGACAACTGAAGGTAGCCTCGCAAGCGCAGGCCCTGGTTCTCATGGGGGACTTCAATCACCCCGATATCTGCTGGGAAGACCACACAGCCAGGCATGCACAGTCCAGGAGGCTCCTCCAGTGCATTGATGACAACTTTTTGACACAGGTGGTACAGGAGCCAACAAGGAGAGGAGCACTCCTGGACCTGGTACTGACAAACACAGAGGGATTGGTGGAGGACATTAAGGTTGGGGGCACCCTAGGTTGTAGTGATCATGAAATGATTGAGTTCAGGATCATGGGTACTATCCACAAAACAACAACAAGAAGTAAAATTACAACCTTGGATTTCAGGAGGGCTAACTTCGACCTCTTTAAGAAACTGCTTGGAGAGATCCCGTGGGCTAGGGCTCTGGAAGGCAAAGGGGCTCAAGAAAGCTGGTTGATATTCAAAGACCACTTCCTCCAAGCTCAGGATCGGTGCATCCCTAAGAGAAAGAAATCGGCCAAGGGACGCAGGAGACCTGCATGGTTGAGCAGGGAGCTTCAGAAAAAGCTCAAGTGGAAGAAGGAAGTTTATAATAAGTGGAAGAAGGGACTGACCCCTTGGGAGGATTACAAGAATGCCACCAGAGCGTGCAGGGATGAAACAAGGAAAGCCAAGGCCGCCTTGGAATTAGACCTGGCTAGGGACATCAAGCAAAACAAAAAGAGCTTCTACAAGTATATTGGAAGCAAAAGGAAGACCAGGGAAGTTGTAGGCCCACTGCTGAATGAGGCAGGAGTCATGGTGACGGAGGATGTGGAGAAGGCAGAGTTACTGAATGCCTTCTTTGCTTCGGTCTTTTCTGCTCGGCCCAGCCCTCAGGAGTCCCAGGCATTGAATAAAGTAACAGGGAAAGAAGACGACTTCCCTTGGGTTGAGGAGGAGCGAGTGAGGGACCAATTAGATCATCTAGATATTCACAAGTCCATGGGCCCTGATGGGATGCACCCGAGAGTGCTGAGGGAGCTGGCGGAAGTCATTGCTGGGCCGCTCTCCATCATCTTTGAAAAGTCCTGGAGAACAGGCGAGGTGCCTGCGGACTGGAGGAAAGCCAATGTCACTCCAGTCTTCAAGAAAGGCAAGAAGGAGGAGCCGGGGAACTACAGGCCGGTCAGCCTCACCTCCATCCCTGGAAAGATGATGGAACAGCTCGTTCTGGGTGTCATCTCAAGGCGCGTGGAGGAAAGGAAAGCTATCAGAAGTACTCAGCATGGATTCACCAGGGGGAAATCATGTCTGACTAACCTGATAGCCTTCTACGATGGCATGACTAGATGGATAGATGAGGGGAGGGCGGTAGATGTGGTCTACCTTGACTTAAGCAAGGCGTTTGACACGGTCTCCCACAGCATCCTCATAGGGAAGCTTAGGAAGTGTGGGTTAGATGAATGGACAGTGGGGTGGATAGAAAACTGGTTGAAAGATAGAGCTCAGAGGGTTGTGATTAGGGGCACAGAGTCTAGTTGGAGACCAGTGACGAGTGGTGTTCCCCAGGGGTCAGTACTGGGTCCAGTCCTGTTCAACATATTCATCAATGACCTGGATGAGGGGATAGAGTGCACCCTCAGCAAGTTTGCTGATGACACCAAGCTGGGTGGGGTGGCTGACACACCGGAAGGCTGTGCCGCCATACAGAGAGACCTGGACAGGTTGGAGATCTGGGCAGAGAGAAACCTTATGAAGTTCAACAAGGGCAAGTGTAGGGTGCTGCACCTGGGGAGGAACAACCCCATGCACCAGGACAGGTTGGGTGCTGACCTGCTGGAGAGCAGCTCTGTGGAAAGAGACCTGGGAGTCCTGGTGGACAACAGGATGACCATGAGTCAGCAATGTGCCCTTGTGGCCAAGAAGGCCAATGGCATCCTGGGGTGCATCAAGAGGAGCGTGGCCAGCAGGTCAAGGGAGGTCATCCTCCCCCTCTACTCTGCCTTGGTGAGACCGCACCTGGAGTACTGTGTCCAGTTCTGGGCTCCCCGGTTCAAGAGGGACAGGGAACTGCTGGAAAGGGTGCAGCGGAGGGCTACGAGGATGATTAGGGGACTGGAACACCTCTCTTATGAGGAAAGGCTGAGGGATTTGGGTCTCTTCAGTCTGGAAAAAAGACGTCTGAGGGGTGACCTTATCAACGCTTATAAATACTTAAAGGGTGGGTGTCAGGACGATGGGGCGAGGCTCTTTTCAGTGGTGCCCGGGGACAGGACAAGAGGCAATGGGCACAAACTGGAACATAGGAAGTTCCACCTAAACATGAGGAGGAACTTCTTTACCCTGAGGGTGGCAGAGCACTGGAACAGGCTGCCCAGAGAGGTGGTGGAGTCTCCATCTCTGGAGACATTCAAAACCCACCTGGACATGTTCCTGTGTAACCTGCTCTAGGTGACCCTGCTCTGGCAGGGGGGTTGGACTAGATGATCTCCAGAGGTCCCTTCCAACCCTATGATTCTATGATTCTATGATTCTATGATTCTATGCATTAAATTTAGAAGTATAAAGTATTTTTGCAGTTGAATATAATGGAAGAATAATTAGAGAAAACACATGGAGATGGTTGGATGGGTCAGATAATAAAATTCAAAAAATAGAGGTAATTGATATTTTTTTTAAACTCTCCAGAGTACATTCTGTGATTCTGTGTGTGTGTTTCTGTGAAAGAAAACTGGTTAAAATGTGTCTGAACTGCAATGATCATGTGTGAAATTTATATAATAATTTCAGGATAATAATCTCTGTAAAAACAAATTATGTTTAAGAGAATGAGGTTCATTCACAATAAAGTATGATGATGCTATAATATACACTTCTGATATATTCAGGTTTTAAAGAGCCTTTTAGAATATCATCAACAACCGAGCAAATGGCATAATGACCTCTAAACTTTATGTGTGTTGTAATTTCCATCTCCATATCTTATGTATGTGATGACACCAAATTGTCCAGAAGAAGAGAATCTGCTCAGGAATTTCCTATATTTATTTCGAAGGGCCTTTCCAAAATAGTACAGGACAAAGATTTTCTTCCTGTTTCATAACTTTTTTCTTTCCTTTTCCCTTTTTTCATCTCAGTGACAGCTTCATCTACATCAGCTTTATTTTCACCTGAATTCACTCTCTGAAGACAAAACAGTCATGAGGAAGACTTCTTGTGCTGAAGATCAGTCCCTGCTACCAGTCATTCAAGAATGGCAAAAAATAAGCCATACACAAAAATAAAGACATGTTAATGGGAAGATTACAAGAAATCAATCTGCCATCTCTTTATAGGTTATAGAAAGCCTGCATTTACTCCATCCATTCTAACCTATCTACCTGTCAGGTGCCAGGGTTTCTACAGGTAATGCAGCCCCTATGACATTCTCTTTGTTCCATCTTTCAGTTTACACCTGAAAGGGTACAAGTATTTAAAACATATTATTGCATATAAAGGTATTGACAACAAATAGAGTAGTGTTCACAAGCTCAATGCCTTCCAAAGATGAATTTAAAGAGCATGTTAGCTTTAGAAACAAAGTCCAAATTCCAAAGCAAGAAATTAAATCTGTGGATTAATTATAGCCTCACTTTTTGGTATGAGTGTCAATGTGAGATATCAGAAAAGGGATGGACTGGACTATTCCCAGTTAGTGAATTGTTAAGGAGAGAAAAATGACTGATCTCTGAAAAACAAGGGTACACAAGTCAACAGACCACTAAAATCTTGCAGTTGGCAGTGTGCATAGAACCTGATGGGATGCACACAAGGGCTGGGAGAACAGGCCGATGTAATTGTGAGGTTGGTCTCAACTGTCTTCAAAAATTCATGGTGATCAGAAGACGTTCCTGAGAACCAGAAGAAAGCAAAAGTCACTACTATCCTTAAGAAAGGCAGAAAGGAAAATTCAGGGAATCACAACCTCTATTGGATCCCTGGGACGGCAATGGATCAAACCCTCCTGGAAATCATTTCCAACTGTATGAAGGACAAGGTGATTGGGTCTAGTCAGCGTGGGTTTCCAAAGGAGAAATAATGCATGACCAACCTGATAGTTTTTTATTATTAAATTATTAGGTTGATAGATACAGGGAGAGAAGGAGATGTTTGAGTGTAGCAAGCCTTTTGACACTGTTTCTCGTAACATCCTCAGAGGCAAAACTACGTGGAGGTTAACATTCTTTATTTCGTAGGTATTCATAGTATTCTTAGAATAGGACAACCTGAGAAGCTAGGTATCTACTGAAGAGACTACACTGGTGCAAAAGCAGCCTACTACTGTATGGGAGAGGAGCACTTGGTTCTAGAAATACAGAAATGTGAAATATCAAGAAAGATTTGGAAGCTGATAAATTCATACATTGAAAAAAATAATTGTCAGACATTAGGGAGATGTCCGGAATCCCCAGCACAAACACAATTTAAGTATTGAGAATAAATAGAAGGCGGCTCCCAACACACAATCACAAGCGTGAAAATATTAGAAAAAATTCCTTGCAGCAAATGTTCTGCTGTTATGTCACAGGAATCACATGCTATACGAGGGGAGCAAGAACAGATGAAAAGATGTCAGCCACTGAAGAAAACTCATGCCCTGAATTCTGAGCATCCCAAGATCGTTCTTTCAGTTATATGGTTTTTTCCTGCAGTACCTGTTTTTTTCTCCTCACATAGCAATAGCAGGCTGATAAATGAGAACACCTTTGGCAGTGGTAATGCTGATAGTGAAGCACCTGATGAATAGCAGACAAGAAATGGCATTTCCTCTATCAAGAAATGGCAGAAACAAATAAAGAGCTATCCACCTAGGCTGCAACCTTAAAAATAAAAATGGAAAAGGCTTGGAAAACCCCTTAATTATGGAGACTTTCTAGGAAATCGCATCTAGCTCTGATGTATCAGTGGAAAAAGCCAGTCCTATAGAATATCAGGCAGATATAACTAAATAAATAAAAAAATCAAGCTTGGAAAAAGTAATACTACTTACTAAGAGATGCAGTTACAGGTTTGGAAAAGTGTTTCAGAAATACGATATCCTAAAGGCCTCAGTAAGTCCTTCTGGTTTGCTTTACAGAATGACACTCTAAAAGGCCACAAATATAAGATAAGCCTTTACTAACAGTATTTTTTATATCAACAAGGTCCTTTGAAGCAACAGTGTAAAGACAGAATCTTTGAAGACGGAGTGTATGAAATGGCTACAATGTCAGTGACAGAAAGGAAAGTAAAAGAAGAAAGAGTAAAATGAGAAATTTAATGTTTTCCATACATAGAAGCACAGAATCATAGAATGGTTTAGGTTGGAAGTGTCCTTAAAGATCATCTAGTTCCAGCCCCCTGCCATGGCAGGGACACCTCCCGCTAGACCAGGTTGCTCAAAGCCCCATTCAACCTGTCCTTGGACACTTCCAGGGATGTGTCATGATTTCTACTAATGCATTAAACTCAGAATTTCTTTTAAGAGTTAAAAGAGGTAAAATGAAGAGCAATACTCAACAAGAAGGAATCTGGTGTTCTGCACACCCAGTCACAGGAGATCAAGTAGATAATTATGCATATCAAAACTGGCATTTAGTTGTTTTTTTAATTCATATTTTATCCCAGTACTGTAGTATTAATAATCATATACTATATCATATTGTTATTTATAAAGCCATAAATTTCTCTTATAGTGAAGCCATTTGCTATACTGGTTATTGGGAAATAAGTAACTAAAGTCAAGTTGAGTAAAAGCTAATCAAGAGGCACATGTTTAATTAGAGAGCATGTGTGAAAGTAACCATGTTATTCTGTAGGTTGCCATTATTCTATTATGTGATTTTGCTACTGCCTTTCAATATGTTTTGTTACTCCAAACTACTATTTTTCTTTGCACAAATTACTATAATCCCATCATATAGTATTGCAATTTACCTGATAATTTATTTTTAATGTAACATTGTTGTCAAAGGATATGTCTTCAACTTTCCCATGCTCTCAGAAATAACAATATGATTTTATTAGTTAATCTAGTTGGTTTTATTGTGTGGTATGTATTAGTTGTGAAAATTGTTTTGGTTCTACAATCAAATGCTGTGCAAACTGAATAATGGCTACATTGGCATACAGTAACTGGCTGTAAGAGCAAAATGAAGAATTACAGCACACCCACAGACCCATATTCGTTATCATGGAGCAAAGAGCAGATAAAAGAAAGAAAAATGTTCAAGAAAATCTTTCCATTGCTTAGGCTTGACTAGGAGCCTTGAGTCGTAAGAGGGCATGCAACATTTTTGCTGGACTTGGGAGCAATAACCTGCAAATGCCAGTTTCCACTAGCAAAGGGAGGATTGTCAACTAATGTCCCAGTAAAAAGCGTGTTGCTGTTGCCAGCCACAGGCCACAGCGACTTAGGGTAAATTTGTCCTACACTAACATTGTATCAGGCCCTGAGGACACTATTTTGGACTTGCTGTTTGTAACAGGCCTCACGCCTTTCAAACGACAGGATACAAGTTGAAAGCAGAGGCCTCAGGAGTATAAACAACTCAGTGATGTTACTGGTCAAGGGAGAGGTACAACCCTGACAGGTGGGAAAAGACCCAAAAGCATACGAAAACATAAAATTAAATCTAGGCACAAAAGAAACACCCAAGCAATAATACAACAAAACTGGCCTAGGAAAGTAAATTCCTTCAATATCTTGCAGTACATAGTTCACGGGGTGAAGAACAACAGCTATGAACAATCTAGAAACAAAAACATCTAACAAAAGGACAAGATCATTAATTTTGGACTCTCACTATGGGAATAACTGTTGCAGAATCACTGTGGGATTGTCAGAGCTGTGTGTCAGAGTCTGTCTCCAAGGACCTGCTTTTCTTCCTTACCTGTTTCACACAGATCCTTCACTACTCAAGGATTTTTTGATCTGCTAGGCAATTTTAAAGGACTGTGTGCAGCACTAGAAATACATGTTTGATGTGTTACTAGTTTGGACAACACGACTGTTTTACTTCATTCATCTGACTTGCTGTAGCAGGAACCACCTATAGAAGATTTGCAATCAGGCAGGCGCTTTAGGAGTCATCCTAAAAAGCCATATAACTGCCAGCAAATACAGAGCTTTCTCTATCCATGACCCCTGCTACCTTTCCATGTATGACAGCATAAGCTCTAAACAAGGAGAAAATCAAGTCCCATAAGCAAGGAGACCTTTGTGGGTGTGTTTCTTCTGAAATCGTACGAAGCAATAACATCAGTAAAGCTTTCCCTTATAATCCTGTGCTTTCCTAGTGTTAATCAGTCCAGACCAATACCCTTTAAAATTGAATAAGATTATTTCTTTCCCATCTTCAAACTATGAAAAATCTGTTTTGTACTCTGCATTTTCCAACTTCTTTTACCCATAAGAGTTAACCATACATATTGGTAAAGGAAAATCATATCATATAGTTAAATAAGTCCTTGGTACAGAAAAGTTATTACTATGGTAGAGCAATTTGTTAGCTTTGAAAAGAGTTGCTTTTATGCATTAGCACCAACATCACCAAGAATAGGTCTATATGAGAAGCCTTCTCTATTTTCATCACTATATAGCTTGACAAACTCAGTACTGATTCTCCCTGTCAAGGAAGTCCTTCCATGCTCTAGAAGTCAGAAGGAATGTAACCACTGGACACCTCTGAGATTAAATTCCGAAAATTCATTAAAATACAGATGAAAAATCATTAATAAAACAGTCAGAAGAGTGACATCCTGAAAGGCAGCTTATCTTTGAGACAGAGACTTAGAAAGGAAAAATAATCACAGCTGATTAAAAACATACTTAAAAGACTATTCAATAATTTAAAAAGTGTACCTTTATATATTATCCGCATATACAAAAAAAAGTGTGAGTACATCTTAGATGATACATGAATACATCTCAGTAACTTTCATAAGTGTCAGTGCGTGGGGATGTGGGTGTATGTGTGTACATGTGGAGGTCTGCAATTTAGCACATACACTGTTCAGAATTTGTCCTAGAGTCAACTCTTACCCAGAACGATATTACCGTTTTATGTTATCATTTTCCTATTTATTTTCCATATTTAATAGAACCCTCTGGAAAAGAAGAGTACAAAATTATTTCATTTTGTACATTGTTTGGCAGCTCTACTACCTGCTGTGATTGCCATCTGGCATATTTTCTGTCAGGATATTCCACAAACTACAACAGCTGTTTGTGGAATTGGATGGCATGAGAATGTTCTTAGATGGTATTAGTGAGAGGAGAAGATGAGACAAAGATGAGGGCTATGGATACTACAGGATGACTAACTCAATTCTAAGAATAAATATCCTTAACTCTTCTGATACTTTGGTGATCAATTTTGGAAGACATAAGTCTAACAATCAAGTTGTGCATAAAAGAGAATGTTGTGGGGAGGAAAGGACCTGTTCTTTGCGTGTAAGAGGTGTAAGAGGAGCATAGTTGAAAATTGACTTTATATAGTACGAGCCACTTGGAAAGGTTGTGTTTGCAGAGCTGCTTCCTGTCATAGGTTGGGGATGTTGTAGAATATTTTTTTTTCACATTTTATTTGCAGAATCCATAGAATATAGTTCCATATGAATCGTGTGTGAATTCTTGCATGAGACCAGTGATTACATGTCTTGATTCACTTAATTTACCTATATGACAGAGGATATGATGACCCCGGTAGGTAGAACCTGTCCCAGACAGTGTAATAGATTATGTGTATTTGCTACATTGAAAATTTCAAATGGGCAAAAAAGAAACAAAATACAAGTCAACAATTTACAAGTGATGAACATCATATCAGTCAAACCAAGGAATTATTGTTAATTTAACTGTAAATATTAACGAAATAAAAAAAGAAAAGAAAGAAAATAAAGTAATGATACTGTGGAAAATAGAAATAATACGGTTAGAGCTGCTCCACACAAACTTACTAGTGAATACCACTTCCTTTGCTGTTATGCTCACCTTTCCATTGCCCCTCTGAGTCCTAAGGTCAAAGGCTTCAGTTTTGGGAAGAGTAACTCCCAGATGCCAGTATTTACAGCTCTTAGCCAGAAGTGTAATTTTAATGATGAGGTTTCTTTGCCAAGAGGTACATGATGTTGACCATTTCCTCTTCCTCACTGTAGGGTTCAGTCAGGGATATTTTTATGTTTTCTAACACACTTTCACACTGTCATTTTTTCTTCACTGATCTACAACTCCACAACAGATCCAAATTTACTGTATATACAGTAAAGGGTGGAGATAGTATTGGTTTTGGCTACAATAGAGTTAATTTTCTTCACAGTAACTTGTATGGTGCTGTGTTATAGCTATGTACAGTAGGCTGGGGGTGTACATTAGCAGGTGCACAGCCTGGACAACTGACTCCAGATAACCAGAGGAATATCCTATACCATATGACATTGTGCTCAGCAATACATCTAAGCGAATGAAGAAGGAAGGGAGGCTGTTTGGAGTTATGGCATTTGTCTTCCCAAGTAACGGATATGCACGATGAAGTGCTCCTTTCCTGGAAATGGCTAAATATCTGCCTACTAATGGGAAGTGGTAAATTAATTCCTTATTTGCTTTGCTTGCACATGCAGCTTTTGCTTTCCTTATAAAATGTCTTTATCTCAACCCATGAGTTTTCTCACTTTTACCATTCCCATTCTCTTCCCCATCCCACCTGGGGGCAAGTGAGCAAGCAGCTGTGTGCTGTTTACCTGCATACTGGGGTTAAATCACAGCACTTTTTATTCCACTTGTTACCACCTTCTCTCAAGTCTGCATTTCTGTAAATGACCACTGATGAATTCTTTGTAACCCTGGAGAATTCTTTGCCAGCTTATATGCCCTTCTTAACATCCTATGCCTTCAGATCTTGTATATTCCCCCAACTATATCCTGTTTTTCCCACTTGTAAGGCCTCTGCTATCATACTATGCCCATATTGTTGTACACTAAATTGTTTTACTAGTCATAAATATTCCATTCTACACAGCATAACTACTTGTTTCTATTAACTATATAAAAAATATGGTAATGATATTTAAAAATTTGTAAAAGTGTAAAAATAAGGGGAAAAAAATAAAAAAAAAGAACAGTTATGAAAAGAATGGCAGTTGTACTTAGACATGCCAAAACAAAGCTCCAGACAGGTCAAGACAGCTCATAGAAGCTGGTGAATCTTGGTTCTGAAGCCTTGCAAAGTCAGTGCAAATCTGATGATCTGTGATGTCCAATGGCAGTAATATGTTTGGGGGGTTCAAGGCTACATATTCTGTGTGTCTTTGATCAGTCATTCACTCCATCTTATCAGTATTATGCTGTTTGTCAACACAGTGCTATCAATAAATAGAAAAATGAGGTTTGTGCTATTATGTTTTATAAGATTTCAAGTGCATGGCAGCACTGACTATACCAGAAAGTTTTATGCTCATCTTCAACTATTTGTAAGAGGAGATGCAGCAGCCTTGTATGAGACTAAACTGAAGACACTGGGTGCAGCTGGCATTTTCATGGGTTTGAATGAAGCTGGCATGACAGTATTACATTGCTACAGGATGTTCTTAACAGCTGTTCAGATAAATTTTACCATGTCACTATCTTCTGTTTCATCTAGTGCCAAAGACAATTCTGTACCTGGGGCACCTAGAAACATACCAGCTTGAATACACAGAACTACCTGGTAGGTCATTTAAAACATTCTGTTTGAAGCAAACACAGTATGTTTGAAAAAAACACCAGTCCACCAGTCTTCCTGGTTTGAACAATACGTGAATGAAGGAAAGAAGAAGAAGAAGGCTCTCTAAACTCAATATAACATAATCCAAGTGCAACATAATAGAATAAAAAGTTGTGCTTCATCAAAACTCAAAGCACAGGTTTGTGAGGGATTTCCTTTTTTAGTTTTCTAATATAAAACTCTTTAATTTATTAGTATATATATTATTTATTGAAAATTAAACATATTCATGACAGTTTTTAAAATAAAAAAAGGTTTTTGTTTTGCAATAACCAAATTTATTTATGCCTCATGTACATGCATATTTTCCTGTGACAGACCATGCAATTTATATCCTTGAACTCAGAATCATCCATTTGGAACTGGCCTTCAATAGCAACGGAACCAGGACTTTGGTGTTTTATCTGTGCTTTGGTGGAGGGTCATCTCAGTGAACTGTTACCAAATTAAGAAACTGGTCCTTTTCATTCAGCTTCAGAATACAATCTACAATGAAAAGCATCAATGATGTGCTGCATGTTATCTAAGAACAAAGAAAAAGTCTCATCGGATTTGTTAGGTAAGTCAGTCACCTTAAGATTTTTCTACTCATTTCCAAGACATAGAATTTCTAACGAAATCACTTTACACTTGAAACATGTCTAGTACTGCAATTTTGAGATGGAACAGCTTTAGTACTGGTGAGGATTTCTTCTATTCTTTCAATTAAAAGATAAAGGAGCAAAAGTAGCCCATGTCCTGGATGCACAGGTTACATAGAAACTTTAAAGTTCAAAACTGTATCTCACACACAAGACCTATCAAACTCTTTTACCAAGTAGTATTCTATTTCATGATGATATTGTATAATAGTTCAGTAGGAATGAAACCAAACCTGTGTGGTGCCAAAGAAACTCTGCAATTTTATTATATCTGAATTACTTTCTTACTTTAAAAAGTTCTATTTCAATTAATACTGTATGCAGATGTAAAAAAAACACTCTGCATTTTGACTCTGTTCCTATTGTGTTTGTTAAGTGATCATTCATTTCAGTTTTTATAACATGGCATACAGCATGAACATCTTTTATCCCACTGCAATATTTCATCACACGAACAACTATTACACTTCTAAAGGAGTCAGCAGCTAGACTTCAGATCTGCATAAGGCTCAAACATGAAATGTCAACTTGATTAGTTATGAAAGTAGGAATGACTGCATAAATTTAACAGCAATGAACAGTTAGAGTTTAAAATGACTCAGTCACACATCTGTACTGTCAAGATAGTTATCCTAAACTTAGATCTCTAATTAGAATATTTATACATTCTGTTGCTTTCAGTTGCAAAAAGATTCTTTCTGGTATAAGCCTAATATAGAAATATCTTATAAAGTCCCTGATTTCCCACATAGAAATTCAGGAGAGGTACTTTCTTAGCTTACGAATCTACATGCACAACAAAACTACGTGGATAAACTGCTGACAGTTATTGGATAACAAATTAGTTTCTGATTTTATTTTCTAGGATGAAGGACAACTCCCTGAGATGTTTATTAATATGAAACACAGCTAGAATTTTGTCTGTCAGCAGCGGCACTAAACATTCAAAAATACTCTGCTAAAGTGTTTATAGGGCTTGTGCATCAACTGAGACCCAGTATGTGCACATCTTAAGAGAAATTTCTCTCTTGAGTAACAAGTTGTCAGCTAGTAGTCATCTCCCACTTAGCACAAATATCAGTATGGGCACATTGGCATGGATGAGGTCAGAGTACTACAAACCATGATCGTGCATGGGAAACCAAGAAGGTGGAAGGGATATCCCAGGCCTGTATGTGTGAATGCTTGCACCTGACAGCTACAACAGAGATGGTGTCTTCAGTGTCAAAGAAGGTGGTCAGAGGGTGAGATCTCCAGTGCTAGAAATGGGACGAAGGAAGTATTATCCTCTTCTGATAGATATAACACTTGAGAGTTTGGATTTTTTGCTTTTTCTTTTTTTTCTTTTTCTTTTTGTTCTGCAGCTGCATCTGAATGGTGGAGTAAATGCTGTGAGTATCATAATGCCAAAGGTGGAACTAGCAACAAAGATGTTGTTCAGTCATCAAGGAAGTAATATTAAAAAAAAAAAAAAAAATTAGGAGGAAAGAGACAACCTCTGACATGAGGTGTGTTCATCTGAAACCCTATATATTAATTTTGCTTCTTTGTGAGAATTCCTCCTCATAGCCCTGCAAAGCTTGATTCAAATATAGTACAAACAAGAGGGTATGCAGAGACCCAGATTCAATTCTATAATGCACCTGAGAGAGTACCTGAAACGCCAGGCAGTACAGCTCTGAGGCTTCAACTCATCTTACTTCCTATCTGCCTTTCCACACTACTCAACCCTCCTTCTCTAATATGTTCCTATTCAGTTAGTTACTTCAAAGACAGAACTTGTCTGTAGGTTCAGCATTGAACCTTAACAATAGACAGGTTAATAATTACTTTAAGCAGCCAATTTTCTTAAAACTAAAAAAGAAGCATGAAAAATAAGGAAAAAGAAACATTCATGCCAATATTCTTAGCAACGCAAAAATAAATTTAGAAAAAAAAATCTGTTAAAATACAATGGAATCAAAATTGTCTCAATAATTGCTTTTGTAAAGTGTTCTAGCGTGAAGCTACAGCCATTATTGAAAAACATTATCCTTGAAGTATGTTTGTTATTTTACATCTGAAAGAATCATGGAAATAAAAAGAACAAATAAACCAAAACCAAAACCAAAACCAAAACCCAAACCCAAACCAAAACCCAAACCCAACCAACATCTCCCGCCTGCCAAAACCAAATAAAAAAAAAAAATTAAATCCCATCAACAACTATTCAAGTCAACAGAATGCTAAGGAAACAACACAAGTTTTTAGACAACTGTTTAAACAGAATGGATAACCTTGATCTGGAACACAGTGAATGCCAGTAAGGTTAAAAACTGATTAACATTTGGATGATGAGAGGGTTTTCATACAAACACTTTGAAATCAAAGACATTATATTTAGTTAATAGTTTTGCTTTTTTTAGTGGTAAGCAGTGATTCATAAAAGACAGAATATTATAAAGAAGCTGCCAGTATTTTTATAAACAGAATGAAACAGAGCATACTAATATTGGCCTTGTACAAATTTTCTTTCCTAATTTTCTGATTAATTTTATTTAGTGCACAATTGCAGGGAGGTAAAGGCTGGGAGACAAAAATGAAGGATATGTAGCTATCATGATTTCCACATCTAGGTATCAAATAAGGATCACAGAGGTTGCAGATTCCTGGTCTAATTTAAACTGAAAGAAAAGACCTCATTGATGTCGTTCATGTGATGATTCTGGTATCTGAAAAATATGAATTTTCCAAATAAGGTTTCTCTGATATTTCATTTCACTCTCTCTGAGGTTTAAGAGTATGTGGAGAGAAATACAAGAATTATGGTATCTGTATGCCAATTTAGGATTTTGTTCAGGGAATGCACTTTACTGTCTATTTACAGCACTAATCTACACAAAGCATCCGGAGGAGAACTAAAGACTTGACTCTTTTTGTGCAAAACCAATTCTTTCCTCTACTGGCTATTGAGCTCTATACCACCAAGTACCACTGGAAATCAAGATATATATATGAATGTATGTGTATGTGTGAAATCTATAAAAATGTCTGCCCAAAACAAGATTTTAAATTATTTTTTTCCTCAGTGGGAGAATTAGATGGCATGCTTTAAATTTTGAGTAGACAGTAAGCAGGTTAAGAATTCCTTAGGTGAAAATCAACCTATTCCAGGTATTACATAAACAAAACCAATTTACTAGCTAACTCTTTGATTTAAGATTATGCTTAATTTTCATGTTTTAAGAGCCTAAACTTCACATATGCAGTCAGTCTAAGGACATGATTAATTTACCTGATTTGAAATATCCTACAGTGAGGTACCTGAAGCCCTAAACCCAAGCTATTCCTCCATGCCTTCATTTATGGTCAATGGAAACATCTTTTAGAGTGAGCCATCTGATCAAATTTAGAGATTAGCTTTAGGATGATGTGATTGCCTCCTGGAGGTACCTGTCTATTTTTCTCAACTACAGTCCACTTATCTTAGTTGTCTGTCTCTGACAATAGCCTGTTACAGAACTGGGCCTAAAAAAACCCTTGTCATACTCCATCAATTAGTATAGACTGTATTTTTCCAGCAATTAGTTGACTGTTTTCTTTTCCCCAGCAATTAGTAGAGACTGTATTTTTCATCAAACTTCTTACTTTCTTCCTTTCTGAAATTTTTACAAATCTTTTCAATGAGGAAAATGGTGACTTATTTTTTCTTCTCCAGATACATAAAAATTGCATTTTTTACATATACCTGTTAAAATTACAAAATCTCTTGAGTTTTATAGCTTCCTCCAGTTTTATTTGTATTAATGTGGCGAAGGACAAATTATTTTTGACTGGTCATTTAATTAGAAAACCTTATTCTGATGCATTAATGCAAAAACTGCCATTTGCTCGAGGCATTTTTGCTAAAGAAAAATAAATTCTATTATGAAAGAAATAAGGCTGGAAAAATAAGTCACTAAGTAACAGTGAATTTTGGTATATATTAAAGGCCTATTGCTCACAATTTTAGCCATAGCCACAATTTTAGCCATAGCTACAATTTTAACCATAGCCACAATTTTAGCTGTGTGACTGAGTGTAAGCCCTCAGTCACAGGATCTGACAGTAACTAGGTTGCTTATTGCTGCACTTCAGTAGTATACAACTCCAGATATACACTTAAGTAGATCTATTTGAGCTGTTATAAAAGCCTACATCAATCTAACCACAGCAGACAGAATTTCAGTAAAGGGTAGTTTATTCCTACTTCTGTGAGTCTGACAGAGGCATCCTTAGGGTAGAATCATCTCACATAATTTGAGATGTCTTAAAAGTAGAATTTAACTCTGAGCTACTTATTCCTGACTCCGTAGTCAAAAGAGAGAAATAGTGATTTTTTTTTATTAACTTAGATGCCTATGTTGGTATATGGTGAATCATCATCTGGAGACAAATACCTTAAATTTTTGAGGCCATCATCCTCCATAATTTAGAATCTAACAAAACAGTTGGATATATATGGGTCTTTATTAGATAATGCCAAAAAGTAAATGTAGCCAGTACTCAAAAATATCACAGTTAGTATTAAAATTAGAGTGTAAGGTAAAGTTCTTCATCAGATAAGAAATACAGAAGAGCCACAAAACTGTACTATGGCAAAAGGCTGTTTTAAATGTATTTATGGGAGATAACACTTTTAAATATGTTTATTTAAATTATTGAATTATTGAAACTGAATGGAAGGGAAATACAACTTCTATCTAAATCTGCAAGAAAAAGGTTTTTTGACTATGTGACACTTTTGTATTCCCCTATGTACCAGTATATTTCTATCTTACCTATATTCATTGTTTTCCTATGAGCCAAAAATCCAGGTTTTAGGGTATTTTACTAAGAAATGGTTTGGCTAGTCAGTCTAACTTTGAGGAATTTAAAAGAATTTGAAAAAATCATTTGAAAAAACAAAACAAAACAAAACCAAAACCATAAAAATCATACAATAAAAATTTTAAAATTTTGTACCTACAAAAAGCTGTAGGTAATCTTAAATGACACTATAGTACACTGTCTGAGAAGGGCTCAGATATGAAGGCTGGTAGGCTGGAAGCAGACAGTTTTAAAAGAAAATAGTTTTAAAGAGATTACGGAGGAGAGTTCTGATTTACGGAGTTCATTAGCAAGTGAAAACAAACTGATTCTTATATTTTATTGTTTCACTTCCTACTTTGAAACTATTATATGAAATAACTTCTCAAAGTGCAATGAAAATTCCTCCTACATATAGGCAAAAAAAGATTTTTATTACACTGTTGTTTTTTCAACATGACTACCGAAATTACACCCACAAACCCGGCCAAAATGAAAAACAAAACAAAAAAGTAATACAAGAAAATAATGAGTTTAGATCGTTTGCATTCTAATCTCACATTGAAACAAAATATACTTTTGTCACTGGAATCTTTTGCCTCTGAGAAAGTGCAGTATTTGGTATTCTTATAACAATTGAAGCACAGATCTACTTACATAACGAATGGATTTTAGATTACAATTCTGTATTCAAAAGCACCTAGTTGTGTAGTTTAAAGAGAAGTTATGACTGATATTCCACTTTTGTCAGAAAGGAAGTCCTATTTTCTACCTCATGGGTACTAAAATTAGTTCTCCAATGAAGATGATTCATAAAGGGCATCCAGAAAATAAACACACACACCCCTTCCCAAATTACACAGACAACTCAATAAATAAACAGAAAAGGAATCTATAAAGGAAGGTTGTACAAGTTGATTTTTTTTTTTATTTCCATTCTGATTAATTGGTACATTCTAACCATCTATCAGATTCTGAATTTGCACTAAATAATCCCTTACCACTAAAATGAAATTGCTCCCGTATAAATGAAAAGTACAGTCAGCAGGGTTTGGAAAAGCAGGACCTGCGTAAAATAATTCATAGCAAAATAGCGATTGATCTTGCTTTTTACATCCCGTTATTCCACTTTACAAAGGAAGACTATTATCTATGAAGATGGGTATAAATGTATCTTTTCTACATTAAGGTGGAGAAGTTTTTAATAATCATTAAGAATATTTGAAAGGTAGCTCCTAGGAACACTTTTAAAATCAAAGGCCTATTGTTCCTGTTATTGTACTGCTACACAGAACAAAATACAATGTGGAAGCTGGGCACAGCAAATTCTGCAAGAGATACCTCAAGTCCCCTATGAAGAAGCTGCATTTTTAGCAATCAGGTTTGAAGCGTAGATGGTGGCATAGAAGTATTTTTGCTATTTTCTCTTGAGAGGAGAAGGCTTTTGCTACCTCTCATTTGTAGTAGAAATGTTTGCCTGTTTAACATGTACATATAATACCTTAATTAATTCAATTAAATATTAAAATTGTAATGAATTCTATATGCGCCTGTTTAGTATTATCATTATTATCATGTATGAAATAATAATACTGAAGTAAAATGCACTGTACTAAAGAAATATATTGTCATACAAAAGAGATATATTTTCTTTGAGTTGCCAAATATGTAACAAAATCATTGTCTTAAAGTTGTCTCTGAATCACCTACAGCAATAATAAGAACTTAGCAACAAGATGCATTTTGGTAGTTTTTTTACTTTTATACTTAGGGTAAAGGAAAAATGGCTTAAGGCATAGCATGGTGTGCAGACTTCTGAATTAAAGCAAGGATGGTAAGAGTATAACTTACTAAATATATTCTGCTCAAGAAAAAAAAAGGAGAGGGGGAGGAGAAAAAGGGAAAAAGAAGGAATCAACATGAGGACTTGAATTTTTAACATTTTTTCTTTTATTAGACAGTATCATGTATATGTGCTATTGGAGTCTTTGCTACATTTGGATCTCTGCTTCACTAAGGAATTAATACATGACTTTTGTAATAATATAAAACTTATTTCTGAAACCAGTGATTAAACAGTAATATTCACCTATAAAACCTGTTTAAACTGAGATAACATCTATCTGAAACTAAAGGATTAAAGTGCAGGATGCTGTACCCACACTGAACATATATTTTACCTATACTGGACATGTATCTGTTGAGAGGACTACCCCTGATAGTTTTATTTTGTTGCTGATAATTGTGTCTCATTGTAAGTACAAATTATATTACCAATGACAAGTGCTAAAGAGAGCAGCATTCTGGAACTGTTAGGCATGTAAATACCACAGAATAAGTAGACTATGATGTACTATTAACTAAGCATGTACGCAAAAATATTCTGATACAGATTTGGCAAATATTTTTCTCTTATGCCCTTTGAAAAGTTACCTTCTGGTGAAAGTTATTTATTCTTCTGAAATTCCAGACTTTGCTTCCTCTTCTACACTTACATAACCTTTCCACCTGCTTCCATACCATCATTAACTGTGCTAAGCAAAATAGCTTGTTTTCAAGCGCATAAAAATTACCAATTTCTGGTGCACTCTGTGTCTACAGTACCTATTACTTCAGATTTTGTTCTAACAATGAGGTTCTGTTTGCATACAAATAATTATATCTGTGTCCCTAAAATATTGCAAATGGCTTCTCCTTTTATTGGAAAGTTTTCTATAGAATAATGGTTGTAATATACTTAATTATGTTTTCCATACTTTTTGGTTTGTTTTTTGGAAAGCAAATATTCAGACCTGTTAAAAACTGAGGGGAAGGGAGAGGAAAGGGATGGAGGAGAGGGTCAGGGAGGGAGAAGGGAAAGAGATGGGAGAGGAAAAGTGTAATGGGGAAGGGAAGGAGAGGTGGAGGGGCAAGAGAGGGAAGGAAAACCAAAGAAAAAGTGAGAAGAGAAAAACTGCAAAAAATTTGAGCTTGGATGAAGGATAAATTGCGTAGGAAGCTGTGAGATACTTTTCCAGGAAAGTAAGATGCTCAATGCAATAAGTGGAGTTCTTCAATCAGTAACAATGCCAGCTGCACTACTAAATATTCACTCAGAACAGACATTCAGAAGTGGGCAAGTCAGCTTGGAATGCTAAACAATCCTACAGCTGCTCTCTGCCTTTCTTTTGCATTAAAAATCATGCTTTTTTGGGGGAGAAAATTCATATTGCATATGCCAGTGGTTTTCTATCATGAATGAAGCCATTTTTATTTTCTGTGGTCAACTGAAGGACTAAAAGTCTTTATGTATGTTTTCATTCTCCACTAACAGAATCAGTTGTGACTGGGAAATGTTGTACTGTAGGCATTTTTTGTCAGATGCTGAGTGTTTTGTTTTTCTTTATATGATGTATTACTTTTCTCCCACTTCAGATGCTTCATCTGACTTCTAACACTGTCTCCAAAAGAGGGATTTGTCAGTTTGGCAGCTGGTAGAAAGAAGAGACTGGTCTTTATTATGCTTGTTGTCTCTCTTGCTCAGAACTCCCATAAGGCCCATGCAGTATCTTCCAACCCTGTGATGATCTTTGGATGCTTGAATACTACTTGGCATTTGGATATGCTTTCATTATTTTCCAACTGTTAATGGCTTACTGGTGTTTAGGAAATGAACTGCACCCTGCAAATCGAAATAATATGATCAGTGAGTCCTAGACGGCAATGTCACTTACCAACCACCTAGGGAGCTGATTCAGTCACCTAAACAGTTTCCCTGGCCCATCTGAGATGCCCTGAAACTTACTCTCCAGAAGGACAGAGGTGTCCTATAGAAACTGTGTCCTACCTGCTAGCTATGTAGAATTATCTTCAATACTGCAGAGACAGAACATTTCATAACATTGGGCATATTGCTCTAACAGGAACAGTTACAAAAATACACTTTATGCATTTCAGTGGATCTTCTTTGGTTGTGTAAAATCGACATTATTCTTCCAATAAATTATTTTAATGAAAAGAAAGGCACACATCCTAATAGTATACCCATGTAGAAATACATACAGAGGGGTATCAATACAAGACTAAAAGGGCTTGTAGAAGAGATTATCTCATTTGAGTAATACTGCAAAAAATGAAGACCCTCTGTTCTGTTAGGGAAAATCAGGTACTGATGTCAGCAAGCCCTACAAGCAAGCCCTAGAAGGACTAGCAGAAATAAAAGCCTAGCTGGTTGCAATTTGTAAATGTGGGATGTGCTTCAGTAAAAACAAATAAATGAATGAAAGTTAAACCTAGACCTAACTTTAATTTTTAAGAAGGAGCAGTCACAAGGATGTAGTATAATATATTGGAACTGAAATCTGTCAGTATTGTTTCTGATTTTTTTCCATAATTTTAATTAGAAAATATCAGTGTTGCTATTAATTTATTTTAGAATGCTTTGCTTTTTATGTATCGAGTATGCAGGAAGATTCCTAGGGCCACTTCACTCAAACAGTGCCATCTAGGGTCAGGGAGATGTCAGTATTATGCCTAATGAGATGTATGTACTGAAGCATGTTGCACATCACAATAGTACTTTTGATTTTAGTCAAAGTTTTATGGATTTGATAAATCATTATCTTGTTAGGACAACTTTTTATCTACCACATTGTCACTGCTGCTGTCAACACTGGTGTTCCTCATTTATAAGATATATAAAATTGGACATGTCTATAAATCTATTTCTGGAATGCAGTTTTATTGTTAAAACCGCTAAATATTCACCCTTGATGCATACAGTAATTTTAACACAGTTTCAATGCTTGGAATTCCTCTGGGGCAGATTTTGCCTCTGAGGGCAATCTTACTTTCATACTTGACAGATATTTCTTTTTCCCTTATATTTTGATTGCTGCTGCTTCCGTTTTAATAACAATAATAGAAAAAAAAAAGAAAAAATAATAAAACTGCCTTTTGACAGAAATGTTAGAGAAAAGATGTCTTCAATGGTGCACCTTCGGAGCTGAAATACTGACAAGGTGACAGAAGAAAGCAAACACTGCCGCAGGCTGCTCTGTACCTGCTTTTTAGCTGAGCAGAAAACCACAGCATAGTGGAATATGTCTGATTCAATTACATTTCAATGGAATTAAAGCAATTACAGTAAATAATCATACAAATAGGTATTTAGACAGTTTTAGACATATAGATTGCCACAATTTATGTTTTGTTTTAGACTTGTTGCATCGTTTCTATAAGCATGGATGCTGCAAAAGGAGTACCTCAAAATGGTCACATAGATTGCTAGTTGCCTTTCGACAGAAGGTAAGAACAATGTAAATGGTATGCATGTAGCCTTAGTCATGTCTTTTGTAGACCCTAGGCAGAGAAATCTGTTTACATTTTCTTCTCCTAAAACCTTTTACCTTTGTATATTTAAGGGGACAAGACCTTGTATCAAGCCAAATACATTTTATTAATTTTGGAAGGCTGCTGAGCTTCAGCCGTTGCTGCCTGACAAGGGCTGTCTTCGCAGGAATGAGTAATGCAAACCAACAAAAGTTATTTTGTTAAGCAAAATAGGTGAAACTGAGGACAAGAATCCCCACCAAAGATATTCCAGTATTATTGTTTCTTTGGGTTGGCTATGGGCTGGCTATAGGCTTGTTCTGAGCAGTGCAACATTCGATGCATTCACAAAAAGCGGCCGTGACACCCCAAATCTTGTTCTGGGCCCAAGGAACACACCATACAGATGGAACTATGAATCTGCTGTTAGTCCAGTTGATGTTTTAACAGCCTAAGAGCCAAATTATCTAAATGATACAGAAAATCCTCATTAATGGCAGAGTCTAAAGGGCTCTGCAAAGAACCCCAGACCTTCCCTCTGGTATTGTGCTCACCAGGAGGAGTTGGGTGCCCCCAGCAGGTGAGGACACCTCAGGCAGGGGTCCTGCTCACGGCTCTGGGGTGCATCTCTCCCTGACCCTGCAGCTGGCTGCTCCCTGGGACTTCATGGGGAGATGGCAGGTGCCTCCTGCCACATGAAACAAAGGGGTTTTTTTTACCCCCACTCCAAGGAATGTCAGGCTGTTGCCCCTGGCCAGTGGAACTCATGAGGCCAGCAGCAGCTCCTGCCCATGTTACGTGTATACCTATACCACAAATCTTACCGTCCTTTTTTTTGGTGTAATTCAAAGAACTGATCCCATTCAAACCATAAGTATTCTGTTTCCCACAATTTTTGTGGCCCGCGGTTGAGGTGTATATACTGTATAACCTTGGAAAAGCAAAGAAAAATAAAATAAAATAAAAAAAAAAAATAAAATAAAATAAAATAAAATAAAATAAAATAAAATAAAATAAAATAAAATAAAATAAAATAAAATAAAATAAAATAAAATAAAATAATAAAATAAAATAAAAATAAACAACAAAAAAAACCCAAACCCACAGCCTTCTCTCCATTTTCAAACACTCCAAAAACAGATATTACACTGAGAAACAGTCTCCAATGGGTTAAAAATTAAGACTGCTTTCAAATAAGAGATGTACATACAAATAAATGCTGCATATCAGTAAATCTGTTAGGGGAAAAACGCAGGCCTTATGTATGAAGTAGCAGTGCAAGGAAGAGCAAGGCTCTGACAATAGTCAGACAAATTGATTTGCTGTGCTCCTCCTGGTGGATCTGTCTAATTTGATACCGTTGGCACTTAGCGGCATTCCTCTCTAGCCTGCATATCCAACTGTGTTAACAAGATAAAAACCTGTTGGTGTTTCTTCCTGTTACTTATTAGGGCAATAAACGTGTCAGCTGATATACGCTGTGGTCGAAAGACCATCTGTTCAGGAGTAAACAAGTCACTTGGACACTGGAACAAGCATCGAGAAACTACTCTGTGCTACTGCTTCTGCAGTAATCCCCACCACACAAAATGCAGTTACAGTTTCAGACCTTTTAGAATAACGGGTTGGCAACAGCTTCAGATATCCTGAATTTACCTGCATAGGATTGCATCCCAAAGCAATTGGGTGTTTTGTAAGAGAAATGCTGCTGATTTTGTTGGACCAACTCTTCCGCAGATGGTACATGTTTAGCTACATTTATGCAGTTGATTGCCCCAGGATAGATTTTGTGCCAGCACTCTTGCTCCCTGAAGATATGTTTTTATTTTAGTGGTTTTATTTTGCTGGGTAGCTCTTGGAAACTGGTGTTACTTATTCTCTGACAGCAGGCTTGGACAACTGACTAATTTCAATGATTTTTCTTGAACACTGGGAAGTGTAAGAGCTGTAAATAATTGATCTGGGTTATTATGATGGTATTTTTTATAAATTTCAAACAAACAGAAAACAGCTTTCCTGGTTTTATAAAGTTTTGTCATTTCAATTTTTTTCCTCTGTAAAATATATTAAAAAAAAGTGTCAAGACACACAAAGTGTCTTGGAATTTCACAAATGTATATAAAATATTTACTGCTAACAAAAAAACCCCAATGCATTTAGGTAAAAGATTATCAATTATGTTTAATTCTGATCTTTTGCATAATGTGAACTACATTTCACAGAGGAAAATAATTTTAAATTAAGCAACCAAAATATTCCATTCTCTTTCAAAAGGGAAGACATTGACGTTGAAATGCTCCAGTTAAAGAAGTGATCAAAATAGTAATTTATCCCAAGACGTATTGGCATAAGTCACTGTTTTCAAACTCCTTTTGTAACTTTCATAGACTTGCATTTTAATCACGAACCACTTATTTTAAGTGTAAAACCTGCCTTTGCTTTGAGTATGCTAAACGCACAATTTTTCCACCTAGGTAAAGAGTATCTGTTTTCATAAACTATGGTTTGGCTCAGTACCATTTTTTTTCCTGACAGGCAAAAATCTCTGCATCTAGTCCAGATTCAGATGGGATATGTATTATTCAAGAGAGTATAACGTTGCTGGGATTCATGATAGGGCAGAATTACGGTTTTACTCTCCATGTTGTATATTCCCAAATCTTCCTCTCCTCCTCCCTCCCAAAATCATTGTTACCTCTGAAACTTGTGGGCCTGTGTCTGAAAGTGAAAACTTTTATAGCCACAGAGGACATAATGGGACAACTAGTAACTTGAGTACTCAGTACATTCAGTGATTTCTGCAATAACATTTTTTCATGTGTATATGTTTGTAAAGCGTATCCATTCTTAGCTTCCTATTAATGTAGCTTTATTTGGAAGAGGAAAGAGATTACTTTTTCGTGTTTGGTTTTTTTTTGGTTTTTTTTTTTGTTTTTTTTTTTTTTTAACAAAGTATAAAGGTAGGCTCCTAAAAAGGAAATTATGATACATAAATAAGGTTCTTAAATTATTGCTGTAAAGACAGGAATTTAGTCATAATCTTTGTATAAAACAATTTTTTTGTCCTTATTGGTTTCCTTGCTTTTTCCCATCTGAATACAGGGGCATTAGTTTTTCATTTTGGCAGGTGGTCCCACCCTATACATAGGCCATAACAATAATGTGTGTCATTTCCAATTACACTGGGGAGAATTATGCCCAATTATAATGGGGAGAAATGCAGCCATGATCTACTTGCTTTCGTTTCACTAATTGCTAAAAAAAAATACAAATGGAAGTTTATTTGCAAATATAGAGGGCTGAGATTTCTCTAATCAGTTCAGAGACTTAGTCACATGCCTTACTTTGAAAATCTCAGTCCTAAATGCCATATTCTAAGTAATGACAAAGGATGTTGTTCTGATGCCTGGAACATGTTACCTCTGTACCATTCCTTTCCTTTCCAACTCCCTTGTCCCAGCTTCACCATCACTTCACCTCACTCTGTGCCCTCAAACTCACAGTCCTCATAAATTCCTCTAATTCCTTAAGGCTGCAGCTGCACCTAGAAAGTCAGAAGGAAGCTGCAGCTTGAACCAGTAAGCAGTGACAGTGGGTCCTTTTAGCCAGGGTACTACCTACAAGCACTACAATCTCCTGTTTCACTATGTGGTGTCACTGCTTGCTTTGTCTCCCTTAACAACTCAATTTTTTTCCTTTCACCAAGAGTTCTCACAGCTTTTCATTTAGTACCCTGGTGTTAATGGCAGTCTGTAGCTGCCAGAAGTGCAGGACAGGAGGGGAAAGAGGCTGTGGTAAGCCTGAGATCTTTATTTTCACAGAAGCAGAGATATCAAGAGGTAAAATATGTTCTTATCTATGTTTCAGTTCCATCTAAACTCTGTTTTAGATATCCCTTTCCTCCCTGCTACTTCTCTTGCCTTATGTACACTGTTGGAAATGATAGAGTAGTAATTACTGAATCACCTGTCTTCACAGGTAAAAACTTAAATAGGACTGCTCCCTGCCTCCTTTTCCCACTTCTGAAATGGTCTGCAGAAAAAGAAGGGGAAAAAGGCAAAGGTCTTTTCTACCAGTTATATTTTTCCTGCCTTTTTTTCCTCTCTGTTTTCAAAAGACTGGAGACTCCTGTTCAGAAGTTATGAGGATCAGAGAATAGGAAGATCTGAATTCTGATTTTAATGCTAAAATTATTTTTTTTTATGATGAAAAATATGTGTTTGGTTTTTAACTCAGTTTGTCCATCTTTTAAGAAAACATAATAACTTATTTCTCAAATATGATGTCCATCTGTGACTCCTCCTTCTTTCCCAGCTTTTCCCTCCTGTGCTCCCTGTAGCTGTTTTTGTCTGCCCCAGTGGTGATAAGTAGATAAAAGAAGCAAGCATGGGAATAGGAGATGACAACTCTCAGGTTCATATTCGGAAACAGAAATAGTAAATTTCACTTCTGATGGTGATGAAACACACAGTGTCAAAGCATCTTTGTTCCCAAATAATCTTTCTATTGACTTAATGCATACTGAAGCAAGACACCTAGGCATACTAAGTTCAATGCATTGTAAAACACCATACACTGACAAAAGGACTCCGTGATAAAGTGTGTTCAAACATTTCTAAAGGATACAGGAGCTTCCATTAACTTAGTGGCTGTTGTAAGCTTGCAGTGGCAGAAATATGATCAAAAGTGAGGTAAATCCTTGCCATTGTAAATCTGTCACCCTATTGATATGATTGTAACATTACACTTTGCTACAGCAGTTGTAGTGATCATCCAGACTGAAATGTCAAGAGTCCATTGAAAACAAAGTCAAACAAGGAATAAGCCAATGTGGAGCAAGTACCTTATCTTATTTCAGTTTCATTTATTTGTTTGTTTACTTGGCTGTTTTTTGCATCTGTTTAAAGACCAACATTCTTTTAGAGATGGAGTCTCACCTCTAGTATTGAACAAAAAGCAAAAGGCAACATTACCCACAGCAACTGGAAATTACAGACAACAATGAAGAAATATTGCATTGCAGATAGCATAAATTACAGGTGCTGCTAATTCTCTGTGACATTCACTCAGTGCTATGATAAACAGTGAACAACTCCACATCTGCCAGAATTGATATGTTCTCAACCACTTAAGAATTTTGCATTTCATATCCAGTTCCAAATGTTTTAGATCAGTTATGGCATTCGAAATGGTACTCATCAAAATGTATGCCATCAGGCTAATATACTTGGTCTTTCATTAAGGCTGTTAGAATAACAGTTCAGACTGAATATTCAGACATGGTTCCTGCACAACAGTTATGACTTAGAAATTATTTCTACATGAATAATGGTCCCCATGACTCTCCTGAGCTGAATACCATGGGCCTGCCGCAAGGCTCTCCCATGACACTGAACTCAAACCCCACCATGGGGTCCACCAGTAACACCCTGCACCCCCACTACAGCCACAGTTCCAGTTTCCCCAGTTGCAGCCTGAACCCCGCTGCTGGCTCTCACTGACAGTTAAGTTGTGATGACTATTTTTAACACAGAGATATTTGTTTCTAATTCCTTCACATCATTTTTACTCTTACAGTACAGTAATGGTATAGCCTACTTCTTAAAAAAATTGCTCAAATGCATGATTGAAACATGTATGTATTCTTGCTCCTTTTTCAGTAGAAAGCCGATGACATATTATTCTGAATTCTCAGCCATTTACTAAAATTATAAGACTATACTTGCCAACATGTTAAAATAGGTGTGAAAAATAGATTGACTTGTCATGCAGTTTGGTCATGAGACATTGGTGTGATTAAGGCAGGTCTATGAGAGTTGTAAGTCAGAGAAGTCCAAAGATTTCCACTTAGCCTTTTATGAACTGATTTACAGCAGGTGAAGATCTGGTTAGGCACATGAAATCACAAACTGTGAGGTATATTTCTCATGTATTCTTATACCTTCACTCTTTCTTGGAACATGCGCTCTCAGTATTTGCATGTGCACAGTCATCATTTAGCTAATGATAGTTCATCCAAGAATATATTTTTTTAAAAAAAAGCAAATGTGAGGTAGATTAGCTAAGAACAGCAATGGCATGATTTTATTTTAGATAGTGAAAAATAAGATCAAAACTAAAACCACAGTCCCCCCAGCCCCTTCTTCCAAGGATCAACTTCACTCCTGACTCATCTACCTCCTACCCCTCCCCTGAGTAGTGTAGGAGGGGTGGGGAATGGGGGTTGTGGTCAACTCATCACACATTGTCTCTGCTGCTCCTCCCCTGCTCCAGCGTGACATGCTTTCCACAGGATAGTCCTTCACAAACTTCTCCAATGTCGGTCCTTCCCAGAGGCTGCAGTTTTTCAAGAACTGCTCCAACATGGGTTCTTTCCATGGGGTACTGTCCTTCAGGAACAGACTGCTCCAGCATGGGTCCCCCATGGGTTCACAGGTCCTGCTAGTGAATCTGTTCCAACGTGGGCTTTGCATGGAGTCAGAGCCTCCTTTGGGCACATGTACCTGCTCCTGAGTGGGGTCCTCCACAGGCTGCAGGTGGATATCTGCTCCACCATGGACCTCCATGGGCTGCAGGTAAATAACTTTTTTCACCATAGTCTTCACCATGGGCTGCTGGGAAATCTCTGCTCTAGCTCCTGAAGCACCTCCTCCACCTCCTTCTTCACTGACCTTGACGTCTGCAGGGCTGTTTCTCTCAAATTTTCCCACTCGTCTCTCCTGGCTTCTGTTGCACAGTGTTTTTTACCTTTTCTAAATGTGTTATCACAGAGATGTTACCAAAACTTGATTGGCTCAGCTTTGGCCAGCTGTGGGTCTGTCTTGGAGCCAGCTGTATCTGTCTGTGTCTCACGTGGGGGCAACTTATGGTGTCTTCTCACAGAAACCACCCCTGCAGCCTCCGCACTACGAAAAACTTTGCTGTGGAAACCCAATACAATCAGAAAAAAAGAATTTCCTACACCAAAGTCAAAATAACATCATAACAACAGTGACAAAGGTGGACAAGTTAAACACACTCCACCCCTTCCTTGTGCTTTCATCACAATTAAAATAATAATATTAACCCACAATTATTCTGCTCTCTGGCAATGTTCTATCCATGTTTTGCACGTTATCTCTCCCAATTACTGTCCTCTTCTCAAATTTTTCAGGTGCCCCACCTTGGGCACTAAAAAGGACTGTGATGGGCTGACCTTGTCTGGCCACCGGGTCCCTACCAAGCCACTCTATCACTCCCCTCCTCAACCAGACAGAGGAAGAAAATAAGATGAAAAGCTCGTGTGTCAAGATAAAGGCAGTTTAATGAATAAAAACAAAGACTACACGTCGAAGCAAAGGAAAACAAAAGGATCTATTCTCTAGTTCCCAACAGCAGGTGATGTCCAGCCACTTCCTGGGAAGCAGGGCCTCAGTACGCGTAGCAGTTGCTTCTGGAGACAAACACCTTAATAACAAGTACCTCCCTCCTCCTCCTTTCTCTCAGTTTTTATTGCTGAACACGATGTTATGTGATATGGAATATCTCTTTGGTTAGTTTGCGTCAGCAATCATAGAGTCATAGAGTCATAGACTCATAGAACCATAGGGTTGGAAGGGACCTCTGGAGATCATCTAGTCCAACCCCCCTGCCAGAGCAGGGTCACCTACAGCAGGTTACACAGGAACACGTCCAGGTGGGTTTTGAATGTCTCCAGAGATGGAGACTCCACCACCTCTCTGGGCAGCCTGTTCCAGTGCTCTGCCACCCTCAGGGTAAAGAAGTTCCTCCTCATGTTTAGGTGGAACTTCCTATGTTCCAGTTTGTGCCCATTGCCTCTTGTCCTGTCCCCGGGCACCACTGAAAAGAGCCCGGCCCCATCCTCCTGACACCCACCCTTTAAGTATTTATAAGCGTTGATAAGGTCACCCCTCAGACGTCTTTTTTCCAGACTGAAGAGACCCAAATCCCTCAGCCTTTCCTCATAAGAGAGGTGTTCCAGTCCCCTAATCATCCTCGTAGCCCTCCGCTGCACCCTTTCCAGCAGTTCCCTGTCCCTCTTGAACCGGGGAGCCCAGAACTGGACACAGTACTCCAGGTGCGGCCTCACCAAGGCAGAGTAGAGGGGGAGGATGACCTCCCTCCACCTGCTGGCCACGCTCCTCTTGATGCACCCCAGGATGCCATTGGCCTTCTTGGCCACAAGGGCACATTGCTGGCTCATGGTCATCCTGTTGTCCACCAGGACTCCCAGGTCTCTTTCCACAGAGCTGCTCTGCAGCAGGTCAGCACCCAACCTGTACTGGTGCATGGGGTTGTTCCTCCCCAGGTGCAGCACCCTACACTTGCCCTTATTGAACTTCATAAGGTTTCTCTCTGCCCAGATCTCCAACCTGTCCAGGTCTCTCTGTATGGCGGCACAGCCTTCCAGTGTGTCAGCCACCCCACCCAGCTTGGTGTCATCAGCAAACTTGCTGAGGGTGCACTCTATCCCCTCATCCAGGTCATTGATGAATATGTTGAACAGGACTGGACCCAGTACTGACCCCTGGGGAACACCACTCGTCACTGGTCTCCAACTAGACTCTGTGCCCCTAATCACAACCCTCTGAGCTCTATCTTTCAACCAGTTTTCTATCCACCTCACTGTCCATTCATCTAACCCACACTTCCTAAGCTTCCCTATGAGGATGCTGTGGGAGACCGTGTCAAACGCCTTGCTTAAGTCAAGGTAGACCACATCTACCGCCCTCCCCTCATCTATCCATCTAGTCATGCCATCGTAGAAGGCTATCAGGTTAGTCAGACATGATTTCCCCTTGGTGAATCCATGCTGAGTACTTCTGATAGCTTTCCTTTCCTCCACGTGCCTTGAGATGACACCCAGAACGAGCTGTTCCATCATCTTTCCAGGGATGGAGGTGAGGCTGACCGGCCTGTAGTTCCCCGGCTCCTCCTTCTTGCCTTTCTTGAAGGCTATGTCCCCTCCCAAACTCTTGCCCACCCCCAGCCTACTGACCTTTGTAGCAGGGGTAGGGGGTCGTTGGAGAGACAGCCTTGATGCTGTGTAAGCACTGCTCAGGAGTAGCCAAAACACTGGTGTGATATCAATACTTTTCTGGCTGCAAATACAAAGCACAGCACTATGAGGACTGTTATGGGGAAAGTTAATTCCATCCCAGCCACACCCTATACACCAGCACTCGGGTTACAGCAAAGAGAATGTTTGATTTAAACCATTGTCTAGTCTTTCTATTCAGACAAGATATTATGCTGAAAAGGAGTTGAAGTTGGGCTGAAAGAAGATAAACAAGAAAAAAATAGCTGTTTCACTTGCTGTTGTAGCATTTGACATGGAGAAAGGAATCCTTGTCTGTATTTCTAGGAATCCTTATGCATCATATTGTATAGGACACTGAAAAAAATACACAGAAAATACTAAGTAAAACCACCAGAGTTTTCTGTAGGTCTTGTGCCAAGAATGTATGGATATCAGGCTAGATACATCTTTACCAAGTTGATAAAAGAATAAGTGGACCTCGTATTAACAAAATAGCACAGTGATATTGAACTCTTTCTGGTTAGAGTCCCTCAAAAATTATTTAAAATATTAATTTATTTAAGATATTATTATTTTAAAATTATTTAAAATATTAATTATTTAAAATATTTAAATCTTGTGTGAGAGGGAGTATATTTTCATGAGGAGCAGCATAGGGAACTGAGAATGTTTAGTCTGGAGAAAAGAAGGCTGAGGGGAGACCTTATTGCTCTCTGCAACTATCTGAAAGGAGGTTGTAGCGAGGTGGGGTTAGTCTGTTATCCCAAGTAACAAGTGATAAGACAAGAGGAAATGTCCTCAAGTTGCGCCAGAGGAAGTTTGTATGGGCACTGAATAGATAGTGGAAGAATATTACCTCAGCACAAGAAGAACATGGACCTGTTGCAGCAGGTCCAGAGGATGGCCACAAAGATGATCAGAGGGCTGGAGCACCTCTCCTATGAAGACAGGCTGAGAGAGTTGGAGTTGTTCAGCCTGGAGAAGAGAAGGCTCCAGGGAGCCTTCCAGTACCTAAAGGGGGCCCACAAGAAAGCTGGGGAGGGGCTGTTTGCAAGGGCATGTAGCAATAGGATGAGGGGCAATGGTTTTAAACTAGAGCAGGGTAGGTTTAGATTAGACATTAGGATGAAGTTCTTTACGATGAGGGTGGTAAGGCACTGGAACAGGTTGCCCAGAGAGGTGGTGGAGGCCCCATCCCTGGAGACATTCAAGGCCAGGCTTGATGAGGCTCTGAGCAACCTGATCTAGCTGAAGATGTCCCTGCTTACTCCAGAGGTGTTGGACTAGATGACCTTTAATGGTCCCTTCCAACCCAACACATTCTATGATTCTAAGTTTAGATTGGTTATTGGGAAAAATTTCTTCACCGAAAGGGCTATCAAACATTGGAACATGCTGCCCAGGAAACTGGTTGAATCACCTTCCCTGGAAGTATTTAAAGATGGGTAGATATGGTGCTTAGGGACATGGCTTAGTGATCGTTTTGGCAGTGTGAGGTTAATGGTTGCACTTGATGATCTTAAAGCTCGTTTCCAACCTAGAAGATTCTATGATTCTATGAAATCCACTTTTAACATTAAAAGGTTCCCCCTCCATGTTTATATTTCTAGTACAAAAAAACCCTTGCAATTAAAACCAAAAGTTAATAATATGCATTAATGAAATCACAGGCTTTGATTTCTTCCTCTAGCAGACAAGACACTTCAGCTTTCAGCCTGGTACATCTCAGTGGTAGTTCTAATATTACAATCAAGCTCTGTGATGAGCCTTCTTGAGTAAAGGGAATCAGTGACAGGTCCTTCCTCTGATTAATGTTTGAAATACTGATTAGGTATGCAGTACTGGAATTTTAAAAGCACCTACAAGTATTATACAGATACCTAGCCATTTGTCTGGTAATAATCTCATCATTCATCCATCCCATCTTAATAATCTTCCATATTTGTTCCCTACCTCCTGCTCTTGGAATTTTGAGCAGTCTGTACACAGATGCTACAAATATATGCCACAGTTTTCTTTCTGAGTCTTTACAACCTCCAAAGATATCAACCAGTTATAAAAGATTTCTGCACAGTCTTTTATTTTATTTTTTTAATTCAATATCTTTATTTCTAGAAACGTATCTTAACATACTAAGTAAGTGTCTTTCATTTCTGAGTTTCTATTCTACCACTACCTATTCAGTGCTCATGTCATAACTAAGTGTCTTCTCTGGCAAGCTGTTTGATATGAAAATCATGTCTTCATGGAGAAAAAATTAGCATTAGACTCCCATGGAATCATGGCATAAGTATTAATCAGTAACCATATTTATCACCTAATTAATTATAAATATTGGGCTACTCATGACTCCTCCTTCCTGTCTACCCTCAGTTATCTCTCTGCACAAATTTCTGACCATTTTTCAGTTTATTTCTTGGTTCCTTTTGATTTATCACAATGATTTTCTTTATAACTTTCTTAGAATTCACAGCAGTATTTTTAGCTGTATTTACCATAATGCTGCGTGCAAAATAATTTTTCATTGTTAGTTTTATGAGGAATGTTACTGCTTACATGGTGCACACCCAACTGCAAATTCATAGTTAAATTTCCAGCAAACCGTCACCTCTGATTCTCCTTTAGTCTTCATGTTCTCCAATTTTTCTCTTTCAGTTGAATACCAGTGCTTCAAATAAAGATTCGATATAATTCAGGACTTTTTCTCTCCAATGTAAAAAAGTAATTTTTTTGAACTTGCGGATTTGTATTATTTTTCTGTCTTAGCTAGTATTTTCACTATCTGTCCATATAGAAATAAAATATTAACTTTCTGTTTTCCTAATTTACTTTCCTAAAAGATAAAGATGCTAAATAATCCTAAATAATATATATATTCCTTTACTGTCCCACCAGATGAATCTTTTACTTAAATACATTTATGCTTTCTTTACAACTGTTTAATTTTGAGTTTATGTGACAGAACAATATGTAAATCAATCTGTTTGTCTTTTAAGATTAATATTTCAAGGTAGCATCAAATAATTTACTGGGAATGACTTTTTTTTTCAAACACACATTGCATAGTTTTGTAATTACACAATATTTGAAATTATGCTTCATTTAAACAAGCTACATAAAACTGGAGAGCTTCACCATGTCCTTATAACGTCCAGCAAAACAAACCATTTACATTCATGTTGACTTGAAATGTAAAGGAAATCTTTACAAATTTGAAGTGTTTTACCTTCCCTTTTTAAAAGAACAGTTCACACTCTGTATCACATGATCTGAATAATCTGCAACACTTATTTTGCTTCTCTCAATTTGAGAAATAATCAGCAACAATCTTTCAAGTCTAATTCAAAATGTGCAGGTCATACATTTAAGTCTAACTTGTTTTGTTGTAGCTTTACATACATAAACATATGCTTTCCAATAAATATTTTCTTAGAATGAAAAGACCTCACAATTTTCTTGTCTGGACACTGTTATGGAAAAGTTTTACCATTCATTTTTTCTTCCTACTATTTTTAAACCAGACAAACTGTTAATATTTTCAGCAGTAAGATGGGTTGAGTGGTAAGTTCCAGAAACAGTTTAGATGAAAAACTAGGCTTTACATCTTGGTTTTGGTAATATCTGCTTTAGTCATTGCTTTTCCGTTCATAACCTATAATACATTCAATAATGCCTTTCAAGTACAAAAGAAAGGATATCAAAATTGTAAGTAGTTATAACATTTAGCATTTTTCATGACTTACAGGCATTGTACTTCTCACTGTCAAACAGCAGACAATAACAAGAGAAATGCCTGAGGCAAATGTTCCTTGAAGGCAATCTAAAGCTCTGCTTTAGCTGGAAAAGCAATGTATGCCTGAGAGGCAGAAAATGCTCCACTGTTTTTTTCAGCATCAAGGTACTTCACATTTTCATATTGTGTAACACTGTGTGACAGAAGGAAACATGTGCTTACTGTAAAATCCCTGCTTCCCAAATAATCTCAAAATATTGCACATTACTTTATAGCTCCAAATCCTCTACAGTGATGTACAATGCTGAAATACAACAAATTAAACTAGCAGCAGATTCGTTGCCTTGCATTGGAGATCTTATTTCTCCCTGCCAAACTTCCCACCATATAAAGCATGTAGATCACAATTAACATGGATCATAAATTTCTCACTATTATTTTAGATGACATTGCAAAAAAAAAACCTTAGTTGAATAATTACGAAATAACATTACCAAAGGCAGAAGGACCTCTGAGTCCCATCTATTTCAGAGCAAACCCACTTCTAACTAACAGTTAATAAGAGTATATAACTACTGTGGGGGGGGGTAAAAAAGGAAAGGCATTGTCCTAATCACTGTCAGGTAGAGAGCGGTTTATTTTTGAAGAATAGGAGGGGTTTGTCCTTTGTACAATCCACGAGTTTTACGGAATTCAAGATTAGTTATTTGTGATCAAACATCGGATTTCTTTCCAAGGTCATGAAAATATATATGTTCATTTCAGTTTATATAGGGAGAAATGAAGAAATCACTTGTTTGGTAGAGAGCAACAGACCAGCATAAAAACAGGTGACTAATATAACTTCATGAAATATATGATAATAAGAAGATAAATCACAAATCAGCCACAGTATGAAAATCGTGCCACTGCAGCTTCAAGCTAGGTTGGTGAGAATAGCAGTTTAGCCAGAATATTTCTAACATCATATGTCTTTTCAAAGCAAAACATATGTCATTATTTAGTCCCAGAGGAAAATTGTTCCCTTTTTCTTCATCTAATGCCATAACTCTGGAAAAATATCTATTCATGGTCCTTCAATGGGAAAGTGAGAGGCTGAGCCCAGAGTTCTTTGCTGCTCTGGGGCAGGGCATTTGTGTATCAATCATGTTATCTCCATCTTTTAAGTAAAATAAAAAGCCTTGCTGTGTTAATGTAGACAAGTTACAGCAATAAACTATTCAGGATCAAAGAATAAATTTATTTTTGAAATTTAAATGGATGATCGCTTGATTTTAGTCTACTTCAGGTTTCCTACCTTCTGTTACTGTTGGGCTATTTGTTTAATGGTTAATCTAGTAGCATGATCTCTATATGCCTACAGGAGTTTACATAGTTGATGGAACTTTCCAGTTCCCCGGAGTACTACCAATAATATTGCAGCAGATTTTATCGGTATTCTAAGAACAAAGCATCTAACTTGGCAATATATCTCTTCCATGCACATGGGTGTTGATATCGACTATACCACCATCTGAAGCTACTTTGAAAAGCCTAGTTTCACCACTTCTAAACCATTTCCCTTTTGAAAAAGAAAAGAACAAGAATGAGAAACAAGGAATATGGTAACATTTTCTAACGCTTCATGATTTTGAAACTGACACACCAGAAGGGTTTTTAAAATTCACAGTAATTAGAACTTTTCATTCAAAGTACATGCCAGCGAGAGCTCATCCAAAAACCCAGTTTAACATCTGGAAAACATGAAAAAAAACCCAAAAAACAAAACAACAACCCAAAACCATAAAAAGAAGCACCAGTCACCGATTTCAAATAACACATCAAAATAATGAAATCTTCGGTTATTTACAATAAAATTTCAGTCTGCCAGCTGAGAGCAAGGAGCTTTCATGAACTGCTCTATTAAGGAAACAAGAAATAAACAGAGGAAGTGTTCCAGTTCAGAAGGGAAATATAAATAGATTATTTGTAAATTGGGGTAATTAATCACAAGGTTAATTTTGTAAGGGAGACTAGTTATCAAAACTTTAAAAAAAAAGATGTTTTGCTTGTAATAAGTCTTATTCCTTGACAATTTAACTTTTAAGTTAAACACTAATTTTGTGGATGTGTTTATCTTTCTCCATTTTTATAGATGGAATTTAAAGTTTTTGCTTAGGAATGCCGCGGAAATGAAGATAGCCAGAATAAGTCTGGACTCTCATATGTATGACAATTAGAAGGTAATTCAAATCTACAGAAATAAGTATATATTTATTTATATGTTTATATATGTGTATAATATAAAAAATGTTAGGAGCAGTAGTTGAATGATTCATAAACTAGAAAAAAGCTAAAATGTTCTCAAAGATTAATAAACTTTAGACATTATGAACTGCGACAGGAAAAAAACAACAATAGGAAGTAATATTACAAAAAGTAAAACATTGGAATAAAAGAAAAGAAAATCCACCAGGCTAATGTTCTCAGATCTGCTAATGCAAATGTTGAAGAATATAAAGGAACTGAGAGCAGGTGAAAATCTCTTTGAAATTTACAAAGTGAAAATGTAAATCAATGAAGACAGAAGTGATAATACCTTTTCCACTTTTCTGTACATTTCAAAGAAAATAATAAGGTTCTTTTTTTTAAGATAATGAGTGTACTGTTCTTTTATTTTTGAAGATAAAGTACTAACAGTAGCTATTGCATTATTAAGAGTTATAAGCATTTTGGATGTCTTACTAAGTATTATATTATAAATTAGACCTTAGATTCCTTGTGGCAAGTATGTTTTGCTGTTTCAATTCTGTTAATTTCCCACATAATTTAAAAGAATACATAAAATGATCCCATCTACTTATGTGACAAGATCTGCTAGTCTTGCTTTCCTGGGCCTGAGCAGTATCTGGGTGCCTGTCATCTTCTCTTCGAAGTGAGGTTTGTCACAGTTCAGTTCAGTCACAGGTACAATGTCACCCACCTTAAGGTTACTTCTGTTTGTGCTTATGCTCATAACCCATAGGTTTATTCTGGCAGCAAGAGATCTTTGACTAACCCCATGTTATAAGGAAATTTTCTCTGGGCATAAAACCAAAATATACACCATTACAGTAGCTCTATAGGGAATCCTCAGGAACTTAATGAGTCAGCTTTATGACTTCTTTGCACTGAACCATTATAAATTTGCTGTGGAGTGTCAGTGAATCTGATCCAAGAATTAATGTTATTGACTGGCTTTGTATGATTATTGCAGAGGTAGAATTAATCTAGAATTAAAGGAGAAGTTTTGTGGTTTGTTTTTTTTGGTTGTTTTTTTTTTTTTTTTTTTTTTTTTTTAATTTATTTAATAGAATCAGATCCAAACAGGCAATTTAAAATTAAGATTTACAAACATTAAGTCAAACAAAAGTAGGTGGAACTTGCATGAAATTCCGTCACTATAAGTATAAAAATATTTAATCTCTTTCTTTGGGTTCATGCTGCAGCATTTGTATTAGAAATGGAATCTGTAAATATTTTGAATGTCATTACCTCCTCCTGATTTCAGTAAGAAATGAGTTTACTCAGTACACCACAAGTAGGGGACTTTCATATTCTGTAATGTTATTAAAGTTTGACATAGTTTAACCCCAGACAACAACTACTAGGACCAAATAGCTGCTCGCTTACTCCCTGCCCCCCGCAGTAGGGTAGGGAGAAGAGGAAGAAAAGGAGGAAAAAGCCCTGTGGGTTGAGACAAAGACAGTTTAATAGAACAGTAACAAAAGATACTACTACTACTACTACTACAACAACAACTAATAATAATAATAATAATAATAATAATAATAATAATAATAATGGTAAAATATTATACAAAATAAAGTAATGCAACACAAGTTGCTCTCACCACCTGGTGATCTGTTGCCCAGCCTGTCCCTAGCAGCAATCTCAGATTCCTCTCCCCTGACCAACCTTCATTTATGTACTGAGTATGACATCTATGGTATGGAATATTCCTTTGGCCAGCGCATCCTGTCAGCTTTTATGGGAAGCTAAAAAAGTCCTTGACTAATGTAAATATTACTTAGCAGCAACTAAAACAATACATATTATCAACATTATTCTCATACTAAATCCAAACCACAGCAGCTACTACAAAGAAAATTAATGCTATCCCAGCTGAAACCCAGACAAAGTTTTTGACTCAGTTTAAAGTGTCTGTTAAAAGTTGTAAAACTCTTAACTAGTGTATTTGTTGAATTTAACTTTGAATGCAAGGAACCCTTTTTTAGTTTACTTCAGTATGAATATTTTTTCTACTCTAATCTACATTGAGTAGATGATTATTTACTTCAATTTCCTATTTTAGTGAGAAGATAATTATTTTACTTACTAAGGTGAAGTGTCCTCAACATTTGTCCTCAAAGCCAGTATCTCTGAAAGTGTACTGTATTAGCTGTTTTATTAGTTTTCCTGACAGCTTGGAGACAGGGCCTCCTAATGTGGCATCAATACATAATGTGAGCTTTTTCTGCAGAGGTTCATTCTTATTTGGAAGACGTATCACATTATGATAAATGGCATCCACAATATTATAGATAAACATTACTAAAAGGGTACATAATGTTCAAGTGTCGTTGAAAGAGATGGGGAGAGCTAGCATTATTTTTTCCAATGTAACAGCTTTTGTTTGAATACATTTGGTGAGGTTTGTATTCTATTGTGAAATTCCACTTTATTTTTTTTTAAAAGTTTATTTGTTTTCATCTTCCTCGTTTTAAACTTATTTCATAAGAGATTACGTTCAGTAAATAGAAAGTGCTTGAATACACAGAGATCATATTGACCTTTGACTTTAAAACAAATTGATTTTCAAAGTAGTGTTGTTAGCTTTCTGATTCTTCTTTTCAACATACTATAATATACTGCTTAATACTGTTGCTCAAAAATTAAATAGTGTATCTCTTGTAGTTCTTGGACTTTGTAGGGGTCCAATTGCTTTTTGTCTTTGAGTTAAAGCCAGATTGCTAAACTAGTTCACAGTATTTTGGAGAGATGGCTTTATGCAAGAATTTATACTGACTGCTCTGCTGAAATAATGAATATGGCACTGAAAAACAAGGAAAATTCATCCACTCTAACTCATTCGTAGCTTGCTTTATAATAATAGCACACAATAAGTGCTCACAGACACACAGATCAACTAGTCATGTTGGTATGTTGCCTTCATTTGCATAACCATGCATATAGCCAGGGCATGGAAGGAAGTCAATATTCCCCTCTGCTAGGCACTTCTGAGTCCACATCTCAACTACTGTGATCACTTTGGGTTTCACCCATAAAAGAGAGTTGAAGGGCAGAAGGCAGAGGGGCATTAAGATGGGTAAAGCAAGTAGAAGATAGGTGGGTTTATTTAGTTGGAGGAGATTGGGGGTGGGGGAGAAAAGGAAGGGAAGGGAAGGGAAGGGAAGGGAAGGGAAGGGAAGGGAAGGGAAGGGAAGGGAAGGGAAGGGAAGGGAAGGGAAGGGAAGGGAAGGGAAGGGAAGGGAAGGGAAGGGAAGGGAAGGGAAGGGAAGGGAAGGGAAGGGAAGGGAAGGGAAGGGAAGGGAAGGGAAGGGAAGGGAAGGGAAGGGAAGGGAAGGGAAGGGAAGGGAAGGGAAGGGAAGGGTCCTACAGACATCTCTTTCAGCCTAGATTTTTCTATGATTATGTGAACTGCCGTGTAACAGTGTTTTAAGGACACAAAAAATGTCAGATTTATAAAACTGCAGCCTTCTGGGGTAGAAAAAGAACTAAACTAATTTGCATCATTCATTAAACCTGAATGTGGAGTTGTCACATAAAATACCTTTGTGGCTGACATTCTGTGAAAAATATAGAAAATTACTAATTAACTTTGTGGAAAAAGCTGCAAAGCAGAACCTTCTTATGGCATCTTTCATTGTCTTTCCCTTGCATCCCTCAAGTCAAATGAAATAGATTTGAAGATTTTTTTTGCCCATATGTCAACAAGCCTAGTAAGTGGACATTCAGAAGAAGAATTGTTCTTTCAAGTCAAGCTAAGAGGATGTTTTGTGAAACCTTCATTAGTTTTTTGGTTTTGTTTTTGTGGTTTTTTTCATGGACAGGGTAGAGCATCTCTTCTAATAAAATGGCTTTTAGTCAGTCTTATTTATATTGCCAAATTGTAAATTATTAGAGGGAAAGGTATTTGTGAAATAGGAAAATAATAGCTGAACTGAATAAAGAATACTTACTAGTAAGAGATAAATTTCTCAATAATTTTGTCAAGTGGTAGTCTTAGCACTAGTTTTTCCACTTTTATCTCTACAGTATCAAAATCTCTGTTATTGTTAAGTTTATTTTAAATTGGATATACCTGGAGGACAAAAAGGATTTAAATATGGAACATGGTTTTTTGAACTTGCCTGAGCTTTTTTTACCACCTTAGAGGCATCTCAATCAGCTTTAAGAATGACTGGAACTGGAAATTTTTAATTGTTGTATTATAGTTTTACAGAACATTTGCATTTTGAATTCAATATATTGAATGTCTCACAGTGAAAAATGTACCTATACATGCAGGCCCACTTTTAACTGAAATTCTTGTAATAAGTCTAGCAATTTCTTTTCAGAACTTGTGGGTGTCTAACAGACTATCTCAGGTATAGCTGACTTTTCTCCACTGAACTCCATGACTTTGCCACAAAGTTATAATTTGCACCTAGTAGCTGAACAAGCCAACACAATGATACCATGCTCTGCTGCATCTCTCTGACATATATTTTGCGTGGTTAAGAAGCATTGGTGAGAGTAAAAGATCAAAGACCTTTGTCATGAAGCAGCTGGTAGCAGTCATATACCACTTATCTTCTATTCCTGCTTAATATCCAAAGCACTCCATGCTACTGCCTCTAGGAAGCCACTGCTGACCCAATAATCTGAAAGTAATGGGTACTGTATACACAGCTTTTCTAGCACATTGGTAGTTACGCTTTAGCAAGAAAAATATTCTCTGGAAGAAAAAGAGGCTGTTCTGATAAGACTTATGTAGTAAATACAGATTTCTTTTTTAGATAATGTTTATATCAATTTAGGTTTGGATATTGTTGTCAGGTTTCAACAATATGTGCCTAAAATCCTATGATTTTTTTCCCCTGTGTTGCAAGAAAAGTTTTTTGCTAGCTATGAAGTAACAAGAGGTTGGGTGTCAAGGACATGAAGCAAAATACAGGGATCAGATCAAATTTACCTGTACAGTAAAGTAACCTGCTAGTGATATTGTTGGGAAAAAGGCAGGAATGGGGAGACAAAAAGGAAACAGTCAAAAAGAGGATAGATGGGAGGATGTGCTCTTTGTCTGTCACTAGAAGGACAAATCCTCTACTTATCTATTGCCAGTCTGAATTGCGCTACTGATTCCCTACTCACTACTGATTGTCACTAATCCCAATGACAGGACAAGAGGTAATGGGCACAAAATTGAGCATAGGAAGTTCCACCTAAACATGAGGAGGAACTTCTTTACCTTGAGGGTGGCAGAGCACTGGAACAGGCTGCCCAGAGAGGTGGTGGAGTCTGTCTCTGGAGACATTCAAAACCGGCCCGGACGCATTCCTGTGCAACCTGCTGTAGGTGACCCTGCTCTGGCAGGGCGGTTGGACTAGATGATCTCCCAAGGCCCCTTCCAACCCCTATCATTCTGTGATTCTATGTGATTCTGTGATTTAAGAGGCAGTTAGTAACTGAAGTGGGCATTTTAGACCAGCAATAGGGTGCCAAATCTATTTGTGGAAGGGGTGTTATATGGAAGGTTGCTTTCCAGACAGATACAAAAGAAACATCTGTGTTCAAATTGAAATGATTTAGTGTTTGCAGGCTGCTGATATTGCTTTGGGATAACTTGAAGTTCTCCTTTCATAAAAATTTGCCAATGTGGCCTCTTCTTAATAGTATCTGCCAAATTGTGACACTCTTTTGGCTGGGAGTTTTGGTGATCCATAGAGAGGCTGCTGGAGTGTTTCACAGGGACAGACTGTTTGTTGCACATGGTTTAAATCAAATCAGGCCTTAAAGTAGTTTATTGATTTATTAATGACACTCATCTGCCAATCAGTGAACCATACATTCAGGATCAACATCAGCAATAAAGTAGGTACCAGACACTTACGAAATGTCGGTAAACTCATACATTTCTAAGTACCTTTTTATAACTAGTGCCAAAGCATTCTAATTCCCACACACATCCACAGTTACATGCACACACACCCACTCCATGGAGCATTTGGATGAACATACCCCTTTCTTGTGAGTGTGAGTTCCCCTACTTAATTACACCTTTTCTGGGAGATACTGGTGCTCTTGCTCTATACCCACCCAGCTCCCTAAAACCTTATAGTGCACATGATGGGAAAGAAAGTCCCCTATAAGTTACTTGAGATGGGATCCCTGCTTGTTGCATCTTTCATTTTGAGACTTCTAGCTGGATGCAGGCTACTTACACAGTCTGATTGAGAGGCTGCTCTGACTGTTCTTGTTGGAGGTCCTGCTGCCATGGGGGAACTGATGGCAGTATCAAGCCATATGTGGACTACTGTTGTGTTACTCTCTTCTCTATTCCCTATCACAAATTTCTGTGCTTTCTTTGTATTAGTTTACTCCTCTTTTGCAAGAATATCTCTATGTAATTCCCTGGTTACTGTTTAATGTCTCTTATGGTTGCTTTCCTCTTTAGTATTAACAATATTGGGAAAATGCCTTCTCAGAGAGGTCACTGTGTTGTTCCAGAGCACTAAAATCGAGTGCCTGTCACTTCCTTTAGCAAGTTGTTGCAAAACTTTTCTTTACCTCAGCTGAAGGTGCTAGTATAAACAAACTAATTATTTCTGTGCAGTTTTCTACCTTCTTTACTTGCCATGGAAGAAAATTAATGGACAGCTTTTAATATGTAGAAGAAAGTAAGGTTTGACTAGTTCTGCTTTCTTTTTACACTGGTACGAAGGAAAATTGTGGGACACTACAGACCTAGTGGGAAAAAAACCCAACACAACCAAAACAACAACAACAACAAAAACAACAAAAACAACACCACCATCCCCCTCACAGTATAAGTAAGTAATGTGGATCAAACCCAAATGCTGTGGGAATATCTTTCATTTCACTGCTGTGTTGAAAGACAGCAACAAAATTGAATGAAAAAGACCTGCTTATGAATCGTTTGCAAAGCTCTGAAAAATTAAGGCAGCTTTTCATAATGCTGGCAAAGGTTGTGGTCACATCACTCTAAGTTAGCCATTAGAAAATCCTGTGAAATACTGTAAAGATTGGAATCAGCTTTGTCAGATGCTGGCTGTTAAAGGAAAATATATCCTCTGCGTTGTGGCGTCCCAACAGAGGTGAGGTTGCTGCACCTCTGTGCCCCCAGGTCCAGTCAGTAGCAAGGCTGAAGACGTAGCCCCTGTAGGCACAGGCACACAGAGAACACGGATGTACCACATATATACACATATACACAGCTATCCACAGAGATCACACACAGACATACAGAGTGCTCACAAGAACAGAGAGCATCAACAAGCTCATCCTGCTCCCCTCTGGCTGAGCTGTACAGAGGTCCATTGGTAAGAATATATGTTTATGCACACACACACACATCCAGAACCCTCTGGGACTCCCCTCGGCGCCAGTAGCAAACATCCCATGATCCTGCTTTTAGAGACACTCCTCACTCCCAGACCATTTCACCTACTCATAGGCTAGTTTGGCTTGATTTTTTTGCTAACAGTCATACACTCACTCACTCACCCACACTCTCTCCTGGTTCTGGCACCATGGACACACAGGCTTCTGACCTCTGGTCTGACCATAGTGGCTGGCACTTGGTTTTACTCTGATCTCTTGAGGCACTGACACCCAGGCACCCAGGCATATGGGTCTTCCAGCCTTCATGCCCAGACCAGCTACTGGCATTCAAACTCACATTTGTTTCAGTTCCTTGCACCACAGACATGTGGGCCCTCCAACCCATGGTCTGACTCCAGTTGCTTGTGCTCAGACCACTATACACACACAGAGTGAACAGGGAGTCCCTCACGCAGCAAGAGTTAGGAACTTATAAAGAGATAGGACAGACTGTGCTGATCAGTCAGCCCTTTTTATGTTCTTACCACTCCATTTTCCCACAGTTTGTCCTCCCCAAATCAGCTAAATCCATCCCTTTCCCTGCCTTTGTTTCTTCCTTTGATGGTGTACCTTCGTCTGAGTTCTTAATCTGTATTCCCGTCTGCCATTGTGCCCTTGTGCTCCTCTGGACTTATGGAGATCAACAGTTTAAGGGCTGATTGCTCTCCTGTGATGGGCATAGCAGCAACCAGGAAGACTACTATATGGGTTCCTCCATCTGCCATTGTCTCTCTGTGCTCCTTTGTGCTTGTAGAGATGAACTTTTATCAGAAAAGTGCTGCTTGAGTTGTCCTTTGATCCTGCCTGGCATCCAGCTACCAATCCAAAAGAATGCAAGTCCTCCCTGCATTTTGTGTCGTGCCTGCCATACAGATATCTTGGATGTCCCAACCCGCTGCAGTATATTTAAGTAGCTGAGTCATACACCTAGTGCTTATCACCGTAATCATTCCATTGGCTTCTTTGCTGTATTGTGTTTTGACATTAATGTGTCCTAGGCTCCAGGGTCCATGTGACTATGTTGTGATTTAGGCAGGTCTGGCCACTAAACAAATGACAGATGTTCTCTTTAACCTCTCTCCCTCCCAAAAGAGAAGGAAGAGAGAATAAAGGAGAGAGACTTATGGGTTGAAAAGAAAACTAAAACTACTGTAATTAAATATGAAACTAAATCTATTAATAAAAGGAAAATATAATAATATTAATAAGAAAATAATAAAATATATACAATATATACAACCCATATCGAGCTCCCAGGCTGATGATCACTTCACCAGCAGGCACCAGACTGGACTCAGCAATGGACGAGAACTGGATTCAGGAACTGGAATCAGGAACTGGATTCAGGAACGCATGGATCGGGATCAAAGGCAGATGAACAGATAGAATCCTCCTTGGATGCCAGCCACTGAAGAAAGAGGGCTGACCTTTTGATCCCTCAGCTTTTACACTGAGCATGGGACAGATGGAATGGAATACCCCGTTGGCCAGTTTTGGATCACCTGTCCTATCTGCTTGTCCTGCGGGTGTGACCCTTCTATGCTCTTCTGTTTCTGATCCTCCAACAGGGCACATAACAAAGTTAGCTGACCTTGGTCGTTATAGCAATAAGTACAAGCAAGAGCCTCTCTGAATTCCATTTCTTGGTATTAACTATAAACATCAAACATTATGACTCTGGAAGCTGCCAGTGTCTGAAAAATATGCTGTTAATTTCAGAGAGTGCAGTCAGTTAGAAGAGACTTAACTGAAAAGTAAAATTACTGAAAAGAAAATCGGCTCTGTTCCATCTCAAACCAGGGCAGACTAGTATGCAGCCAGTTACCTGTAGACAGCTTAATCTGAAACCAAATCCCTACCTACGTTTCACTATCAGTCTTTAACTACTTTATAGTCAACAAAAGAGGAGAGGGTGGGAAAAATTGCTGCTTTTGATAACAGGAGCAAAATAGCTGGATAGCCACATCCCATGTTCTTTATAACAAAGGGGATAGATAGCTGAAAGTAAAGGGTCTTGTAAAGTCTCATGGGAGAACAGGGTTATATGAACTTTGGTCTGGTTTGTCTTTTTCTGTACCTTGTACTGTATCTCACAGGGGTGCAAAGTAGGAATGAAGTGCTTTCACTCTGATTTTCAGTGTAGTGAAGACAGTCTCTGATTCTTCGTTTTACTGGTATTAGAAATATATAAACAAATTATCAGTATAACAATTCTATGTAGTTTAAATATTTTAACTTTCAAACATATTAACTTTCAAATAAACTGTAACATGGCTCACGATGCACTGCGCACTGTTTCTCTCTGTTTAGTTGAAGCAATTAATTTTATGATAGAAAAGGCAGATTCAGCAAATGAGATTTTAAGAAATCGTGCTTTTGCAGATCTCAGACCCTGGAACACCTGCTCCAGTAGCTTGTTTGAGTGTGAAGTGCTGATCAAGCGTTATATTACTACTTTTAGCCACTGCACCACTCAGATTATAGAATCACCCCACCCTCCCTTCAGATCTTTAAGAAATTTTATGCCTCAAGGGTTTCTTGATGACCCTATGGGGACTTCAGGACGAAGGTCCTTCAGGACCCAAGGACTCTTCAGTCCTTAGGGACTGAACATTCCTCAGAAGACACTAATGGGGAATTCTGAGGATGAAGAAGGCTTTAACTGCAACTAGTACATGAATGACAATTACTAGGAAAAAAAGAATATGTGCATTTTTATTCTAGTCTACATCCACATAAAAAAAATCAACCTAAAGTACTGTATCTAATGAACCAAAATATTTTTTAAAGATCTATTACTATTTCCTCAGCTTGCTAAACCAGTGATCTCAACAGATTTTTAAAGGATAAACAATACTGTGCTGGAGCAGCAGATTTATGGATACACAGGGGAAACAGGTGCAAGGGACGTAAGAGGAAAGAAAGATGCTGAGATGATATTATGTGAAAATATAGCATTGTATTTCATGATGCATTTCAGCTTAAGTCCTTGCTGAAGGATAAACCAGATTTCTGTTTTATCCATATGTGTCTTCAAGATAACTTTCAAGTAAAGGCCATCACACTGTTTCCTATAAACACAATACAGAAAACATAAATAACATCTTGAATGTTGTGGAGAATTTCAAAAGACGTGGAGAGTAAAAGCCTTGGCATTTCTCATGCAGGCTTCTTCTCTTTGTTATTACTGTGTGTTTTTTTTTCCTTCAAAATTCATTTAATCATGGTGTGTAACACACAGATTCCCCTCTAGCCTTCGTTCAGAAGTGTTCTTTCAGTATTTAACCATAACATGTAATCTGTATGATCCAGACTCTTCACTGTTGAATAGAACATTCTCAGTGCAGATAAGCATTCTCAGTTTGCTTCTAATCAGTACAGAATATAGCTGTAAACTGATATTTTATGTCCTCTCAGCTAGAAAAAAATAATCCAGCTATTAGAATAGTGTCTAGGTAATCTCTTCAGCATCTGGCGGAATGGAAAGCTGCAGCCTACAGCACAGGCATTGTGTTCAATGAACACAGTATAACCTTTAGAAGAGCAATGCAGATTCTATCTTCTCTTCACAAGCCTGTTTCACTCTGCTGAAAGTAGATAAACTCAGCGCTGCTTCACACTAGCTGTACCAAAAAAAACCCAAACAATTTTATCTTCTAATCAGTGAGACAATAGTTATTAATTTCATACTATATGAGAACTGTAGAGCTTAGAACTGATTTAAATCCATGTCTGAGTCCGTAAATACATGCTGGTGGATTAAATATTCTATGGAGAGTTTTCCATTGTAGGTAAAGTTAAAGGGGCGTTAGTTAAAGGGGCATTAACTTGTATCTAGAGTTGAATAACTTCTCAGCTCTCTGTCTTTCATTCTAGACTGACTCTTAGAGGGACAGCTAGAATCAGTCTACCATATGGAGTGCCTTTCAGATGATTGCCATAGCTCATTCTATATGAACGCTGCCACTTACCAACTTTTCTAGATCTCTGATTCTGAGTGTATGTGCTTATGCAGGATCTACCTCTGTACTAATGAATTTAAAATGATAACGAATGTTTGCTTTGAGATTGTCACTGGAACTGGTCATTTATGTGGTTAAAAGGGTAAAAAAGTTTTTCATATAAAAATCTTCTGTGACAATTAACACTTTCCCAAACAAATTCCAAGCTTGGTTCAAGACTTGGCATAACCTATTTCCAATAAACAATTTGCAAATATCCACCCTAACTGGGATGGGCTTGAGAATTTAAAGTCTTGGACATAGGCAGTTTCATATTAGTTTGACCGAGCACACGACTAAACAATTTTACTGAAAGCATACACATAGCCAACATTCTCACTAAAGTGCCTATGATCTCTGCACTGCTATTTCTTATAGGTGAACCAAAAGACATCTGGAAGCATGTACGTAGCACAGAGGATTTGCGGTATAAAGAAACTCCCTTTGCATTACTGTTCATCATTGCGCTATGTCACCGGAGCATTTGCCTTGATCAAGAGTTGCATAACAGTGCAATGAACTGTGGCTGACATGGCTATGCAAACCAGAAGTGAGTGTGACAAGCCTTAGTATGGACTATGGATCAATAGGTGATACTGTTAACACCCAACATGTTGGTGGGAAGCCCTGCCCAGAGACTTACACAGAAACTATCTGGACTAAGTGCCCTGTTGCTGAAGGCTGGGCTGTACCAACTCTCCAGTTTGGGGACTGGGGAACCGTACCAGTTAACCGTACCAGTGTGTGCACATCTATGTATGTAAGTGCAAGTTTTTCCTGTCCCAGCCTATACTTCTCTGGGTCTTTTTCACGTATTGAGCTTGGCAGTGTAACATGCTCTGGTTTTTCTTTTCCCTCCCTAACACAGCAGGGGAAGATAATTCAGAATGAGGAATCATATCAAGTTCCTCTAAATTTTGTGCCAAACTCCATAACATTCTCCAAGTGTGACTCTAACTTCTATATCTTTGGTAAGTAATTATTTCACTTTAATAGTTTAAAAATTATATCATATTATCTGAAATATTAGGCCTAACTTCCTGCCCTAAGCTGTTACAATTTGTTATACATTCAAAAAACCTTAATATTTCCGTAGCTGCATTTTTCAAGTGGGTAACATAAATTTCATTATAAATGAAAAAAGTATTATTAAAATAAAGGTATTAGCATATAATAAAAATACTTAAGATATTGGATTTTAATAAACAGATTATTATTTCCCCAGCTGTCTCTCTGGCTTTGTAAAGACTGAATAGTCTGCTAAGATGACTATTCAGTATTTCTGGGGTACAATTCTGCTTCCAGTTAATGAAAACTTGACTGTGTCTCTGAGCAGTGGAAATAGATCCATCTCCATTGTTCAGAAAGTGGGCTTTCATCTGTACATCAGTGTTTCTCACTGTGGTTATAACAGCAATTCCAAAAGTACTTTAAACTTTTATTACAAACTTTGCTACTTTGGGACTTACACAAGCAGCAGATTTATGATGAGACATAGGACAGCTTTTCAAAACAAGTCTGGTTTTATTACTCAACTGGAATGTAAAATTTTATGGGTTGGAATTGAAAAACAAAAGATTTGATGTCCATATTGGCAGTATTATGTTCTGATGAGTATGAGGCTTTCTCTCTGTCTCAGTCCTAAGCAGCAGAGTTTTTATCACTAATACCCTATTGCTATTGAGAAAATTCTTTGTTCTAAATTCTGCTCATACCGTTTTCGTATGCTTCCTCAGTCAGGTATTCGTTAAAACTTGATATACAGTCATTCATCTTTCATTGTACTGTTATAGTAACTCCAATCTAATGTTCAGATTTTTGTAGTTCTTTGTACCAATACAGACATACTCATCTGAATAATGCCAACATCTTATTTCCTGTTTTTAGGCATGGAATTATTTCTTCAGCCATAAAAAACAATAATAAAATAGCATTAAAAAAATTTTATATATATATATATATATATATATATATATATATATAAATGAGACCTACTTACCTCTTAATTGAAATAATGCAGAGGCTTTTAATACTCTGCACATTACCGATATCTCACTGATCTCTCATGGCATTATGTGCACAGCACACTCAATCAACTGTTAATTGAATAGCTGCGTCTTCATGTGGAAAATAGCACATTATGAGATCTTTGAGGCTTTCAAATCTAGGCTCGTTCTTCAATACCTTCAAACTCCAGGTGGATTGGGAACCTCCAAGAAACTCCTCCTTTCTCTGTCCATCTTCGTTATCTTCCTTAAACTGCCTTATCTTCCGATGTTTGTTCCTACTGATAGAAAACGTAAGTGCATCTTTCAATTAGGGCCCTTAACATGAAAAGATAAGGTGGCTAGAATCTTGGGATGTACTGCCATATGAATCGGAAGTTAGATTGTACAATCAAACACTGTAGGAATGACATCAGTACAAGTGATTTCCTTCAGTGTCTTGGAGATCATCCTGTAGTATGACATCTGTAGTGCTTTAAAAGCCCTAAAAACACTATAGTTATAATGGATTCACAAGGATACCAAAGCTAGGTCCCTCTTCCTCTAGTACCATTTAACACAGAATCACAGAATCTTCAGAGTTGGAAGGGACCTCTAGAGATCATCTAGTCCAACTCCCCTGCTAGAGCAGGATTGCCTAAAGCACATCACTCAGGGCTGCATCCAGGCGAGTCTTGAAAATCTCCAGAGAAGGGGACTCCACAACCTCCCTGGGCAGCCTGTTCCAGTGCTCTGTCACCCTCACTGTAAAGAAGTTTTTCCGTGTATTTGAACGGAACTTCCTGTGTTCCAACTTGTGCCCATTGCCCCTCGTCCTGTTACTGGGGACCACTGAAAAGAGTCTGGCTCCATCCTTCCTTAAACCCACCCTTTAGATACTTGTAAACGTTAATAAGGTCTCCCCTCAGCCTTCTCTTCTCCAGGCTAAAGAGTCCCAGCTCTCTCAGCCTCTCCTCATAAGGGAGATGCTCCACTCCCTCAGTCATCTTGGTTGCCCTTCACTGGACTTGCTCCAGCAGTTCCCTGTCCCTCTTGAACTGGGGAGCCCAAAACTGGAGACAGTACTCCAGTTGTGGCCTCACCAGTGCAGAGTAGAGGGGGAGAATGACCTCCTTCGACCTACTGGCCACAGTCTTCCCTATGCAGCCCAGGATTCCATTGGCCTTTTTGGTAACAAGGGCACGTTGTTGGCTCATGGATAATTTACTGTCTACCAGGACCCCCAGATCCTTCTCCTCAGAACTACTTCCCAGCAGGTCCACCCCTAACTTATACTGGTGCTTAGCATTCTTCCTCCCCAGGTGCAGGTCCTTGCACTTGCTTTTGTTGAACCTCATTAGGTTCTTCTCTGCCCAGCTCTCCAGCCTGTCCAGGTCAGGCTGGATGGCAGCACGGCCCTCTGGAGTATCAGCCACCCCTCCCACTTTGGTATCATCAGCGAACTTGCTGAGGATACACTCTGTCCCATCATCCGGGTCATTAATGAATACACTGAACAAAATTGGACCAAGTATTGACCCCTGGGGGACACCACTGGTTACAGGCCTCCAACTAGACTCTGTGCCGCTGATCACAACCCTCTGAGTTCTGTTACACAGCCAGCTCTCAATCCACCTCACTGTCACCTCATCTAGCCCATACTTCCTCAGCTTCCTAATGAGGATGTTATGGGAGACAGTGTCAAAAGCCTTGCTAATCCCCCCCCTTTGTAATAAAAAATATTTTTGTTTCTTAAGAAATTATATTCCAGTAATACTGTAATTTTGCAAGTATGTTTCACCTAATTATGGTGAAGCCAAGCAATTACCAAGTAATGAGTTGTCATGTATACTTAACCAAGGCATATACAATTTCTTTCTGTCAGTCTACCTTGCTGTCTGTTTATGAAGTCAACAGTAGATACTAGAATATGATTTTGTTTATATTCAATGCTTTTTTAGCATTCACCCCTAAGTGAATGCTTTTCACAGAATCACAGAATGGTTGAGGTTGGAAAGGAACCTCTGCAGGTCATCTGGTCCAACCCCACTGCTCAAGCAGGGTTGCTAAGTGTCAGCTGTCCAGGATAGCGTCTAGATGTTGGGTTTTTGTTTTTAATATCTCCAAGAAGGGAGACTCCACAGCCTCCCTGGGAAATCTATTCTAGTGCTCAGTCACCCTCACAGTAAAAACCTGTCTTCTGATATTCAGAGGAAACCTTCTGTATTTCAGTTTGCTCCCATTGCCCTGTTGTCACTGGGCACCACTGAAAGAACCTGTCTCCATCTTCTTTGCACCCTTCCCTCAGGTATTTACATCCATTGATAAGATTCACTGAACCTTCTCTTCTCCAAGCTGGACAGTCACAGCTCTCAGCCTTTCCTCGTAGGAGAGATGCTCCAGTCCATTCATCATTTTCATGGCCCTTTGTTGGACTCTCTCCAGTATGTCCATGTCTCTGAGGAGCCCAGAACTCGACATAGCACTCCAGGTGTAGTCACACCAGCACTAAATATAGAGGAAGGACCACCTCCTTCAACCTGCTGGCAATACTTTGCCTAATGCAGATGAAGATACCATCAGCCTACATTGCAACAAGGGCACGTTACTGGTTCATGCTGTACTTTGTGTCCACTGGGACTTTCAGGTCCTTTTCTGCCAAGCTTCTTCCCAGCTGGGTGGTCTTCAGCATGTATTGGTACATGGAGTTGTTCCTCCCCAGGTGCAGGACTTTGCATTTCTGCTTGTAGAACTTCATGAGATTCCTGTCAGCCCATTTTTCCAGGCTGTCCAGGAGTCTGTGAACGGCAGCGCAACCCTCTGGCATATCAGCCACTCCTCTCAGTTTGGTCTCCAAACTTTGAGGGTACACTCTACCCCATCAAACAAATCATCAATGAACAGGCTAAACAGGACCGGACTCGGTATTAACCCCTGAGGTTCACTGCTAGTCATTGGTCTCCAAGTAGCTTTAATGCTGCTGCTGCTGACCTTCTGGTCCCAACCATTCAGCTAGTTTTCATTCCACTTCATACTTCTCACTGTTTGTTTACTGGTTTCATCTTTACAATGAATTTGTAGCATAGACAGGTGCTTTTAATAATTTTTTTTTTTTTTTCCCCCAATTCATCTGCATAGAGTAACATTTTAACTTTTTCAGAATGTACTGATTGAACTGTTGATATTTCAACAAAGGTAGTTGCTGAAGCTTTAAATACATCACTGCTAATATTAGCTTGCTTATAAATCTTCCTGGTTCATAACTTCCTGAATCAGACTAATACCGTGGTCCTGATGCATGCACTGGTTGCATGATTTTTAATATATTGATTCTAATGCATTGTCTTCTAATTATTGACATTCACACAAAAGATTAATACTTGAAAGCTTACTTCTTGATACCTAATTAATCGACTTCATCTCAATGCATAAATAATAACATTTTGATCTACACCTGATACCTGGATACATATAGGAGGAGAAGCTGTAAAGCAGGTCTGTGGTCATATGTATAGTCCTTATATTCCAAGTGTTTTCATAGCTACAGAACACTGACATTCAAGGGAATGCTCTGTTCTGGGAAGGAAAAATCTTACATGGAAACTTGTCCCCAAAGACAGGGTGAATCAGAAGGACTGCTCCTATGTCTTCCATTATGTTTCCTTGTTTTAAAGTAAGATATGTAAAACATAGGGAGTAGTTTTATTACAGACTAAATGCATTCTTACTAAATTGCTGAAGTCATCTTAAACAAAAGTTCAGTAATGCTACCATCTTGGCTAAATGTTACATGTAAACACTAACACTTAAGACCATTTTTGTTTCAGGGTTGACAACTTTGTGTATGAGTCTACTGAGGCTATGCCTCTTCTGAAAAACAAAACAAAACAAAACAAACAAACAAAAAAAACAGGGTCAGGGTCTTCTTGTGGGAGTGATAACCTCATAGTCAAGTTAATAGGTTTTGGTTCTGAACAACCCTCAACTATAAGGGATTCAGACTCTTAACTCCACAAAAGTTATACTCCTTTGTGCCCTAGGATTACTCAGCACACTATATATCCAGACACAGATGGAGGACTATCTTTTCTGACTAATTTGCATTATCCCATAGGTGTAAATACTGCCAAGCAAGAAATCAAGAAACTTACTTTCTTATGAAGGCATGAATAAGCTCAAAAACATGTACATGTTCACAGAAACACTGGAGAACATAAAGGGTGGAAGTGAAAATATAAATTAATTCAAAGTTATCAGGAAAAAGAAATAGCTTTGCATTCCAAACAATGACCTGCTTCCACTGAAATCAGTAATGAACATCAAAGTATAGATTTATAACAAAGAAGTGTGACGCTTGCTTTACATAAAAGCCAAAATCACATTCCTATCACCTTCACAGTATTGTCTTTAGTCTCCCCAAATTTTAGAGAATATGATTCCTGGCACCATAGATCTTGTGTTTGTTCATCAGTAGACATTAGACAGGTTTTCACAAGCATCGCTCTTCTTTCATCATAGTAGAGAATGTTCCTATTTACTACTAAGAGAACTGTTCATTTCTGTGTTTTCCTAATGGGTCCAATTTTTCGAATTAAATACACTGTATCTGGATCCCAGAAAATGAAAAAGGTTTGTGAATAGTTTGAACAAGATTTAATCACATGTACATCAGGGAAACAGACAGAGCATACATTATAAAAAGCCATGAAAGTAACACTACTTACTTCCCCCCCCCCCCCCTAAAAAAAAATAATAAAAAAATCAAGTGCACAGGGCAATCAGTGTATATGTAAATTCTGTTACTAAAATATTCAGTTTAATCAGTAAGGTAGGCACAGACTCAACAGTTAGAGTGTGCAGCTGAATCCATGATAAATATCAAGGCATGAAGGATGAGTCATAAAGAAAAGAAATGCAGTGTATCAAAATATTTCTGACTAGTGTATATTAGCTTCAACCAATTATGTAAATAGCAATGTGACCCAAAGAGTGAATAGTCATTTGTGAGTTTGAGTTGACGAGGAAAATACAGTTTGATCATATTTTGAAACTTAATTTCTAGGGTGGCTATGAATTGCTGTCCTTGAGAATTACATTGACTAAAGCCTGTATTTTGAGATTCTTCCCCAGTGGAGAAAATTATGCCCAGGATCCAGGCTTCTTCCTATATATATGTATATAGGAGAGAGAGAGAGAGAGAGAGAGAGAGAGAGAGAGAGAGAGGTCTCCACTAACTGGTTATTGAGGTTCTTCTGTTTTATCTTCTGTTCCCTTCACTTGTTCCTCTGAGCACACACACGCACACCCACCTAACAGCTCGTTTTCTTTCTTAATCGGTGACATAAGTTTCTTTGAGCAGTTCTGTGTAATTAAAGAATAAAAGTTATTGATTTTTTTTTTAATTTATGAAGAGGTTATTTTCAGAATATAACATAAAATAATTATTTTTTTTTCCCCTGCATAGCTTTTCCCTGCATATTCTGCTTGGTTTTAAGCTTAGGGAAATTTCTAAGATCTGGTAAAATGAATGCCTGCCAGGTTCTCACTCTTAACTGAAACTTCTTATGAAATGTTTATGTAGATTTCTCAGTGACAGATTAAATGAAGAGGAGGAATAACAGCCTCGAAGCTGACATTCTTAACCATACCACCATATTTTACGGTCACCTTGATAATCCGTATATTGCACGACTACATTCTTCTGCTAGGTGAATTCCATCTTAGAGATAAACCAGTTCAAACTGCCTAGCATTTCAATCTGGAGAGCGGGCACGTGCCTCCTTCTGTAAACTATATAAGCCTTTGAAGGACATAAGATCATTTTCTTGATATTTTTTTTAAAAAGTGGAGGTGCTAAAGAGACAGTAACTCAGTTTTAAGTAACTTGATTTCTTGGGCACATACCCATCAAAATTGTTATTAGACATGACCTCTAATCATAAAAATCTAGCCATTAAAGTTAATAGGAATTGGAAAATACCTTTATGAAATAATTTGCAGATATATTTATATTCCTAAGGAAGCAGATATGACTTATCTAGTACTTTTTAAATAATAATAAAAAAATTAAACCAAGTACAACAAAATAACCGACGATAAGCTATTTGATTTGTTTGTTGTTGTGTTGTTTTTTTTTTCCTTCAAGATCTACTTTGTGTTTCTTCATGAAAAAATAAAATTTCACAAACAATTGTTAATGTTATTACCAAAATACATTTGGTAATGTAACTTCAGTAATTCTTTTTTTTTTTTTTTTTTTAAACAGAGTTTTGAGAACAAATTGCACCTAATCGGAAGAGGTGGCAGGGAGAAGAAACAAAGAGAAGCTTTTCAGGGATTTAACACCTTACAAAATTATAAAAAAACCCAAACATAACAATGTGCATAAGCGTGAAGATTAAGAATTAGTCCATATGTCTGTTATCTGATAGAATTGTTGAGTAGACAAGGCAAGGGAACCCCTGGGGATTACACAGGGAAGAGGAAAATTTTGTATTCTTATTTACTCATTCTAACTGCTGATATTCCCTTCACAGAGATATTTTTAGAAGAAAAATATTACATCTAGATAGATAGTGATACACATTGAATATATTTTTGAAAGGTTGCTACACCTCTAGTACCATAGTGATATGACGAGGTGAAGTTGATGCATAAGTGTAATAATTTTGTCATTTACAAGTTGATCAACCATCTTTTTCTTTGGAGATAAATAAGCATTTCCTGAGAAAGATTAATCTTATTCTTATGTAAGTATCTATAATAATCAGATTAAACACATTCTCGTCTCAAATGTCTACTTGTAGAGGTTTAAACTGAGGTGCTCCTAATTTTTGGTCCCATTACCGCAATCCAAATCACCCATAAATCCTGAGAAATTAGAGTGAAACTGTTATAATACCTTCTAAAAAAGACTATGGAGGCATAGTTTGATTCATTCTGAGTTTTTAAATTACAGGATGTCACCAATGAAGTAGCATGCTTGTAACAACAAAGTTTGAAAGGATGTGCAACATCTTAAAGCATAACAAGACAGATATAAGCCAGCTGGTGAAATAAAACAATAAGCACAGCAGAAGAATCACGAGAACTTTATTCTATGTACCAGTGATAACAACCATTGATTTTACACAGCAGAGCACTGATGTCAAGTGAGATTGCTTAGCTGTCACATAAAATTGTCCTTTTCCCAGTCTCTTCTCCTCTCCAACGAACATCAGTTTCAGATTATAAAATAATTTCTTTGCTTGCAAAAATGAGAGAGCTTGAGGGAAATATTTTACCTGAGAATGTGCCATGTAACAATTCTAAGTTGCTGCTGTAATGAATGAACTTACAACAATGGTACTGTATTTCGATGAACATCTGTAAGTCTAAGAAAGAAGGGTTTTGAATTTATTTCAACATCGCACAGTCAGTAAAGTTTGTAGGTTGGTTTTAAGCTTTGGAGTTCTGTCACACATACACACACAGACACACATACCTACCTATGTACCAATATACATATAAGCTATCTGTTAAAAAAAAGTGTTTGGGCTGTGAAAATATGCGGTACCGTGACTCATACATTTGAAGGGATGTTTTCTGAAGGCAGGCATAAGCTAGCCATATGCACCAATCTCTTCAGCAACCACTTAAGAGTAACTGCTGCAGTTACTTAGCTGATGCTAGCAAGTCCTTTTCTGTGGTGGAGTTTAAATGCTGTGCCATACTGAAATAGCAGCACATCTTCCAGTACCTCAGAATGAAAGCAGAGTAGGCTTTTATTGCCTGTGGGATATCACATAGACCTTGCGGTGTGCACTCCCACACAAAAAGGCTGGGAAATGGGATGAGCCGAGCAACGTTCTTTATATGAAATACTTTGGGAAACTGTCACTGAACAGGCAAGCTAGTTGTCATGCATCTTATTCCCAGTGTGGTTATCAAGGGCTAAAAACTGCATTATTAGGCATTCACTAACTCTTAAATGCCTAGAAAATTTACACCGGGTAACAGAGAAAACCCATAGCACAGCAAAGAATTAAACTAAGATTACCTGATCAGCAAGTTATAGACTAATACACTCTGTCTTTTTGCTGGCTTAAAATGAATGTAGAACATTTCTGTAGTTACTCCTTGTTGCTCTTAAAGAAAAGAAGCAGAAGTACGTGCAATTGTAATTGTATCTTAGTTTTGGAGTAGAACTTTCTTGTGCTACCAACAAGTGCCTCTCGTTTCTACTTGAGAAGTTTGACCAAAATGCATGCAATTACTTTCTTTTCCCACAAGCAAAACAGTCACAATAAGACGTGTAACATATTTTAATCTGATATATAATAACGGAAAAATAACAGAAAGAAAATGTGGAAGTAGTTCCAGGCATGCATAGCCCACTAATTAGATAAAAGAGTAAGTCTGCAAAAGTTGCTTATTTTATTTACGAAAGCCTTATGAGATTTTCAGCACTGTGCTTTTTGGATGTCATTTCTGTTCATTATACCCTCGTGTCCCAGAGTTGTCTAAATTAACCAAGAGATACTTAAAGGCAAGAACAAGAATACCATTATGATTAACATTCTCTTCTTTCATGTAAAGAAGTTCATGTGTCTAGAAACTCCTACAGAACAAAGTAACAATAATTCAAGAACTGTTTTAAAATTCAAGGAACTTTTTTTTTTTGGATTAACTGGGACCTTAATTAATAATTTTTAGAAATAACTAAAAATTATCCTGAAGATTCATGTAATGTAAAAGCATAAGGAAAGAAACGTCAAGCCTGAAAAAAAAATAAAATTCAGTTCAGATAAACAAATATTTTCCACTGTGACTCACTGAGTGGCTGTTTTTACTGTTTTCATTCAAAGGTTTTGTGATATGACAATTAGAATTATGAAAGACAGTACATCCTGATTTCAAATCATTGCTTGTTGCATTATTTTATCCAGAAAGACTACATGTGCTGGAGCTCTAGGAATCACATAATAGTGCTAGAAATATAGTATGGCTTTTATGACTTATGGTCTTAATTATTAGGGGGGGGAGTCATGTGAGTTTTAATACTGTTTTTACCTTCTGTAGTTTTACCTTCTTGGCGGATGAGGTTGCTAAACCACTCTCTATTATATTCCAAAAGTCATGGCAGTCTGGTGAGGTCCCCACTGACTGGAAAAGGGGAAACATAGTCCCCATTTAAAAAAGGGAAAGAAGGAGGAACCAGGGAACTATAAGCCAGTCAGTCTTACCTCCATGCCGGGTAAGATTATGGAGCAGATCCTCCTGGAGGCACTGTTGAGGCAGGAGAATAACGAAGAGGGGAATGGGTACAATCAACACGGCATCACCAAGGGCAAATAGTGCCTCACAAACCTGGTGGCCTTCTGTGAGAAGGTCACAACTTCAATAGGCAAGGGGACAGCAAGTGACATCATTTACCTGGACCTGAGCAAAGCCTTTGACACTGTCCCGCATGATATCCTGGTCTCCAAGCTGATAAAATACGGCTTTGATGGACTGACAATTCAGTGGATAAAGAACTGTCTTGACGGCTGCACCCAAAGAGTGGCTGTCAATGGCTCCATGTCCAAGTGGAGGTCAGTGACAAGTGGAGTCCCTTGAGGATCAGTACTGGGACCAGTCTTGTTTAACATCTTCATCAGCAACATGGACAGTGGCATAGATGCACCTTCAGCAAGTTTGCCAATGATACCGAAGTGTGTGGTGTGGTTGACACGCTGGAGGGAAAGGATACCATCCAGAGGGACCTTGACAGGCTAGAGCCCCTACTACAAGAAAGATATGGATGTGGTGGAATGTGTCCAGAGAAGGGCCACGAGGATGATCAGAGGGCTGGAGCACCTATGTCATGAGGACAGACTGAGGGAGTTGGGGTTGTTCAGTCTGGAGAAAAGAAGGCCCCGAGGAGACCTTATTGTGGCCTACCAGTATCTTAAGGGGGCCTACAAGAAAGCTGGTGAGGGACTTTTTAGGGTGTCGAGTAATGGTAGGACTAGAGGGAATGGATTAAAGCTAGAGATGGGACAATTCAGACTGGATGTTAGGAAGAAGTTCTTTACCATGAGGGTGGTGAGGCACTGGAACAGGTTGCCCAGAGAGGTGGTGGAAGCCCCATCCCTGGAAGTTTTTAAGGCCAGGCTGGATGGGGCTCTGAGCAACCTGACCAAGTGGGACGTATCCCTGCCCATGGCAGGGGGGTTGGAACTAGATGATCTTTAAGGTCCCTTCCAACCCTAACAATTCTGTGATTCTATGATTCCGTAGTCTTTATGAAATGGTATTTTAGACCCTAATTTCTGACCTAACAGTTAGAAATCCTTTTCAAGCTTCTAGCCTGGCTTTTGAGCCAAAGGTGACCTTTAGTATTAGTAGTCTTTTTCTTCCTAATATTTAATTCAAATCAGTGGAATACTAAGAGGTCATCTTTGTGCTAATACAATATCAAGGTCATTATGTTATGCTATAAAAACAAAAAAGTTCAATGATGTGTTTATTAGTTACTACAGATTTTTAATCTGTTTTTCCATGAAAGTCAATATCAATTTAGTCCCTATCCATTTAATGTTGTCTGAGCCACATCCAACCTTGCATTGCTGTTATTTGAGAAATTACTCCTACTGGTTTGGAACTCATCCTAATTAACTGTTATAATAATACATGTTCGTAAATTATATGGAGTCAGCACAGAATTTTTACCTCTTTGAGGGGCAACCTGAGTGACCATATGGTAATTTAACTTTATCACATACTTTGTCATTTGATTGCTTCCCTAGGCATGATATAAAATAAATATATAGCAAGAATAATAATTAGTAAAGTTTCCAGCTTAACAGGACTTTATACCTCTGATGTCACCAATTAGCTAAGTATCATTTTCCAGTCAGAACAAATTCAGAAAAAGAAAACACATTGTATATGACTGAAAACCATAATGAAATCTCATCAGAATGTCTATGTGGAGAATAGGAAGACTCACTGAAGAATCATAAAGTTTCAGAACTGCTACATAATCTCAATAACTTGTGAAGGTATTAGAAAGAAAATTAGAATAATTTAAGTTTCATCTCTCCTTTGAGTTTTCCAAAACTGAAAATATCAAAAAACCTCTATAAAATTGTGGAACTTAGTAGTCATATAAGACAATTGACTAAAACAGTAAAATAAACCAATAGTTTTCATAGCAATTACAAATACCACATAAGATTTTGTATATCCAATATTTGGAGGGGGTACTCTTTCTCAGTGATCACAAACAAATACTGTTCAGAGTGAAAATAACTTCTGTAGCACATATTTTTCTTGTGAGGCACATACATATTTAATTGTCATGAATGTCATACTTCTTACCTGGGCTTTTGTTCTCATGGGGCCTAATGACAAACAAACAATGGAGAACTGATTTCTCTCAGTGACAGTGAAATTTTTCCAGATACCTTACTAGGAAGGCATCCATTCTGGCATCTCAAATGCAATATAATTTCATTTCTTATTTTCCCAGATCATGTCCATAAAACAGAGACACAGGAAAATGGTTGTTATTGAATATTAATCCTTAAAAAAATGAGTCAGACTATTCTGATTGACATTATCTGCTTTTGTAAGATATAAACTTTCTGTTTTGTCTCCTACAACAATAAAAGCAACAATGAAAACAGCTTTCTCTTAAGAAAATTTCTTGGAAAATTTCTCACTATTTTCTGTGAAAACAAGTAATTTCCTGATCAGCATTAGTAAGAAGAGGTGATATTTATTTTTCTGCTTGTTAAAAGAATTTTAAAGACAGAAAACAGAAAAAGCAAAATGAGAATTCCCCATGATTAATCCATTCTTTAGTGTTCTCTCTCTTAATGATTGGACTTGTTTCTTATTTTCGTGTCAGTAGCTACTGATATCACTTGAATTGTTAAATGCAAATGAACCTTAGAATCAAGGTCTAAAAACATGAACAGTGACTATGACTAAAGAACTACAGCTAGGTGAGACAGCCAGTTTCAACACTGGCAGGCAAAAGCCATACACCACATGCCCAGCACTTCTACATGGCAGAATTTACTGTTTACACCATGTAGCTTCATTTAGGGTCTCTCTAGAAGCAGTAGAGTCAACACATTTCCCCAGATGCACAGGTTTGTGCTTAGAAATAATTTTTTCCTGCAAAGGAACAGATTGAAATAAGCTTCTGTTAATAAAATAACGTAGGGTGCTCTGTGCTGGTTACCTTCTTCCTTTTCAGAAAACAGAGAGAAAGTAAGATGCAGACCACATGAATCATTTTACTATTAGCAGCCAGACTCTAGATCTATCCTATTTTTCCTTGTCTACCCTAATATGTCACTGACTACATATATACGCCATATATCTCCTCCTGGGGGTTGTCACTATACTAGACACGAACCTCCCCAATAGTCATTTCTCAGGGAACATCTGGGAAAAAGGGCAACCAAGAGTAATTCTCAGTGAACTGCTTTGGCCAGCCTCTGAACAGTAAGGTGAGACCTCCTTCACAGCTGTGACATTCACTGTAATGTTTTACCTGCCTTACGAGAAAAATCCTGTTAGTGTAGTCATTTGCCTCTGAAAGTAGCATCAGCTTCTCTTTGGCTTCAATAGAAGGATCATAGAATCTGCTAGTGACAAGTAGGACACCCAAAGGTACCTCAGGGAATTAAGTTCCTAATTCCTTTCTGCTAAACAGCTTCAAGTGCTCAAACTAGCACCTTTGCAGGCCACTCATACTTTTCTACACTGCAGCACAACATGCAAGATCAGCAAATGCTTGGAGCTGACTTCTTTTAAGCCCTAGACAAATAAGATACATAAGACTACCAGGTGCTCAGGATTAGGATGCTAAAGAGGTTGTGAACATTTACAGCTCCCATTGACTTCAGGGGCAGCTGAGGATGCTTAGCAACTCTGAGGAAGAGCTGAGCAATTTACAGGAGATTAGAACGATGTATTTTAAAAAATCCTCTCTTTCCCTTTGCGTTCTTAGTAGGGCATATTATTCATAAGCTATTTATTGCCTTAATATGATATCTAATAACAGCTTTAAATAATAATGAGCAAAACTATTCTGCAAAGTAAACAAATAAAAGTTAGACTTTTTAGTAAATAACAGAAGGACAACTGTACATTATGATTTAATTGTAAGAGAAAAGTTATACTTGGCAAAAGGCATCTGTAATTTGTGATTCTACCATTTTATAAAGCTTCTTTTAATGGATTAAAATCACTTCTGGCAGCTTTTTCCCTTGTGCTGCCATAAATCCCAACTAAACCCAAATCTCTACTTTAGGGAAGATAGCTGTTAGAAATACAAACAGAAAGCTCTAAATAGGAATAAGTAAAAGTAACAACATGATTGCTTCATTTTTTAATTGCCAAAGTATTCCATAAGATGCTTTACATTGCTGTAAAATAAGCTTTTCACATCTTTGAAGCTATTTCATGTGTACCTCAAGGAATAAGAATACATTCTATCCAGCTACTTACAAAGTATTAATCATTAGCATACCTCTGTAATGAGTGGAAAAATATGTATTTCGTGTTTTTAAACATAATAAAACTTTTGATTCAGCCTGGGAATGTGTAAATCAGATAGCTATATGTACTTTTCTTAGACATATATAATGCAGCACTGTAGGAACCAGCCTCAGGAAGAAAAAAAAAATATGAAAGGCTCTTTGGTATAATTATTCTACTCTTTGTAAATTGTTTTGGTTTGGTTTTGGTTTGTTTTTGTTAGTTGAAGTTAGAGTCAATATTCATAATCCAAGAAAAATGTGCACAGTAGAGAGTTTCTACCACACATGTTGGTGTCTTGAAATGCCAAACAAATACTGTAAATCTGTATTCAAAATATGAAATAATAACATTAAATTCTTGTTAATCACTAGCAGAAATATATACCATTCCACTGGGGGGGACTATGAATCTAATCTTTCCAGAAATATAATCGGTATAATGCCAGAGCATATCTCTTTTCCATAGATTAGGACTAGCTCCAAGATATTGGGCATTTATAGCTAGATGGTGTGAACTCAAAGAGCTATTTTTAGAAAGCATAGTTTGCATATAAATACAGTGAAGAAGTATAAGAAAGTTTTGAAAAAATATATGTACAGTAAATATAAATAATGTCTATAAATATCTATAAATAGACAAAACATCATTCCACATCTTTTTTGTTTTGTTTTCTAGGGTTATAATAAATCATGGAATATATAAAATGTATAGCTCATTGTAGTAATGGAAAAACCTTAGGGAAATATTTTGCCAGATTCTCAAATAGAATTATGATCCCACTGCGCCACTCAGCTGCTACAAATGAACCATAACCTAGCTGTAAATCACTGGCAGAGGATTTCCTGTCTTTGGCAAATTCTCTTCTGACATATATATATCATTCCCAGGCACTATAGTTTCATGTCTTCACTGGGAAAAGACATATCTTAAGAGTAAGAAAGTTTGTGATACAGTCTTGCTATAGTCTTTCTCCATTGGTATAAAAACCTTACCAAAGTTCAGAAGCACCAGAAGAATTGGATCAAGGGACTCAAAATAATTGAGACAGGCTCAAATCTTTGATAGCTTTTATCCTCTGTGTTGAATCAGTCACAGGTAAAGAAGTTGTTCTCTAAGGAATTTTCCTTCATATACTTCCTTTTTTTATTCTTTTAAAATTAAAAATACTTTTCCAAGTAATTTAAAAAAATATTTATATAAAACTACTCCATTTACTATGATAGTTACAGAGCAAATATCATATATGTTCTGCTTTGGTTTTAAACACTTGAATACTTAGGACTCTTTTTTAATCTGGGGATTTTCTCTAAGAAGATATCAATTTTGTCTACCACTAAAAAAAACAAGTGAGGTTTATGCTATGAAAACAGGTATGGTCTGTTTAGGTTTGTATCTTTTCTTATCAGATAAGTTACCCTAATGGACTTTGTCATGTATCTTGCTTTACCTTTTCTGCCTCTTTTGAGATCTCTCTCTTGTTTCCTTAATGTACATTATGAAAACAAATAAAATTCCAAAGGTCATGCTTTTTTGAGTATCATAAGTTCTAAAGGGTGCAACAAAACTGTCAGTCTCAGAGTCAGTGGCAGCAGAGCTGCTCTTTAACTAAATAGAAAAAAGGATTTTTCTCTCCTCCCTTCCCCCTCCACGCCCCCCCCCAAAAAATTAATTAAGGAAACAAAATTCTGAATAATGCAATTCTACATGACACTCAATTTCAGCATGAATGGATGGAGCTGTTATCCACCCATTAGGGAAAAATAATGTACAAAACACGGTGTTTATAGTAAATATAAAATCTGTAATCATATGGAATTTAGAATTGTCCATGATTACATCTCTATATTGGTAGTAAAAGCTTGTAAAAATACAAAAGTAACATGGTTAAAAGCTCAAACACAAGACAGCACAATAGAACAGATTTTCATTTATTAAATTCAAGGAAGATGTAAATGGCCATGACATTTAGCATTGCTGAGCAATAACAGTTATTAAGGTAGGCCAGGATGAAGGCAATTATATTACTATGTGGTCTTGTTTGGTAATGGAAACATGGAAACAACTGTGGAGGCTTGAAGTCTATTTGTAATGCTTATGTGTAACTGTGTGACCACTGAAGGGCAATGAGCAATTTCTAGATAAAATGTATGTCATTATTCTTATATTGCAAAAAGAGAATATAGGGCACAAAGAAAGAGAGCAGTTACTCATATAGTTGTTGTCAGAGAGAAACCCAGAACCTGAAATACTTCCAATTAGGGGATGGCAAAAAAGTGCACTAAAACCTTACTCATAATTTTTATTCCATGAAAAGTGGAGAATGCTAGAGCCTTTTCAGGTGTATTTGAAAAGGTGAAATTCAATAAATTGTCTTTGCAATGTACTGTTCACAATACTGTACTATACAGGAAAATATTTAACAGTATTCTCTGGAAGAATTAAATGTGGAAATAGGTCAGAATCCCATAGAAGAGAAGAGGGAATAAAAATGGAAAGGAAAAGGAAGGGTGCAAAATACTAGATACGAAAACAAAGGCTGCAGTACTTTACTCCATGAACAAACAAGTGAACCCAAAGTACAATATATGTTGTGTTGGAGAATTATGAACATTATGGTGCACTGATGATTGCACATGATTCAACTCAGCATTGTACCCACAGAAGTACAAGCAATTTCATCACACCTCAGAAGATCTGCAAGGCTTGGTGCCTTTTTTAACTGTGTCATAAGCTGTTGGGTCAAATGCAGATCCCCCAAGGAATTAAAAAATCAAATCAAATAAATCCAAAGGCCTGTAAAATCAGTTTGGTTGTATTACTATTTCATATGACTACTGTGAAAAGTCTTAGTCTCTAGAGATAAATGAGAATTCTACCTTCAAGAACTAAATAAAGAAAATAGTGAAGTTACATGTGCCTGGAGAGAGTGGGTGAAAAAAAAGAAAACAGAAAAAAATACCCAAACCAAAACAAAAGAACTCTAAATATTGTATGAGTTAAAAATGCATTGCATGCAAAGAGAGTTTTTGCAAAATTTAGTTTGAAAGGACCTGCATTTTTGAGTTCACTGAACTACAAAGATATTAAATGAAAACTAAGTATACTTTACAAGCTAGTATCATCAGATAAAAAACACCTGTAAGATAACTAGCATATATGAAAAAATAGCTTGATTCAGCCGTTATAGTAAAGCTTTCTATCAAGGCGATAAATTGTGTGTTTTAAAAAATAAACACATTTGCCAAGATATATGTATATTAAAAAAAAAAAAAAAAACAAAAAAAAACCCCAAAAACCCCCAAAAAACAACCACAAAACATTTTATAGTGAATGTTAATATACTCTTCGTTATCTACACAAAAGGAGCTGTTTCCTCTCCAGATGTACTTTTTCTGCAGACAACTTTGATTTCAATCAAAACAGAGACCAAAGAAATCCAAAGAAGACCAAAGAGATGGAAAGAAAATTAAAGTCAGTCACAACAGAGTAGACCTAAATTATGCTGATAACTAAAAATGCTTAGGGGGCAAGTATTTTTAAACAGGAGATCTTTAGAATGAAAACAAAAAAACAAATGAAACCAAACGAAAACAAACCTCTTCCAGTGTATTCTAGTAGAAAATTGCATGAATAAAAGTGGCTGGGTTTAGCCAGAAAAAAGAAAGGAAGGAAGCCAGGTTATACCCTCACTGAAGATCATACGTAAGATTTCGGTTAAACCACCTTTGTTTTCAATATCCAGGGTTATATAAAGAAAAAAATAAAATAATGTCCAGGTGACACTTAAAAAGATGTTGATCAAAAATACAAAAATACACTTTGCTTGAAAGTTGAACTATCTCTACTACATGACCAGGTTACTATTCTACTACCTAAACCAAGGTTATTGTGTTACTTCCATCTCTTCATCTGTGTTGTGTATTTATTGATTCAAGACTGTCAAGCATAGGAGTTTAACGAGTAACTGTTTGGTAGCTATTCACCTGATAATGAGTCACAGTTGCATCTAGACTCTACATATGTCCCCTGGTTATTTACAAAATATGGGTATGAAGGAGACGCAGAATTAGCTAGAGGTGCTTTCTACGTGCATAATGGGGAATAGGGACTGAGCTAGTAAATCAGTCAGAGTAGAGGAAAGCTTTAACATTACCAGAATGTCCAGTCTTACAAACTACCATCTAATCCTTTCAGGACTGTTTAAAAGTTTTGTTATGAAGTTTGAAACAGCAGGAAAAAAAAAGTTAATTTCCTCTAAGCAAAATGTTTTGCAAAATTTCTCAGTTTTGGTGAAACCTTCAAAGCACTGCTCTACAGCTTATCTGAAAGCTTAACTGAGTTTCATGAGTTTCTACAAAGAATCTCTCTTCCTCCTGCCTAATAGAACACCATGCAGTGAGGGACTGCACTGTTCTCTCTAGAGCAATGTGTTTTGCAAGCTGTTTTGGAGATGGAAAGCTATGCTTCTAACTTAGACATCCTGAGTTACCCTGCCGCATCAGAACTACAGATAATGAGGATATGGAAACTCATTTAGCAAATTTTCAAAATAGAGCAATTAGATTACATTAAATTCTTGTTTTTCAAAAAAATCCCATGAACAATTAATGTTGGAATTTTTCTAATGACACAGACCTTTGTTTGTCTTCTTGAGAGAGGGATGATTTCATTTCTTACTACTGTGCTGTTGAAGAGTATACTTTTATACCTAAAATCAGCATGATAGTATGTGTTGGTAATTTACGTACTTGAAAGAAGACAATATGTCCCAGGATTTATTTGTTTGTTACTCTATTTGTCTTCTTTAAGCCAATGGTTTGCAGTTGGTCTTTGTAACATTCAAGCTTGAGAAGATTAATTGTAAATGATCACAAAGACATTATAGCATCAGAGTCCTCAACGGAATAGTAAGAATTAAATATAAAAAAACAATTTCACCATGTACAGAAAAACAGGCGTGGGGATGTAGAAGATGGGAGCAAAAGATTCTCCGCATAAGTCCTTAATGGGGTGTAGAGTATCTCCCGAGAACATAGCTACATCAAAATTCATGTATTAAAATTGTGATCTTTAGTATTGTATTTACAGTACTTTTGAATTTATTCAAGCTTTGACATCGGTTCTGTGAGATAAAAAGCAGTATATAAGCCTTAGGAGAAAGAAGTTCAGCTGTTTACAAAGCACAGTCAAAGAGTGGCAACTGACTGATCAGACTTTCTGGAGCAGCAAAGTTTACTGTTGCATTCTCCCAAAGGCTACATCTCAGGAGGAGAACTACAGTGCTTTAGCACAGTATTTATGATGCTGTGAATTAAAACCCTGCAAGTCTTACGTAGGCCAGTGAAAAACCCATCACCCAGCTGGTTCCTGGGAGATTAACCAGAGTTGTGTCAGTGGTGTGAATGTAGAGAAGGCTGAGACAATTTTTCCTTTCTTCCAGTTGACTTCTTGGTTAGCTGGTCACTTCTCCGTGTCTTTCTCTCTGTTTTCACTAACTCTAGCTAGCCAAGTATCCTCAGCACATTTATCTCTGAAGTGCTACTTTCGATGCCATGAAAGAAAAATAATTTTCTTCTCCTGAAGTAATTGTAAAGCTGGGCAAAGAAAGGCTCTCTTTCCCCTAGAATCCCCACTCACCATGGGAAAGTTTCAGATAAATTTTATCTGAGTTGCTTTAATGTATAAAATCCATAAAGAATGTAATAGAAAATGTTGATTTCTCTATCAGGCTTAAAACTTCAAATACAGCACCTTTAGAAATGTTATTTTTTAATATATTTTTCTTTATGTGATACTTCAAAAATTTTAGTAATTTAAAAAAAGTTCACCTCATCTACTCAATATTATAATATCTTTAAAACCTAGAGAGAAAGTGTTTTTGTTTTTCCTTAAAAATGTTTTGCTATATAATTATCTCAGAATAAGTCAGCTTTAAAAACAAGAGTAGCCACAAAAAAGAATAAACAGCTCTCCATTTTGCTTCATAATTAGAATTAAGACTGAACAGCTAAAATATCTTCTCTGTATCTCGGAATTATTTATGGCACACAGGGTCTCAAAGTATGATCATTATGTTGACAACAATTCATATCATCTGGCAAATAAGGATTAATGCAGTTTTAGGAACATAAACCTGACGAAGTCTGCTTTTTGTCTTTCCTTGCAGAATAATTTCTGCTGAGAACAGCAACAAATGCTCAAATGATTACAAGAGATCTTCAAATATCTGGATGATTATTACAACCCAGAAGAACCAAGCAAGTGTTTCATTTTTGTTATTATATATAAGAACACAACTTTAGTGTTCGTGTACATATATGTTATTTCTTTACTCAATAATAGGTCTCATTCCTCTCATGATATCACAAATTCAGCTAATTAACAGAATAGAGGTCACAAATTATATCAAAAAAATTTACATTTAAAAACAATATATACAAATATATATACAATATATATATTTGCTAGAGAGAAGGCACAAGAAATGTAAAGATGCTTTAGTTTGTCTCTTTGATTTTTCTCTCCCATTTGCACTTCTATTGTCTTTTCCATTCCCAGCTGTCTGGCCTTGACTGTCTTATCTCTTCATCTTTATAGAATCATAGAATCATAGAATTGTTTAGCTTAGAAGGGGCCTTTAAGAGCATCAAGTCCAACCATTAACCTAACACTCACAAAACCCACAAATAAATCCTGTCTTTAAGCACCATGTTTACCCGTCTTTTAAATACCTCCAGCGATGGTGATTCAACTGTTTCCCTGGGCAGCCTGTTTCAAAGTTTGATAACCCTTTCAATACAGAATTTTTTCCTAATATCCAGTCTAAATCTCCCCCCGTGCAACTTGTCCATTTCCTCTTGTCCTATTGCCTGTTACTTGGAGGAACAGACCAACACCCACCTCCCTACAACCTCCTTTCAGGTAGCTGTAGAGAGTGATAAGTTCTCCCCTCAACCTCCTTCTCTCCAGACTAAACCACCCCAGTTCCCTCAGCCACTCCTCATAAGACTTGTGCTGTAGACTCCTCACCAGCTTTGTTGCCCATCTCTGTACATGCTCCAGAATCTCAATAACTTTCTTGTAGTGAGGGGCCCAAAACTGAACACAGTATTCAAGGGGGAGTCTCACCAGTGCTGAGGAAAGGGGGACGATCACTTCCCTAGTCCTGATCACTGCACTGTTCCTGACACAGGCCAGGATTCTGTTGGCCTTCTTGGCCACCTGGACACACTGCTGACATATTCAGTTGGTTTCACCTAACACCCCAGGTCCTTTTCTGTGGGGCAGCTTTGCAGCCATTCTTCCCCAAGCCTGTAGCGCTGCATGGGATTGTTGTGACCCAAGTGCAGGATCCGGCACTTGGCTTTGTTGAACCTCATACTATTGGCCTCGGCCCATTGATCCAGCCTGTCCAGATCCCTCTGCAAAGCCATCCTACCCTCAAGCAGGTCGATGCTCCCACCTAACTTGGTGTCACCTGCAAACTTACTCAGGATGCACTCGATCACCTCATCCAGGTTGTTGATAAAAGATATTAAACAGAACCAGCCCCAGTACTGAGCCCTGGGGAATACCACTTGTGACCTACTGCTGACTGAATTTTACTCCATTCATCACAATATGTGTTATATGCAGAGGAACTGTGGTCCTGTACACAGTCCTGTCCTTGGTGGCAGGTTTATACCATGGTGCCCTTTTTCGTGACTGTTATGATAGCAAAAAAGAGGTTCTTCTGTCTCTCCTACTACCTTCTATTTTCATTAAGACTATATCCTCGCTTCTCGTAAATGGTCAGCTGCCACTAACGTCAGTCTTGCATAGGATTATGCCCTGGATCAGAAAAAAGATAACAATAACTTAATAATAACATAATTAAGGATTTCAACTAAATCATAATTTTGTAAGAAAGAGTTTAAATTACTCTTCTAACTAAATCAAAAGAAACTGTAAGAGATATAACTCAATGTGGAAATTGTTTTTCTCAGCAGAAGAAAGTTTTTGTTAATGTATGCTTTAAAAATTATCACTTTAAAAGGTTAAATGCAAATCTGAAATAAAAATTTAACAATTTGATTTTTTTAACAAAAATTTGAAACCTAAACTGTTGGAATATTATCTGTGTTTTGGAGTACAATTTCTGGGTTCACATAATGAAGATCAAGAGACACAGAAGAAAACTATTTTACCTGGAACTTTTCTCCAATATTTTCATTCTTCTTCATTTGAAATTGACATTAATCAGAAAGAACTAGCAAAAAAAGCATCAAGAAGGGAGCTTTCTAATTTTCCAGTGAAAAATTATGTCTATTGCATGTGCTATCATTCCTTGATCTCCTTTTTCTCTGAGTAAACTCAGTGTATTCTCAGGATTCTATAAGTATAACATGCCATAAATAAATCCCAGAATCTTGCCTAGTCCAAAGAGACAAAAAAGGACAGAGGGATGCTGATCCACTTGTCTAAACGCAAATCTCTGCAGTGTAGATGTCTCTGTCGCAGCTAGTTACATATACTCCTTCTACAGTTAATGGAGAGAAACAGGTGTATCTAAGACCTGATTCATGTCATCTTAAGTAGAAGTTTAAAACTCATGTAATTTGAAGTATTTATTTCTCATCACTGGTTTTAGAGAGTCCATATACTGAGTTTAGAGGGAAATATCTATAATGGAAATGTCTAAAGTTATGTGATATTAATTCAAAGAATCTTAACCAAACTTCTGCATGAAATAAAAGTTTTTTGGTGCATTTTAAAACCAATGTATTAAAATAAAACATTGAGATCTGTGTTCCAGTTTGGGGTGGAGCAGAGCCAACTTTCTGTTCAGTGAGAGAGGCTCTTGCTTATACTTGATGCTGTGGCAACCACGGTCAGTTGACTTGGTCGTTTACCCTGTGGAGGGGTCGCACCTTGTGGAATTTGGATAATGAGGTGAAGTCTCTGTGCTCAAAGAGCAATTAAGACTGGCTTTGCTACCTCTTGTGCAACCCAGGGGAGTGAAGGCTTGTCTGGCTATCACAGAATACGTAAATAACGGGGTAGTTTTGGGGAGCCAGGAAAGCCCTGCTTTTCATTAGCAGAGACAGTAAAATCAAGATAACAGAGATTTTGTGTAGCTCTTTGTTTCCTTGAGAGGCTACCATGCCCGATAATTGACCTTTGCCTCATGCTAAACATATATGACTATAGCACTCGTCTCTCCACCCAAATCATACTACACGTCACCTAGGGGAGGGAAACCTTGTCATTTTGGGGATAAAAGGATGGAGAAAATGACTGTTAAATTAGGAGAGAAGAAACTTCATACCTGACGGACCAGTCGACGGGCTGCGTTCTCTTCCTCCACCCCAGGCAGGGACGCCTTTCTGGGTAAGTGCTGCGCCTTTCACCCTCTGGTGAATGTTACCCCAGGTTGTTGTACTATCGTTATTTTTGCTAGCAATATTAACCTTAAGTAATTAGTGCTATTGTAGTCAGTGAATTTATCAGCAGAAATCTCGAGTCTGTGACTGTCACTCTCAATAAAGTAACTAATTTCGATTATTTGTGAATCTCATTCAGTGAAAGTCCTTTGGTGGGACTCTGATGGTAAATCAGTGAAAGTCCTGGGACTCTGACAGACAAATATCGAAACTACAGTCCTTTTAACGTGACACACCTGTGGGGAGGAATGGACAGGTCAGGAGACCCAAACTGACCAATAGGGTGTTGCATCCCATCTGTCATGCTCAGTACAAAAGCTGAGGGGTCAAGGTGATTAGGTTAGTTCTTCAGTTGCTATCTTTCTTCAATGACCAATGTCTGAGGAGGACCCTGTCAGTGTGTTCTGGAATCTAGTTCCCATCTGTTGCTGAGTCCACTCTGGAACTTTCCCAGTGCCTGCCAATGACATCTCCCTGGCAGCTTGATATGGTTTTGTATATATTTGTAGATATTGTATCTATTTCATTATTTCCTTTTTTATTTTATTAAGGTAGTCTATTTTTTTATAAACTCATAAATCTCTTTATCTATATTCTTCCTCTCCTTGGGGCAAGATGTGGGGGAGATCATCTGTCATCTTGTCATTGGCCAACCTGGCCCAAACTACAACAATCTGTCAGTGTTTAAATATCTCAATAAGGAATGTAGAAACAAAAGATATAATTTTTTATGATATTGGGCAAAACTGAAGTTAAATATTGGAACTCTTGTGCTGTAGACATTTTTATTTCATCCAGCTCTAACTGAAAATGGAAATTCTTATCTCCTTAGTCCAGTTTACAGGAATATACGTAACTATACATGTAACTATACTATGGGAGTTTAATAATGTATAAATTGTTATGATAAATTGACTTAAGCCTTATAAAATTAGTGTCATGGTTTAACCCCAGACAGCAGCTAGGACCACACAGCTGATTGTTCACTCTCCCAGGGACATGAGAGACAGAACTGGAAAAGTAAAAGAGAGAAAACTTGTAAGTTGAGAGAAAGGCAGTTCAATAAGTAAAGCAAAAGCTGTGCAGGCAAGCAAAGCAGAAAAAGAATTCATTCATTACTTCCCATCAGCAAGCAGGTGTTCAGCCATCTCCAGGAAAGCAGGGTTCCATCATATGTAATGGTTACTTGGGAAGAGAAATGGCATGTTCTGAATGTCCCCTACCTTCCTCCTTCTTCCCTCAGCTTTATATACTGAACTTGATATCACATGGTATGGAATATCCCTTTGGTCAGTTGGGGTCAGCTGTCCTTGCTGTATCCCCTCCCAACTTCTTGTGCTCTCCCAGCCTGCTTTCTGGGTGGTGTGAGGAGCACAAAAAGCCTTGATTGCTTAGCAACGACCAAAGCCACCAGTGTGCTATCAACAGCATTTCTCATCCCAAATGCAAAACATAGAACTACAGCAGTTGCTAGTAAGGAAGTCAACTCTATCCCAGCTGAAACCATGACAATTAGATATGGATTTGTGGGAGTATTCATGAATTTTTTATTAAAAATACGTTTTTTTCGTGAGGTACTTAGATCAAAAAATAGGTTTAAACACAAGCTATCAAACCTTCCTTAAGCGCATAGTAGGTACACTAGTTTTAAATCTGTTTTTAATCCATTATTGTGTTCAAATGTTACAACTGATCGTGTTCCAAATCAAGTAAACAAAAATACTATGTGGAATGTGATTAACGTCCACTAGCAATGAAAGCAAGATCAAAAGTTGGAAGTATTTATTCTTCATGTTGGCATTATTCAAGTTCTAATGAAACTTCACAGAATCATTCCAATTTGTATTGCTCTGTAACTGAACAGTCTTCATCAAACAAAAACTTCCTTTTTGTTTTTCTTGAACAAAAATACCTGTTCAAGATTCAATCTCAGGAAAATTGCATGCTTAAATCTTTGTAAAAAATCAACATTTTCAGGCTTTAATATGCTGACTGATATCAGTGTTTATCTGTTTGATAATTATTTCTGTTGTCTTTAATATTTTAACCAAATATGTGTATAAATATGGAAAGCCAGACTTTTTTCAGACACCCAAATTATCTTATGAACCACTCCCCAGTTAAGTTTGCTTGCAATATTCTTCTGATGAGAATGAATCTAAATCTAGCCTTAATGCTGAATTCAAAAGGAAACACCATTCTGAAGGCAAACTCACCATGGTAATAGTGTATATAATGCAATATTTTTTTTTTTTCATATAGTTTCATACAACAGCTTGATTCAGCAACTGGTCTGAAAACAAGGATTTTTTTTTATTTATTCTGTTACCCAACATAGTTTTAGAAACACATAGTATGTAAAACTAGTGTGATACCCAATCTTTGCTGTTCTTATTCAGAGGATGAGGAATTATGTTTGCTTAGTAATGTATTTCCAACTTTTAGAATCCTTATATCAATTGTATATGTATTATAAAAAATCAGAAGAATGTCAATGTGACTTCTGTAATGGAAGTAAAGATTTCCATAGATGAAATATAGAAGAGCAAACTCATTTGTCACAAGTAAATAGTATATTTGGGTGAAGCTACCAAGACGATTAGGGGACTGGAGCACCTCTCTGATGAAGAAAGGCTGAGGGATTTGGGTCTCTTCAGTCTGGAAAAAAGACGGCTGAGGGGGGATCTTATCAACATTTATAAATACTTAAAGGGTGGGTGTCAGGAGGATGGGGCCAGGCTCTTTTCAGTGGTGCCTGGGGACAGGAAAAGAGGTAATGGGCACAAACGTGAGCATAGGAAGTTACACCTATGCATGAGGAGGAACTTCTTTCCTTTGAGGGTGGCAGAGCACTGGAACAGGCTGCCCAGAGAGGTCATGGAGTCTCCATCTCTGGAGACATTCAAAGCCCTCCTGGACACGTTCCTGTACAACCTGCTCTAGGTGGGTTGGCAGGGTGGTTGGACTAGATAATCTCCAGACATCCCTTCCAACCCCTACCATTCCGCGATTCTGTGATGTTAACACACTTTTTCCTAGCATGGTAAAAAACCACAAATCCATTTGGCATCATCTAAACATTCTTATCTCTTACTGGAATGTGAGGACATAAGACATATTTTACTTGCAGCATCATTTTAAAAACTATTTTCTCAAGAGAAGTTCCAAGCTTTGAATTTGGATACATGCTTATACTTTGTCATTATTTAAAAAAAAAAATTAGACTAACATCATGTACTGCTGAAAGCTCAATTAGAGTGAAAGAATGTTTATTTCTCTTGTGACTCTTAAATTTGAAAGTTGTTACTTGAAAGCCACACATTTCTTAGAAACAGCTTAGAGCTATTGTTTTGAAAGACTGGCCATCAGTTGAAGTATTATTGGTAAATTAAAAGCTAAAACAGGAAAACCAAAATAATAACAAAAAGTAAAAATATAATTTACTATGTATTTCATCATTTCAGAATATAATCCAAAGTGGAAAAATATTTGTTTTTTTCTAGAAGATATGTAAGAAATAGATGTTTTATTGAGACATCTTCATAGAAACTGAAGTATTGTATTATTCTGTTGAAAGGACAGAAACAAAACAATTTGAAACGGTAAGATTTATAATTAACATTAGAGAACAGTTACATATCCTTAGGCACCAGTGTTGTAGATGAGTTAGTCATCTTAATTTTATTTCAGATTAAGAAGGGAGCAATGGACACATATTGGGCAAAATTCATCTGAACTATTTTAGATGTCTACATTAAGGCAAGATTAATTATGTCCTGGAAATATACCCTCTCATTTATTCTGTTACCTAGTAAGGCAGCACAGGGAAATTAGCTCAGACATATTTGATTGATTAATTTCTCCTCCTTTGCATCAATATAATATTTTGTCGTATCTGTGGCTGGCTTAGCAACAATACAGCCAACTACTTCACAGCTAAAGGAGGTCACGTTTATGGCTTGTGTTTCCAGAGAAACTAAGGAGCAATAGATCAGTTTTCTCATAATGATCTTCATCAAGTTTTAGTAGAGAAACTGATGATTCAGCCAGCTGACTGAATTCCTTGAATCTCAATCATTAGTGTGTTAGCTAAATGAAAAATGCTTAATAAGCCAGGATGCTGCTAAATTTTCTGGACTCATTTCCCAAGTGTTCACACTTTGAGTTCACTAAGACTGAGGTGGCTTATTTTACTTTCAAAGTAGTGAAAGCTACCTTGAATGTAGGTCTTTTGAAATTGTCCACAATTCAGCTCACTAGGTGAAACTGCATAAGCTACTATCCTATGTCATATTGTCCTCATAGAAACAGCATCATCCATCATACAGAAGAAACAATTTAGTCATGGATACTCTAGATACATTCTGACAAATAGTGGCATTGTCTTTATCTTCATGCTGTCTTGAAAAAATCACTGAGATGCAACACAAACATCATCTGGTCTCTGATGGTCATAGCAAGCATCCTTACATAAGTAGGTAGGTGATAATGATTTGAGGACTGAAATGGTGTCTTGCTGAGGTTGCCTTTTCCAGTGATGATATAACATACTACTAACTCAGAGTTGATCGATTTCTCCTTTAACTTATGGCTAATATTTTTATTTAATGTTAATTCACATGAATTCACTCACTGCTGGGAGTATAATTGCTGGTTTCTCTCTGGACTGGGATATCACTGTGATGAACCCTCTAGAGGGATTTTTTTGAACGAGTTGATATATTAATTATAAACATTATGAAATAAGTCACTGATACACAAAAATGACTTTCAGTTGTGCTTTTCTTAATTTAGCTAGAAACAAATCCAATTTTATGACTTATTTCTAAGTTGGTCCTCAGAGAAAGACACTACGCACAGGCTACTCTGAGAAAGGGTCTGGGGCAGGGTGAGGGGAACATCAGTTCATTGCTCTCAAAGGAGTGACACTATGTTTTCCCTTTATTCATTTCTGAATAATTAAAAACATACTTGTTTTAAGTTAATTGATCATCATATAAAAAGACCTGTCTGAACAGCAAGAGGAAGGTCTTAGCATACTTCATCATCTTCTGTCTTCCTTCTAATTATCAGTTTGCCAAGGAGCCAGAATATCTGGACAAGAAAAAGTGTACTGCCCTCCAGGGTTGTCTTTGGAGCTGTCAGACCAAAAAAAATGAATCCTGTTGGGCAGAGATGTGTAGAGCAATCTTAGGTTGTGTGGTTAGTAAGAAACAGAACCAGAAAGCTAAGACCTTAATATCACAATCACTGTGGCAAAATAAGTTAAATATCAAGTCCTTTGCATTCATGAGCAGACTGCTTATTTTTTGGTCTCTGTAATATATGTAATCAGATAATTACGTGTCGTTACTTTCATTTTAACTTTAGATATTTAGATATTAATCATACAAATGTTTGTGTATTACCAAGTGATTAGATTACAAAGACGATGGACAGAAGTAAGCACTTGTTGTTTATACTTTAGCTGAAATTTGAGACGTTTTACTTCATATTGAGGCCAGTGGCCCAATGGTGTTCTAGAGATGCCTGTTTCTTTAATTGACTATATAGGGAAACTCTGTTGTCTAGCTTAGATGCAGATTTTTACATTTCATCAGCTGAATATAATCTTTAAATATTGCATCATAATATTTTTATAATGCAAATTAAAGGGACAGATATTGCTGTATTGTTAGTTTATAAAACTTATGGTTGTTTTGAACTAATAGCAGATTACATTGATATAGATGCTAGATAAATTTTGAAAAGTAATTTTCATTGATTTAATTATTTTTATTAGTCTCCTCAATTTTATCTTAAATTATGTCTTATTAAGCTCCGCAAATAAACAACCAAGGAGTGGAATATCAAGTACTGGCAGATAAAAATTCTAATCAAAAGGATAAGTAAAGCTTCTCAGAAGCACTGACAAAATATGTACCACTAACAAACCAGAAATTCAGATCAATATTCAGAAAAAGATGCATTATTCAGTAGAATTAAAAATAAAAGTTAAATATAGCAGGAGAAAAGGTTAAACAACAAGAAAAATAAGTGCTTTTATCAAGAATTATTCTGTTTTATCATGATTATAATTAAGGTAAAACACAAAGGGGAATTTAATAAAAACATTTAGGTTGTGATTGTGTAATGAGTTTTCTACCGGCAATCTTATATCTCCCAAAAGTAAAATGTCCTCTTAAATGTATGACGAGAGTGCTCTATGCTGAGTATCAGTGAGGATCACATAGGACCAGGAAAGACTAAAACTGGATCTTCAAACTTTACATATGGTAAAACTTTTTATGAATGCAGGCTTTTGGTTCTATTTATAGACCATTGGCTAAGCCATGGGTCTTACTTTTGAATGTTTCTGGTATTGCAATTTATTCTTAGAAATGAATGAAACCATAGGATGTTTTATAAAATATGTAATCATCTTTTCTCAGATATCTGTGTTCTGTGTTCATTACAGGACTGATCCAATTTTTTAGAAGTCATTAGCAAAAACCCCACTGACTGCAAAATGGAAATGGGAGCAGGATTAATAAATGGACGTAATCTGTTGCTCACTTATTAATATAGTAATGGCACTTCATTTTCATAGTACCATTTCTCATCATTCAGTATGGTATGGCTTCCTTGCCTTTGTTTAGTTAGTTAATGTTTTTGCAAAACTCACAGAATAATTCTAAATGCAAACATATTTACTGTCAAAGAGTGAAAGTCCTTAGAATCTGTTAGCTTTTGTGGAAAAAATCTGCTCAGCTAACAGTTTCATATATGATTGTATAAAGTATAGATGACCACAATTAATTTTATTAAAATATTATGTAGAACAGAGAGAGAGAGAAAGAGACAGGTACAGAAAGAACAGTGATACAATAAACTGTTCAGCTACTTGTTATCCTGAGCTGCTCCTACAAAGCTGTTTCTTAATGCACTATATCTTATTTTGACACATAATCCTCTTAAGAATTGAACCCCTTGTAAATGCAGCTCATTGCAGAATGTAAGCAAATTGATTTGCAAAGATTGATTGATAAAGGGAAGTAACATATTCATCATGCATGGGGTACAGCATAGTTGCCTGTAATAGGAATCTGAAAGGATGACATGTTCTTTCTGTCACTTCCTAAGGCTGGTCAAATATTGGTCTAGTTTAGAAAGTGCACATTGTATTACCGTAGCATCAAAAAAAAAAAAATAATCATAAAGTTAAAGTTAAATTAAAATAGATTAATTGAAATTATCATTAAAAAAGCTGGCCCATAATAAGCACTGTGTATTACTAGCAGAATGTTGCTTAGGTAAACCTTAAAAAACAGCTTATTTACCTTCCTTTTCCTAAACAGCACTAGTGACGCCTTCCTGTCTTTCACACTAAATAATGCATTTTCTAATGAGTAGTCTGTGCAAGTTCCACTTCATCAGAGAATACTCTATTTTATAGCAATTCCCACTTTTGTACTTGACTCTACAGAAAGTAAATACTGAATTAAGCTGCAGGTTCACTCTGATGGTTACTATTTGTAATATTCTTATACATTATAAAACTCCGAAACAATGTGACACTTTTAGTCTCTTGCCTGGTCATACCCTGCAAGAATATGAAATAATTCAGCTGAGAAAAAGTTAAATTAAAATAATAAATATTTTCTATTATGATATTTATTTCCATAAGGCATATTGCTTCACACTTGTCCCAGACCTGATTGCCTATAGAGTAAACTGGACAAGCACGGCATGTCTGTGCATCCTCAGTGTGCAAAGTCGGGGCAAAAGGCAGGATACAGATCCAAGCTCAACAGGAGGTCAGCTGTTATGGAGCTTAGCATGATCTGGGAGCCAGGGACAGCTGCTTTCTGCTGACAATAATCTGCCTTAAGTGAGACAAGGATCCTTGTGAGAACTAGTAAAAGAGGAAGGATTTATGACAGCTTTTCGTATGTGTAAGAGTCTCTCTCCATGTGGCAGAAACTCATACTGAGTGTTGAGTTCAGTAGGAATAGGGAATTAAATGGAACATCACTTGCACAAGATGATCTTCTTACACTGAAAGGTAGGAGCTTTGGGCTGCCCTTGAGCTGTGAAATCAGCATGAGAGGGAATTCATCAATCATGACCCCTCACAGAAAGTTATGGATCACAGGTCCTACTAAATTTTGGTGTAAAAGGAGGCTGAGGAGTTCCATAGTCCCTGGAGGACTCCAAGGATCTCATGCCTCTGGGATCATTCACCCTAACTCTTTTTGAAATTAAGACCCAAGCAGTTATCAATACTCTCTCATTTCTGCTTTATAGTGTCTTGGAAAGGAGTTGTGTTGCAGATTGCATAAAAAAAAAACCCTAAAAAATCTGTCTGAACAGTTAGAAGACCCAGACCCTGTGGTTGATAAGGGTCTAGACATAGGTTTTGCTGCTTACAGAAACCAGATCTTGCCTGAATAAGAAAAAATATATGCAAAATCATAGAATCACAGAATGGTTCAGGTTGGAAGGGACCTTAAAGACCAACCCCCCTGCCATGGGCAGGGACACCTCCCACTAGACCAGGCTGCTCAAAGTCCCATCCAGCCTAGTCTTGAACACTTCCAGGGAAGAGGCATCCACAACTTCCCTGGGCAACCGTTCCAGTGCCTCACTACCCTCACAGTAAAGAATTTCTTCTAATATCTAATCTAAATCTCCCCTCTTCCAGTTTGAAACCATTACCCCTCGTCCTATCATTACACTCCCTGATAAAGAGTCGCTCTCCATCTGTCCTTCCTGTAGGCCCCCTTTAGGTACTGGAAGGCTGCGATAAGGTCTCCCCGGAGCCTTCTCTTCTCCAGGCTGAACAACCACTGGACAACAACAACTCTCTCAGCCTGTCCTCATAGCACAGGTGCTCCAGCCCTCTGATCATCTTTGTGGCCCTCCACTGGACCCGTTCCATTGTGCTGAGAATTCCAGAGCTGCAAGCAGTACTCCAGGTGGGATCTCACAAGGGCGGCCTAGATGGGTAGAATCACCTCCCTCGACCTGCTGGCCACGCTTCTCCTGATGCAGCCCAGGATACAGTTGGCTTTCTGGGCTGGAAGCATGCATTGCTGGCTCATGTTGAGCTTCTCGTCCACAAACACCCCCAAGTCCTTCTCCTTAGGGCTGCTCTCAAGACATTCTCTGCCCAACCTGTATTTGTGCCTGGGATTGACGTGACCCCAGTGCAGGACCTTGCAATTGGCCTCATGGAAATTTATGAGGTTTACACAGGCCCACCTCTTAAGCCTGTCCAGGTCCCTCTAGGTAGCATCCCTTCCCTCCAGCGTGTTGACCGCACCACACACCTTGGTGTCACTGGCAAACTTGCAGAGGGTGCACTCAGTCCCACTGTCCATGTCGATGACAAAGATGTTAAACAGCACTGGTCCCAGTACTGACCCCTGAGGAATGCCACTCGTCACTGGTTTCCGCTTGGACATTGAGCCGTTGACCACAACCCTTTGAGTGTGGCCATCTAGCTAGTTCCTTATCCACCGAGTGGGCCATCCATCAAATCCATGCCTTTCCAATTTAGAGACCAGGATGTCATGTGTGACAGTGTCAAACGCCTTGCATAAATCCAGGTAGATGACGTCGGTTGCTCTCCCCTTATCTACCGATGCTGTGGCAACATCGTAGAAGGCCACCAAGTTTGTCAGGCACTATTTGTCTTTGGTGAAGCCATGTTGGCTGTCACCAATCACCTCCTGCCTCAACCTGCCAGATGATTGGCAGGTTTTTTTCAGCCCTGAAGAGTGATGGCTCCTGCTCCTGTTGACTCTTGCAGGTTTGTTTGCAATAAAATTAACGTGTTCCTATTAGTAATTCTGGATAAAATCCTTTCCTTAACAAAGTTGTGTGCTCTTTTTAACCAGGAAAAAAGCACCATAAGAGTACTGCCATTTTAATGGGTTACAACAGGGGTTCCGTTGATTCTATCCATCAACTAAATAGCGTACAAAAAAAGAGAAAAAAATATCTAAAAATCTATACTTTAAGTTTGACCTTACCACATGTTCAAACATGACATTCAAGTTCCTTGTTCAAATATAGCTTAAGAACTGCTAGTAGAATCATGCTTCAGAGAGTCTCTAGAAATGGAACACATAAAATCATGAACTATACAAATAGAGCAATTTATACAGATTTTTTTTTAAAAGAAACAGGGGATTACAGAGTATGCTGGTTGAAATCACATACTGAAATACTAGCCATACTAAAGTCAAGGATTTTATCACTATCAGATTCACTAAATACTGCATTTTTAATGCAGAGTAAATGGGAGATAAAGGTACCACATACCAACTCGCCCTTACTGAAATATCTCTTGGACTATATGAATCCCAGTCCTTATTATTTTGACTAAATACATGGGATGCAGTATGAAAGTAGTTACAATGAAAGCCATTACCTGGTTATAGATACAGACCTTGAATCTAACCTAAATAAGAGATGTATTACAAGCTGTATCTGGAGTTGACTGACTGACTCTTACATGGTACATTGGGTACTGAGCTCTTTTTAAAGCACTGAGACACAACTGCCTTGACCTATTGTATCATTTATATCTGTCTATCTGGACTGCATGTAAAAGGAATGCTTTCACTATTTTAGAAATCCATCAACTTTGCACAGGCATAAATGACAGGCCTGGAGAATCAGAACCTCTTCCTATAAAAAAAAAGGGTTTCTGGAAGTTCTATAGTCAAAGTAAGACTGAGAAGAATGGCAAAGTTCATGCATTCCCTTAGGTGTCTATAGGTGAAGCATAGGTGCTTATGTGAAAGAAACTGATACTCAAAAATATTTTCTTTTTCCCCTTTCTTAGGAGTCTTAGACTGTCCTCCTAATAACAAACCTTTTCTTATATCACATCCTCCCAAAATAAAATTTCTGGCCATTGTCCCCTGTTATATAATCTGGCAGTACTAAGAAAAGCTTTGTTCTGTTGTCTTTGGAACTAACCTTCAAGAAATTGAATCTCCTGCTAGTGTCCCTTAGCCTCCTGTTCCCCAGACCAAACAAGTCCAGTACCCTCGGTTCCTCATCCTAAACCATATGGTTTAGGCCTGATCTTCTTGATAGCTCTCTGCTGGGCCCTTTCCAATTTTTCCACCTCTCCCTTGAACTCTGAGCTCAGAACAGGACACAATTATCCACGCCTCACCTTCCAGGCCTCCTGAGCAGAGGAGCCCTCCATCTGTCTGCTGGCCACATTCCTTTTGAAGGACAATAGGATGTGCTTACACTTACTGTAGTAAGCAGTTCATCCCATTTGCATTGAGTGACCTGTTGGCTCATACTCAGCTTGGTGTCCACAGTGTCTCCCAGGTCCTATTCAGTCACTAGTTCCTTCATCTGTATCAAGGTTGTTTCTTCTCACTGAAATTCATGAGTTTTCTCAAGAGAGTTATGCAGCACTCTCAATAACTGCCAAGGTCTGCCATTTATTGTGTCAGCCACTCTCTCTGATATAGTAGTGCTATTTCTGAATTTGCTGAGGGTATACTCTTTGTCATCATCCAGGTCATTGATGAAGATGGTGAACAATATGGACTTCATTATTGATGACTGGGGAACTCTCATCCAGCTGCAATCTGGATGTCCGGCCATTGTTCAACATGCTTTAGGCCCAGACGTTCAAACAACTTAAAATTCACCTCCATTCGTCTGGCCATTTTCCAAAAGAGAATACTGTGTGAGACAGGGCCAGAAACCTTTTTTGATGTCAACACCACTATCTCCTCGTTTGCATAGCCAGTCATTGCACTGAGGATAGCAATCATTTGGTCAAGCATGGTTTGCCTTTGGTACACTGAACTGATTTTCTGAATATCTTCTTTATGCACTTGGGAATGGATTCCAGGAGAATATGATTTTTAATATCTCCATGAACTGAGATAAAACTGGCCAGCCTACAATTCCAGGTCCTACTATGTGCTTCCAAAAGATTTTCCCTTTTATCAGGGAATTCCCTAGTCACCAAAGTTTTTTGTAGAAGACAGATGTTGGTCTCAGTTACATCAGCCAACTCTTTCAGTACCGCTGGGTGATGATTACTCAATCCGATGGATATAAGTATGCCCAGCTTCTCTAAGTAATCCTAAATACAATATTCTTTCTGCCCCACTGCTTGTTGCTCGGTCCTTCCCAAACCATAATGGTACACACAGAGTTCTGGAAACAGAATTCCTGCTTAATCAAATAATGATTTTAGTGTACTCTTTTTCTTACTTACCCTAGTATCCATCCCTATTATGCTCTGTGTTTGTGTTTTAGTTTATCAACGAGGTCTCTGCTTACTCAAATGGGTTTTCTGCTAAAAGTCCTGGTCTTCATGCACAATGTAATGGTTCATTGATGAGTTTTTTTATTAAACATATTAAGTTTTATTAAAATAAATAAATAAATACACAAATAAATCTACCAGCTTTCCTGGCTAAATAAGGCAGATTCTTCTCTTGTGAGACCCAGAGTCCAAATTGCTGCTTTTTTTCCAAGACTCCCTTCAGAACCTGAGCTCAATTGCCTCATGGTTTCTGAAGCCCAGGCTGACCTATATATTTTCATTCACCACCAGTTTAGGAGCAGCAGGTCAAGCACAGCATTATGATCAAAAGGTCACTCTAGCATTTGCACCAGTATTGCTAGTGCTGTCTAGGAACTTTTGGAGGCAGGTAAGGGTCTACGACCCTGATACTTACACCAATCAGTTCTAGAAAGTTTTGTACATAACCTCTTCTTATAGAATCAGAGAATATCCTACATTGTGAGGGACCCATGAGGATCATTAACTCCTGACTTTGCACAGCGCAACCTAAAAGTTAAACCATCTGTCTATGGGCATCGTCCAAATGCTTCTTGAACACCAATAGGCTTGGGGCCTTGACTGCTTTCCTGGGGAGATAGATCCAGGGCTTGACTACCCTCTCAGTGAAGAACTTTTTCCTAATATCCAATAGAAACTTCCCCTGACACAGACTTAAGGTCATTCCCTAGTGTACTGTCACCAGACACCAGAGAGAAGAGATCGACACCTCCCTCTCCCTTCCCCATTCATGAGGAAGCAATGATGCCACCCCTCAGTCTCCTCTTCTCTAAACTGAACATGCTTTTTTGGGTAAGCAGTCTGGAACTGAGCTCAATTTAATTCTTTCACAACATCCCCAGGATTTCTTCCTCCTTATCTTGGTTTAGAGACTGCCAACAGACACATCTCCCATTTTGTACTGGAGCTCTGTAAAGTCAAGGAAGTCTTTAACGCTGGACAAAATTTTCCTTTCCTCTTTCTTCTCCTTGCCTATTTTCCCTGAAGTTATAGCCATGTCACAGTTGTACATGCTATCCTGCCCAATCCCTATGATTCTGATAGTTTTTACAGTTTTGTAGTTTTCCACCTGGGCTTGCAATCCCCCTGTCTGTTGGTTGTGCTTTGCACATGAATGTACAGGAATCTAAGGGAACCTTTTAAATCTTCCCCACTTTGAGCAGTGGCATGAAAGCACTCCTTTCTGGCCTTCCTCTTCATGTGTATTCTCCATTTGCAACTCCATCTTTTATTTCTGGGCTTCAGTTTCTGTCTTCCAAAACTCCCAACTGAGTTAGCAAGCCTGGTTGTAACAGCATATGCCCTCACTTTCACTTTATAAGAACACCTTCTTGATAGGCTGCCATGCAATGGAAGAAACACATTAATGATTATAATACATTTATAAAATTATAGTAAAAGCCATAAAAGTGTGACTCAGATAAGGCAAGTGCCTCATCTAGTGTTGACTCAATGTGGACTCAGAAATTTGTCTGCAAAAAAGACTAGCCTTTCATAGATTGGAGACAGGACAATGTGGGGGAAAGTCATTCCAACCTACTGGCCTCAGTGCCAGGCGACTCTCCTTGACCTTCATTTTTTTAGCAATATAGACATAGAATCATAGAATCATTTAGGTTGGAAAAGACCCTTGGGATCATCGTGTCCAACCATCATCTCCACTCTACAAAGTTCTCCCTTACACCATATCCCTTAACACCACATCCCTTAACACCACATCTAAACGAGTCTTAAACACATCCAGGGATGGTGACTCCACCACCTCCCTGGGCAGCCTATTCCAGTGTCTCACCACTCTTTCTGTGAAGAATTTTTTCCTAATGTCCAGCCTAAACCTACCCTACTGCAGCTTGAACCCATTCCCTCTTGTTCTATCGCTAATTACCTGTGAGAAGAGACCAGCACCAACCTCTCTACAATGTCCTTTCAAGTAGTTGTAGAGAGCGATGAGGTCTCCCCTCAGCCTCCTCTTCCTCAAACTAAACAGTCCCAGCTCCTTCAATCGCTCCTCCTAAGATTTATTCTCTAGGCCCTTCACCAGCTTCGTTGCCCTCCTCTGCACTCGCTCCAGCACCTCAATATCTCTCTCGAATTGAGGTGCCCAGAACTGGACACAATACTCAAGGTGTGGCCTCACCAGTGCTGAGTACAGGGGGACAATCACCTCCCTCCTTCTGCTGGTCACACTATTTCTAATACAAGCCAGGATGGCATTGGCCCTCTTGGCCACCTGGGCACACTGCTGGCTCATGTTCAGCTGCTTGTCAATTAGAACCCCCAGGTCCTTTTCTGCCAGGCAGCTCTCCAGCTGCACTGCCCCAAGCCTGTGGCGATGCATGGGGTTGTTGTGTCCCAAGTGCGGGACCTGGCACTTGGCCTTGTTGAAGCTTATACCGTTAGCATTGGCCCATTGGTCCAATCTATCCAAGTCTCTCTGTAGAGCCTCCCTATCCTCATGTAGATCAACACTCCCACCTAGCTTCGTGTCATCTGCAAACTTGCTGATGATACACTCTATGTCCTTATCAAGGTCATCAATAAAGATGTTAAACAGAAATGGTCCCAACACTGAGCCCTGAGGGACACCACTTGTGACTGGCCGCCAGCTGGATTTAACTCCATTGACCACCCCTCTTTGGGACCGTCCATCCAGCCAGTGCTTGATCCAGCAGATCGTATGCTTATCCAGGCCATGAGCCGCCAGTTTTTCCATGAGAATTCTATGGGGGACAGTGTCAAATGCTTCTCGAAAGTCCAGGTAGACAATATCCACAGTCTTTCCCTCATCCAGTAATCAGGTCACCTTGTCATAGAAGGAGATCAGGTTCGTCAGGCAGGACCTGCCTTTCATAAACCCATGCTGACTAGGCCTGATCCCCTGCTTGTCCATTGTAAGAGTTGTAATGGTACTCAAGATGATCTGCTCCATGACCTTCCCTGCTACCGAGGTCAGACTGACAGGCCTATAGTTTCCTGAATCCTCCTTTCTGCCTTTTTTGTAGATGGGTGATACATTTGCTACCCTCCAGTCCATTGGGACCTCCCCAGTTAGCCATGACTTCAGGTGGATCATGGAAAGTGGCTTGGCGAGCACGTCTGCCAACTCTTTCGGCACTCTTGGGTGTAACCCATCTGGTCCCATAGACTTGTGCGCATCCAAGTGGCGTAGCAGGTCACTGATCACTTACTCTTTCATTGTGATGACCTCATTCAGCTTCCCCTCCCTGTCTCCTAGCTCACGAGGCTGGGTGCCCAGGGAACAGCTCGTTCCACTGCTAAAGACTGAGGCAAAGTAGGCATTGAGCACCTCAGCCTTTTCCTCATCCTTTGTGACTATGTTTCCCTCTGCATCCAGTAAGGGAGGGAGATTTTCCCTAATCCTCCTTTTGTTGTTAATGAATTTATAGAAACATTTGTTGTTATCCTTAATGGCTGTAGCTAGGTTGAGCTCTAGCTGCACTTTGGCTCTCCTAATTTTCTCCCTGCATAGCTTCACTATATCCTTATAGTCTTCATGAGAGACCTGCCCCGTCTTTCAGAGGTCATAGAATCTCCTTTTGTTCTTGAGGTCCAGCCAAAGGTCCCTATTTAGCCAGGCTGGTCTCCTTCCCTGCCTACTTGTTTTTTGGCACACAGGGACAGCCTCCTCCTGTGCCTCTTGAAGTACGTCCAGCCTTCCTGGGATCCTATATTCTTCAGGGCAGCCTCCCAAGGGACTTTGTCCAGCAGTCTTCTGAACAGGTCAAAGTTTGCCCTCCGGAAGTCTAAGGTGGCAGTTTTACTAACCCCTCTCCTTGTTTCCCCAAGAATCAGAAATTCGATTATCTCACGATCACTGTGCCCTAGACAGCCACCAACCTTTACTTCCCACACAAGTTCTTCCCTGTTCACAAGAAGCAGGTCCAGGAGGGCACCTTCCCTGGTCAGCTCACTTACCAGCTGTGTGAGGAAGTTATCTTCCACACATTCCAGGAACCTCCTGGATTGTTCCCTCTCTGCTGTGTTGTATTCCCAGCAGATATCCGGGAGGTTAGAGTCCCCCACAAGAACAACAGCAAGTGATCGTGAGATTTCCCCCAGCTGCTTATAGAAAGCTTCATCCGCCTCACTGCTTTGGTTGGGAGGTCCATAGACTCCCACAGCGATATCAGCTTTATTGGCCCTTAACCTAATCCAAACACTTTCCACCCCATCATCAGTATACTTGATTTCCGAGCTCTCATAACATTCTCTAATATACAGGGCCACTCCTCCGCCTCTCCTTTCCTGTCTGTCCCTCCTGAAGAGCTTGTAGCCATTGATTGTGGCACTCCAGTCGTGAGGCATCCCACCATGTTTCTGTGATAACCACTATGTCGTAGTTTTCCTGGTGCATCATGGCTTCAAGCTCCCCCTGTTTGTTGCGCATACTGCGTGCATTGGTATAGATGCACTTCAGATGTGCTAATGACTCCAGCACCTTTTTGTGAGTGTGGGCCCCATTTCCCACCAGACCCCTCTCAGGTGCTTCCATGATTTCTAAGCATCTGTCCCTTCTCTCAAATGAAATGGCAGAGTGAGAGTCCTCGCTAACCCACCATCCTTCAAGCCCTGGTATGCCTCCCTTGGATTTATTCCTGACAGGCCCAGTTATCTCCCCTTCCCCCCTCATATCTAGTTTAAAGTCCTGTCAATGAGCCTTGCTAACACCTGCCCCAAAATTCTTTTCCCCTTCTGGGACAGGTACGTTCCACCTGCCACCAGCAGGTCAGTTTGACTCATATAGCAGCCTGTGATCAAAAAACCCGAAGCCCTGCCGATAACACCAGTCCTGGAGCCATGAGTTGACCTAATGCCTCTTCCTGTTAATTTCCTCGTTCACATGCCTTTCCGATCTGCGCCTTATCTAAGTGTCAAGACTAAAAGAAGCTTGTCCACACATTGCAGTGTCACACATTGCAATACCAGTCATAAGTGACTTGGCATTTATGTTTACCTGTTATTCATAAATTGTAGCATCATATTTCTGTAAGATCCTTGCAAGAGCAAATCAAACTGTCTCAGATGGACTCAAACTTCCAAGTACAGTTTATTAATTCAGGTTAACATCACACCAATATTATGTTCTTTTAGATTATTCAGATCAAGTGAAACAACTCATGCCTGTTTGAAGCATGGACATAAGGAGCTTATCTCTGCATATATCCTTTAAACATACCCAAAATCTCTATTACCCTGTACAAAACGAGGTTGAAAAGACCTGAAGTAAGCAGCTGGGCCTTGTTACTTATCTAAATTGATACCTGAACAGGGAAAAAATGAAGACAAAGAGGGAGAAACAACATGACTATCAAAGTTCTTTTCTATTTCTATTTTCAGTTTCACTGATCCTCTGAACACCGCACATTGCCTTTGTAAGGTCTTTCAGGAAAAAAAAAAAAGCAACACTTTTAAGTTTCTAGGACATGGGTTAATTATTATTATTATTATTATTAGTAGTAGTAGTAGTAGTAGTAGCAGCATAAATGAGCAAGACTCTGAGCAATAGCCCGACAAAAATTTTTAATGTTATGATGTGGTTAAGGTATTTGTGTAATTTAACAGATCGGAAAAGTTGGAAAATAACAAACAGTATCTTGGAATATTTAAATATATTTTTTCTGCATCCCCTCAGCACAACAAGGCCACCACATTGAGTTAGCAGATGAAAAGAGCAATAACTTCTCATGCTAGGTGGTGGCGTAATTTCTTGATGTGAGACACATCAGAAGTAGAACCTCCTCATTAAAAGATAAATTAAAAGAAAAAATAAACAAACAAACAAACAAAACCCCCTAAAATAAAACAAACAAAAAAGCTGATTCAAACAGTTAAAAATCTTTAGCTTTAAAATACAAAAACATGAGGTTACTAACTGATTGTGCTAGAGCATTGCTTTAACAGTATTACCAGAAAAAAAATAAGTAGCATTGGGCTTTTCCAAAGAAAATGAAAGCAAAGCAAAATCTCAGGAGTCCTTCATATCCTTGGTATCGTTTACTGAAGAGAACTTAGGTTTGAAATATACCTACCACCTATGAGTAGAGTGAGATATTAGTTTGCAGTCAAATTTTTTAAGAAAGGGCAGTCCTGAAAAACTGTAAAATGTAAAGTGCAAATATTATCCAGCAATATTTGATGGAAGTATTTATTTGTATGATGTGTAATTTGATGATTTTCTTTGCAAGCTTACTGAAAGAGATGTTTTAAAAATATATGCAGTTTTGTAAAATCTGATCCTTACAAGCATGATACATAAGAAATGACAGACAGGATTTATTGACAGAGTAAGCCTATATATATGTGTTACACTTTGTTTTTACAGTAAAATATATCTAATAAGCCATATTTACTTATTGACAGCATTCTGTACTTTTGCAGTTGAGAACATCAGGCCACAATGTATCTATGTTAATGCACGGTAAAGAACAGCACTATCTTCCGGATGGTGAACTGAGGGAGAAACTTCAGACAAGCTTTCTACCTATGAAAGCCTAATGTTCAGATGTCACATCTTCATTAGAAAAAAAAAGGAAACAACAAACAACTCATCCTTTTTTTAAAGTGCCACTTCCTTTAAAGTTTGTCAGAGACATTATACTTTTTAAACCTGGAAAAGTGCCAAAGGAAAAGAGATCCTCATATTGATATTCAAGCAAATACCCATGCTAAGGTGTCTGATTCTTGAGATGGATCCTACTCATAGTCTCAGTACAGCTTTATACCCATATTAATAAAGCATCTGAAAACCATCACAGAATGTGTACTCATGTCATGCTATATTACAGAACAAAATTTCTTTTTTACATATTTTCATGGTTTTGACATAGATGTGTGCTTCTGCTTCATCTGTTTTCTTTAGGAACTGCTTTAAAAACTTCATCAGAACTATAAAAAAGAGCAGAAAACAAGCATGAGATAACAACACTGAATGTTAAATATAGTTTTCATATTAACAGTGTACCTTTTTTCCTGCAATTCTGTACGTGTATATAATATTTAGATATAACATATGCTGTATTGCCTGGTTTTACTTTAAAATGTATTAAAATGCAAAAAAAAAATCCTATTTTTTAAGGAAAAGAGAAGGCAGACAAGACACCTTGGACCCATCGTAGCTATTGTTAATTGCAGTCCAGTTTTCTCAAAGAAAAGATAAGATAAAAGGAAAATTAAAGCAGAAAGAATAAGCTGTAGTACTTCTTGGTAGTGATGACATTTAACTTGCAAATTTTTTGTTAGAGAAGCATACATGCACACTCTCTCTTTTATCAGCCTGGCAAAGACCAAGCAAACTCATAGAAGCATCAAGCTGTGTAATACATTGCTTTTAGCTGCTTCTCTCCTCAGCAGTTCCCAGCAGTATGTCAGAGAATACCCTTGGTAGCTACGCTGGAGGGTTATTAAACCCAAATTAAAAATAACAAAGAGAAAGGAGACAACAGAGAAACAAAACAGACACAAAAGAGGAAAGTCAGCTTCCCTTCTTTATCCTTTAGAAATTTACCTAAGTAAATCACAGTGGGTGATTAAGTAATTTGTGTTTTAAATGCTGTGTTATATACTTGAAGTTAGATACTGGGAATCTGGTGTAGGGCACACAGGCTAGATATGCCATGTGAAACTAAGTATTTAGCTGACATCTCTGGATGTCATCTGGATTTGCATCTCTGCTTCATTTTTGTCGGGCTATTGCTCAGACTCTTGCTCATTGACTTAATGGTGTTATGTTGTATCTATGTACATTTTAGGAGATTTGAAGGGATAGAAGGTACTAAGTTAAAGTAGTCCAGTTCAGTTCTTAGCTTCCAAGCTAAATGACAGTTTCTAGAGCTTGGGATCAGTAGAATACCTTACTTAAACAGGCAGTTACACTTAATTTTCAGTTTATCTATTTGCAGTAATTAATGTTATTTTCACAATCCTTTTGTTTATCAAATATGATCTCTCAGTGGATTAAAAACATACAGTGGCCATGATGGCTAGCATTGACATTGAGCCTTGGCATCATGAAATTAACAATGCTTACTTAGTTGATAGTTTCATAGTAAGTAGAACTGGTGACAATGAGTAAGTTTAATTTTGTGACATTCCCCAACATATAAGCAATGGCAAGCCATACCACTGTTTTCTGTCACACGAATAGTCCTTAAGAAGGGAAAGAGATGTGATGAGAACAGAGTCTCATTCACAGTAACTGACAATATGCTCCTAAGCAGGCCTGAAATATCAATATTATTGACCTTGGTGTGTGAAACATTTCCTTGTTGTAGGAGATCTGCCTATCCAACAGTCAGAAAGTAAGAAGTGACTCATCAGATGGTGGATTACTGGAAGAAGAATAATCATTTTTGTCCAGAATTACACATCAGGACTAGCTGCCGTTCATTCTGTGATTGCAGCAGAGATAGAAAGCATTACCTTTTATTTTAGGAAAAAGACCTGACAGGATTTACTGATTGATACTTTCCTTGCATAGAACTGTGAGTCATCCTCAATGGTATTACTATGGCTGGAGTCAGAGCACCTCTGGCTGTGCATTTGTCAGTTTTCACAACAATCGTGTAATCACGATTTTAGCCTCTGTAGATTGGATGTGTTATTCTCCATTTCTTAATCAGTGCTATATACATTTAAACAGCGTCGTTGTCCTGTTCAGAAATGCTTGTTTCTATGGCAGCGAAGTAACTTCTCAGTGTAAAACACACAGAGTAAGTTGTTTTGTTTTTTTGTTTGTTTTTTTTTTTTTTTTGCAAATATGTAAGTTATACTGGAATCTTGCAAATAAAAAGTATCATAAAACCATCATGTCTTAAAGGATATACATAATGGTTATGTACAGAAATTTGCCACTTTGCATTCTTCCAATTAATATATTCTAGTCTTAATTCAGGGGTTTGTTTTTATCAGAACCAAAACTTAAAGAATACAATTTTACGCTGAACTTACTTCAATTTAAACATATTTCAATCTTTTTTGTTCTAGGTAATGTCTTCCTCTTTGGAGCTTCAGCAGACTTTAACTCACTTTGGCAAAACAGAAGTTTGAGGTCATCTTTATGATGTGACAAACAGCTTTCATTAATAAATAAATGTTATTGTCATCTATTGTTACATATCTGGAACAATTGCATGTCTAAAATTTTCAGTACATGATTTTACAGTTTACTTATTTTTAAAAAATGGTTTTTCTATAGTGAATAGTGATTCGTGCACTACAACCTTTCATAGCCTTTGCAAATGATGGCTTTTTGTATTGGGTTATTATTAAAAAATGAATTTTCTGAATGCAATTGTCAATTTATTTACATGATAAATGAGACGATATAGGAAGCCAAAAGAATATTGTATTCGTATCATACTGTATTTTAAGAACCTCAGTTTGATTTAATAAAGCCATCTGCAACACGTAGCTATTGTGTGTCCATTGCTATCATTTAAAGTATCATTCCTCTATTTAATTATAAATTTGTTTTTTATTTGATGCAATTGCTAAAAATAATAATCCCTTATATTTATCAAATATTTTCCAATAATCCCAGTATTAAACAGGGTCGGGAAAGGGATTAATTTAATGCTGCTAAAAATATTTGTTTCATTTACTTCCCAGTGTTTTGACTGTGCTTTTTATTCTTTCTCTACAGCACTAAAATCAAACGGAAAAGAAACAATATAGTGTTTTCAGATACCCAAGTATACCTTAGAAATATATTCACATTTTGTGTTAACTTTATTATTTTGATATTTTAATGATTTCCATAACTGAATTGCCATTAACATCACATATTAAAAATCCAGTATGAATAGTTGTTACCAAGGGCAAATACATTTGCTTTGCAGAGACAAGAAAAATGGAAAGAATTATATACAACAAATTTCAAGAGTTTAATACAGTACAAAACAAAATATTAAGAGAACTATCTCACCAAAAAATTAAAAGCATAGTCAGGCTTAATACAGAATCAGATCTTATGGTCACTTTAGCCTTGTGTTTTGGAATAGATGCATTTTCTTCCAAAAGTAAGATACATTTGGTATTTATGTAAATAAATATACAGCTTAGAAACAAAAATCATAAAGGTGAACAAAACATAAAAATAACCAAAAAGACAAATTTTCTATCCTTTATTTCTTCCTTAAAGAGAGGATCAAATTATTTCTATCATCACAAAAAAAAAAAAAAAAAAAAAAAAAAAATTTGACTTCTGATACAATCATGACAGAGAATATCTGGAACTACAGCATCACTAGTGCTAACTGGAACACCAGCTAATTTAATTGGTTTCTACTGTGTGTATTTCCTCTGCTAACTTTTTAATTAATAGTCCATTTAATTTGACAATAATCTTGGGTTTAGTAGTGGGGGAACTTAATAAAAATTAACCTTATAAAAGAGAACTTCAGCTTGATATCACTCTTCAAAATCTAACCAAGATTGATAGCATATACATAAATATCGTATCTCAAGGATAAGCCAAAATTTAGACTTTTGAGTGTCACAACCCACAATCCGCTCAGAAGAAGGGCAAGGGACAAGTGACTCAGGTTTTCAAATCCCCAACGATGAGGACTAAGGTGAGATAACTCTCAAGGTCCATATACAAACATTTATTAGATTACCACAGTGATTAATATACGTCTTAACTAAGTCCACGATAATTGGTTAGGTATATAACAGCATAACAAATTGTGGCGAGCAGTAAGGTACACCTTGCATTACTTCACAAATCTAACGTTTACTTAACTCTAAGAGAAAAGATAAACAGAGGGACAGAGAAAGAAAAAGATAGAGAAAAAGAGAGAGAGAGATCACTGGTCCTGGTTCCAGCACTGGTCCAGCCAAACGTGGGGGCAAGGGGGTTGTCTTGTAGGAGCGCTCTTCTGTGTATTCCCCCTCTTTGCAAATCCCTGAATCCCCCCGCTGTACTAGTCTTCCTCCCTTTTATGTCCTACTGACAAAGGGCAGTTCTCATTTCAGGTTTCTCCCTTCCCTCAGGTGATGTGTAGCAAGATTTGGGTGGAGAGAAGAGTGCCATAGTCGTCTCTATAATCATTAGCATATGCAGAGGTGTGCGCTTTCATATGCATTTCGTGGATAATGAGACAAAGGTCACTCATCCGACACAATGGCCTCGACAACAGAGAACTAACAAGCTTACTAAGAAGTAGCAGTGCTGTCTTGTCTCCACAAGGCAATCCTTCCACAGCTTTAGTGTAATCCTACTCAGTTCTTTGAACACTAGGCCTGCATTATTTATTTACTTTTGAGTCTTTGAGGCATTCCATTCCTCGAGAAGGCTTGGAGGGGGTGGGGAAAACCTTTCCCTCCTCTTTGTTTCAGGGCTTTTACACTGAGTAAAGTTGAGATTTGCTTGATTTTGCCATACCTTTTTATAAGTTTTCCTGGTTTACTGAGGAGGAAAGGGGGTGACATTGTTGCATAGTTTAGTGATCTATTTCTTATCGGTATCACCTTTCAACGCAAAAAGTGGGTAAATGGTTCAATAGGTGTCATGGTTTCAGCTGGGATGGAGTTGACTTTCTTCCTAGCAGCTGGTGTAGTGCTATGATTTGTATTTGGGATGAGAAATAATGTTCATAGCACACTGGTGGTTTTGGTTGTTCCCAAGCACTCAAGGCCTTTTCTGCTCCTCACACCACCCAGCCAGCGAGCAGGTTGGGAGGGCACAAAATGATGGGAGGAGACACAGCCAGGACAGCTGACCCCAGCTGATCAAAGGGATATTCCATACCATATGATGTCATGCCCAGCCTATAATGCTGGGGAAAGAAGAAGGAAGGAGGGAACTTTCGGAGTTATGGCATTTTGTCTTCTCAAGTAACTGTTACACATGGTGGAGCCCTACTTTCCTGGAGACAGTTGAACACCTGCCTGCTGATGGGAAGCAGTGAATGAATTCCTCGTTTTGCTTTGCTTGTATGAGCAGCTTTTGCTCTACCTATTAAACTGTCTTAATGTCAATGCGCAAGTTTTATCTCACTTTTACACTTGTGATTCTCTTCCCCATAGCAACTGGGGGACATAAGCGAGGGGCTGTGTGGTCCTAGGTGCTGGCGGGGGTTAAACCAAGACAAGAAGTCATTCTTTGCCCTATGTAGAGTATAGAATTTACATTTCACAGAATCGGAGAATCAGAGAATCACAGAATCGGTAGGGGTTGGAAGGGACCTCTAGAGATCATCTAGTCCAATCCCCTTGCTAAAGGAGGTTCACCTAGAGCAGGCTGTACAGGAACACATCCCATCAGATTTTGAATATCTCCAGAGAAGGAGACTCCACAATCTCTCTGGGCAGCCGGTTCCGGTGCTCTGTTACCCTCAAAGTAAAGAAGTTTTTCCTCATGTTGAGATGGAATTTCCTGTGTTCCAGTTTGCGTCCATTGCCCCTTGTGTTGTTGATGATCAAATCCATGTTGATCAGTCCTGATAGTCTGTTCCTCCACACGCTTAAAGATGACATCCAGGATGAGCTGTTCTACCATCTGTCCAAGGATAGAGGTGAGGCTGACTAGCCTGTAGTTTCCTGGATCCTCCTTCTTGCCCTTTTTGAAGACTGGCATGTCACTGGCTTTCCTCTAGTCCTCAGGCACTCTCCTGTTCTCCATGACCTTTCAAAAAAGATGGAGAGCAGCTTAGCAATAATATCTGAAAGCTCCCTCAGCACTTGTGGGTGCATCCCATCAGGGCCCATGGATTTGTGGGAGTCAAGTTTGCCTAAATGATATGTAATCTAATCCTCCTCAACCAATGGAAAGTCTTCCTTTTCCCAGACTTCTTCTCTTACCTCCAGGGTCTAAGATTCCTGGAGGCTTGCCTTAGCAGTGAAGACTGAGGCAAAGAAGACATTCAGTAACTCCGTCTTCTCCGTATCCTTCTCCATCAGGGCACTCACCTCATTCAGCAGTGGGCCCACATTTTCTCTAGTCTTTTTTCTACCAATGTACCGATGAAGAAGCCCTTTTTGTTGTCCTTGACATTCCTTGCCAAATTTATTTGCAATTGGCCTTAGCCTTCCTCGTTGCATCTCTGCACACTCTGAAAACGTGCCTATATTCTTCCCTCGTGGCCAGTCCCTTTTTCCCCATTTTGTAAACTTCCTTCTTCTATTTGAGTTTTTCCAGAAGCTCCTTGCTCATCAATGCAGGTCTCCTACCTCCTTTGCTTGATAGGGATGCTACTACTCTCCAAGTATATATTTGAAGAAGCTCCTGAAGTCCAGGGTTGTAATCCTTCTTATTTCATTTTTGCCCCATTAGTCGCTTCACAATGATATAGATCCATTTCTTCAAAGTAGCATTATAAAATCTCTGTTTGAATGATTAAGATAGAGCATTTAGTAAAAAGGGCCAGAATCAATTTTTAACAATTTTTCTTAGTATTTCAGGTAGATGGCAGTTTTTAACCACATCAGAGCATATTTGTATCCAAGTTGAGACCTTATGGTCTGGATGAGTGCAGAATTACAGTAAAAAAGGTAGTTGGAATGTTGGGCTTAATGGGCACTGGTTATCAGGTGGTATCACAGGGTCTGTATTGGGCTGGAGCACTTGCCTTCTGAGAAGAGGCTGAGGGATCAAGGATTCTTAGCCTGGAGAAGAGATGGCTCTAGGTGGGGACCTATCAGCAGCCCCCAGTAAGGAGGTCTGCAAGGAGATGGAACCAGGCTCTTTGTCAGCTGTGTGTGGTGAGAGGATAAGAGACAATATATGTTGGAAAAGGAGACATTCAGATTGGGTATGATGAAAAGAAAATTCTCAAAAGGATAGTGAAGCAGTAGAACAGGTTGCCCAAGAAGATTGTAAAACATTGGCAATTTTCAAGATCTGTCTGGATGTAGCATGATCAAACTTGAGCAGATTTTAGTAACCAGATCTGACTTCAGAGCTACCCTTGCAGCAAGTTGGACTAGAGACTTCACTAGATCCTGTCCCACCTGAACTATCCTATGGTCATATGACTCTATATCCAAAATACAGGTCAGAGTCATAGTAAGGAAAACTTGCTAAAGATGAGAAGGTGTATTTAGATGACACTATCTTTTAAAGCATAATCTATTTGTTTAGAAACCTCTCTGTAAGATTTTCTATCATTTTCTTGTAGATATATAGCTAGAAGTATTGACAGGGAAAGAGTGAAATAAACATATATATCAACATGGTGAAATAACAAATGCATCTTTCTGCAAGTGCGGTAACAAAAGATTAAGTTAAGAATATAGCTACCAACCTTCAGACAATTTTTGGCCTTGCCATCGTCCTTGTTTACCCATTTTCCTTTAAAAACCACACAAATTCAAATGTTTCATTTTTGTTTATTTTTTTCCCAGGTTACTAATAGTCTTTGTCTGTGTAATGATAATTCTAATCTCTCACAGTTTCCTGGAAAGGAGCCAGATTTGGGGGTTTTGTTAGTTTGTTTGTGCTGGCTTTTTTTTTTTTTTAATTAAAGCAAATTAAATTACATGCATCAAGTTTGAAATTATGTATTAATTGTATTCTAACCACAACTGACACGCTGTAGCTAAGGAAACATAGAATTATCTTGTTCAATGTTTTGTAAATGGTACTGTGAATCTGCAAAGAATCATTGTTTAAAATTTGCATAAATGTTACACATTTACAAAATTACTGAGAAATTTTATTGTAACAAAATTGTGCCATTTTCTCCTTTCACTCTAATGTACGTACTCTATTCATCACAGATTTTTCTTTCAGTATCATTATATTTGAGCCAGGAATCAACTTCTGTATATAATTTATTTTTTTTAATGGCTCTGTAAATAGAGACAGTCTTTGTTTTCCCCTCAGCTAGAGGTATGTATAAATGATGACAGTGAATACTCCCTTCTATCTAACACACTTTTGTCTTTTGCATGGAACAAGCCATTAGAATTCCCCACTTTCAATCTGTCGTACATATTTTGAAATGCTAAGAAATGATGAAATGTCTAATTAAAATTTACTTGTTTATTTTTAATAAGATAGGCCAAGTGCAAGTGTTTGCAATACTTTATTTCAGATGGTTGCTAGTGCCAAACATCTCCTTTAAAGCAGTTGATAAATTTTTTTTACACTCAAAGATATTTTTTATTTTATTTATATTTATTATTTATTAATATTATAAAAATATTAACATATTTTTAAAAAAATATGTTTTATTTCAACCTGAAACTCAGGCATGCTAAAATCTTTATTAACATCACTAACTACTGCATGACAGTTTTGATTGTAATGAGATAATTGTACTGATTTCTCTCATTATGGTGTGACAATTCTGAACCTTGTTTTGTTCATATCTATGCCTACTTAAAACATTGCACCTGGAGATGGGGAGAGAGGTTTCTGTTTGTTACCTTCCTTATGGTCAAGTGTGGCTGATCTGAATGAACTGTGCAGGAATCTTCTAATTTTAGTTTTGTAAACACAGAGGTATGCAAAAAAAAAATCTGTTTTTTCATAAACAGGAAATAATTGTTCGTACTTTTGATTTTTTTTTCTGTTATGGTAGTTGGCCTTTTAAAGAACTAGTTTAGATAAGAATTGCTCTCTTCTGAATTGCCTGGGAGAGCAAAATATGGTTATTTTTTAGCTTATTTATTGTAAACACTTTGACAACTTACGACAGCTGTAAGCATAGGAATTTTCTGCATGAGACTATTATCTCTAAGTTTTGTTTACTCTTGCATGTTCTGGAGTGATACAGGGAGCTCCCTCTTTCTTCCTTGCACTCCTGCAACTGAAATAGTTGTCCTCAAATAGGCTGCACTATAAAAGAGTACAGCCTATTTTACCAGTCCCACCTGGGATGTGCACTTTGCATGAATTGTGTCACTCAAATAACCAAGTTAGAGTGCAGGTGGATTACTTTGTTACAGAAATAAAGTATGATGGCCATAGCAAGTCCACAGGACATTGCTGAGGACTGTAAAGGTACAGTCTTCTTCAATTATGAAGAAGTGGGATGGTGGAGAAAACTGGAAGGATAGAAGTGAGAAAACTCATGTGTTAAGGTAAAGACAGTTTAATAGGTAAAGTAAAAGCTGTGCACACAAGCAAAGCAAAACAAGAAATTCATGCACTGCTTCCCATCATCAGTCAGGTGTTCAAACACCTCCAGGAAAGCAGGGCTCCATCACATGCAACAGTTACTTGGGAAGACAAACACCATAACTCCGGAGATTGTCCCTTTTTCTTCCCCCAACTTTATATACTGAGCATGATGTCATATGGACTGGAATATCCCTTTGGTCAGTTAGGGTAGGGTATCCCAGCTGTGTCCCCTGCCAACTCCTTGTCCACTCCCAGTCTATTTGCAGGCTGGGCGGTGTGAAAAGCAGAAAAGGCTTTGAAAAGTGGAAGCCCTGCTCACCAATAATAAAAACATCCCTGTATTATCAACACTGTTTTCACGGCAAATCCAAAACAGAGTAACTTTATCCCAGTCAAAACCAGCACAGACTTGTTGAACAGGGGCATATGCAACATGCTGCTTTTTGTTAAGCTTTGTTCATACATATTACTTGGTCCCTTAATGTTAACCAAAAACTACTACCAAAGGGTAGGAAAAGGGTAGAAATACTGGCAACCTACATTACAGAAAATTTTCAGTGCACTAGACAAAGTGGTTTTCCTCAAGGAAGTTTTTTGGTAGTATAGGGTAAATGCTGTTGAGATAATTCTGATTTTAAACAAAAATTGCAAAATAATGACCCTTTCTTTCTTGGAACTGCTTCTTAATGCTGTGTTCAGCACAAAATAGGCAGAAAAAGAAACACCAGTTTACGGCTGCAAAAATAGTGTGAAAGAGATTATACAGCTGTAGTTGAGTGAGACCACTATTCTTAGCAATAGCAAAACCCAAATCTTCTTTTACCTCAAGAAAAAGAAAAACTAGATCTCAATCTGTGTACCTTACACATGTGTATACACTTGAGATAGGTGCAATTTAATGTTACTCTGGTTTTTGCAAAGAAGACAGAAACACACACAGGCACACACACAAAGTATTTTTGTTTCTTTGGTTTTGCCTGTTCATTTGTTTTCTGTAAAGTATTTTTGTTATAAAATGTCAAGTAAACAAAATTGGACCTTTTTAATGGGCTGCTATCTAGGAAAATATTTAAAAAAGTTCAGATACTAACATTTACCCTAGAAATTAGTGACTCCTTTATATGGCTAAATTTGTCAGTATGTGTGCACTGTGCAAATCATATAGAAGAGCTTTTGGAGGAAGGAATACCTTGCATTCTCTAAATTTATATTTATGCAAAGTTACCTGGCCTGGTTACTTTTTTTTTTTTTTGGTACCTATTCTTATTAAATATGACAGTCCTTTCTTTAGCAATATGAATTAGAAGTCCTAAATCCCCAGAGATGAATTATATTCAGGTGCTAACTCTGTGGAATCATTCATCAGCTCTCTCCATTCACTGCAGGTGATTGCTTATGTAAAGACCTCCCACAAAGCATGTAAAAACAATTTTAGGTATTCCAGGGGGGGAATAAAATCTTACTATGTAAAAAGATGAGTTACTTGGACCTGTTCTAAGAATGGTTTATTCTCACACTGGGAATAGTAAAATATATATAGCTTATGTCCTGACAAAGGAAGACTATATTTTGGCCTCCTGTAATGCTATCCAACAGAGCAATTATATATGGAATCTAAATTACCTGATTAAGAAACATATCATATGGAGAAGATAATTCTTACATTTACAGTCCTTACACCTGTATTGAAGACATGTGATAATTAGCCTGGAATCTTTTTTTTTTTTAATTTTTTTTTTTAGTTCCATTCTCCCTTTCTTGTAATGTAGCAACAGAAGATATGAGAGCTTTTCACCAAAAGCGTATATGTCCAGAAAATTACTTGAAATAATGTATTGTAGTACATTTCAAGACTTAAATTATTTATTTCCTTTTAAATTACATGATTTATAAACAGGATGAAAGTTCCAGAAAATGCAGTATCTTCGCTGTAGATAAACTATATCAAAATGATAAGTAGATTGAAGATTTTATGTATTTCCAGGGTACTTAAGATTTATTAAGTGATATCTACAACTGGAATATCCTTTGAGATAAACAAAGGCTGGGATATATTTAAAAACATTGCAATCTAATATCTAGCATACTTGTTATGACATTCAGTTCATTACTCTGTATAATTAAGAAGCAGGCAGGCTTACATTTTCTTATAGATAGAAAAGAAAAATCTCCACAAAACACATTTTAATTTGAAAACTTATAGTATTTCATACATTCAATAGATTTGAATTTTTTCAGATCTGTTTTCTTACTTCTCAAGTGAGATAAAATAAGCACATATATTACACAGTATCCTCTTAATTCATTGCATTATACCAGTTAAATGCATTTTCATCTGCAAGTCTTCTAAACTCTTTCAAATATAGCAGTTTCTTAAAAAAAAATGTTATGACTTAAAGTCAAACTGTATTATTAAAAAAAAATACATTCTAATTTCACTATAGAATGTTGATAAGATAGTAAGCGTGTAACATAACAGAAACTGACTGAAGTGGAAAATTTTAACTACTATTTGGACATAAATGTTTCACACTTTTTGTTATGTATGAATTTCTGAAATATTATGGTGATTTACATATTTATTTACCTTTATTTGTTTACAGCTGGCATCTACAAATACTCATTTTTTCACTTTTGTCCACAAAGTATCAATTCATACATATCTTTTTGTCTTATGAAAGATATGGTCTTTGTTCAGTTCTTTATACAAAAGCATTGAACACCTTCATACACTTTTTGTAAACTTGTATTGTCTTTTGTTTGTTTTATGCTATTAAGAGTACTGGTACTTTACCATTTTGGTGTGTCTGGAGGTTTTGAGCCTGTGACATATAATATGGATAAGAGACCCAAAAAGATATAATTTACAGAAATATAAAAGAAACACTTTGAAAACAAAACTTTTTTCTGTTGAGGATTTGGGGCTTTTTGCTATTGAAACTGAAGAAAAAAAGTGAAATATTAAATGATATGAACTATGATGTATTTCAGAAATCTTCTAAAAGGTACCCTGCATTAACAGATTTACCACAACATAAGTAATGTGTGAGGAAAAGGTTGGTAAAGTTATTTCAGTACACTGTAGGTCATTTCTGCTGCAAATTTAAATGACTGGTGCAGGTCTCTTCTGAATTTAAAGTCTCAAGAACTTTATTCTGTTCTTTTTCTTGTACAGATTCATGGGACAGAATCCAAACTTGTAAATACGTAGAAAATAGTATGAATTTATATGAATTTTCAGATAATTTTGCTAAAATTAAAGATTAAAAAATACTCTTATGTGTGGCTGAGAGACGTAAAAATATAGCTATAAAGGTATTTATCCTAAGGATGGAGAAATAGTTACATATGGTAAGTATGCATAGGATTATTTTGTAAGAGAATGCTGAACAAACACTCTGAAAATTAAATAGTTTTAAAAAAGAAAAAAAAAAAAAACTTAGCTTAATAAAACTTACTTGTCACATCTTACTTATTAAGAAAAAAAAAAGCCCTGAAAGTTTAGTAATAGCAATATGGTCATTTTGAAGTTCTAGGACACACACTTTGTCCTGTTTCTCGTCCATAAATATGACAAAATATGCACTTGAGACATCTGTATAAAAACATACACCAGATGTTTCCAGATACTGTATTTTCTGTGAATCCTTACAGGAAAGGTTTGAACCGTTGTCAATTCAGACAGTTAGAAACTACATAGAAGTTCATTTATTCTATATTTATTTCAGTGAATCTTCATAAACCAACCAGCAAGAACAGATCTTCAGGTTGTCTTACTACTTGGAATGCACCAGTAATTTCATCTGTTGAAATTAAAAATAGTATATATGCCAATATGTTTTCATTTATTGCTGTTATTTTAGTAGTGAACTATTAACAACAACGTGTTTCAACAATAAGGACAAAAATACAGTGATGCACACAGCTGCAGTTCTGCTGACAAATGATCAATGTGGAGCCATATAACAGAGTAAAAGAAGTTATTTGAAGGTGATAATACAAACACTTAATAAATTATGTTATAAATGACAGAAAGACTTTCAGGTTAAAGTACATCCACAAAATTGCACTAAAAGATTTGTTCTTTTTGTGCATGAAAATTTTAAGGCTATACAAAAAAAACATGAATACAGACCAATATTTGGAGCACTGGTCAGGTGTCACACTTTAGAAAATTTCAGAGAGAAAATGTTGGCAGAACACTAGTTTCAGTTTCCTCCCTGTCAGTATTCATAAAGGGCTTAAATCATCAGTCCTCAAGAAAATAAACTACGTTGTAAACAAAATTATATATTTTTTCAGCAACTGACTGCATTTGAATATTCTGACATGCTGAGATTTATATTATATTAATATCCAGATTATGTCTTCCAGAATAAGGAATATTACTGGTTTAGAAAGTATAGTTAGTCCTTCATGACATTGTTGCTGCTTATCTCATGATCTCCAAATTGGATCCATTCCTTGATACAGGAATCTTCTGATATTCCAAGTGAACCAGGGCAGTTTATGGACCACACATATGCAGTGATGTTTGAATCAAGACCTAGTCCCTTATTAGATGACAGTAAATTAAGGTTTTCTTATCCAAGGGAAATTACCATCTGTTGAACTTTAAGAAAAGCATTCAGCTGTCGAAAAACACTTCAGACTGATCACTTCAAATATGTGTTGTTCTTGGGATAAGGGAAAAAATGACAAGGACATTTATATGTTTTTTTTAAGTAGCAGTCCAAGAGAATTTAGTCTTCATGAACGTAAGGAACGATGATCATTAAGTAGCCAGACATTTCATAAATTTCCTTCAGTGCAAGCTAAATAAAGTTCAGTAATAATTTCCATGACAATTTATTAACCTGTTTTATGTCAGTGAAGTTTCAGAATGGTGTATAAATGTTGACATTTGATCCGATAATGAGCTGATAAAAAGGAATTACAAAAAAAAAGTAATTTCTTCAGTTAAAAAGTTTTTCAAAATCAAAACATGGAAGTAGGAACAATAGGAAAGATGCATTACTATCTCTGTGTAATGGTTTTTGTATCCATACAGGTGGCTAATCCCCACCTGTGGTGCCATCGACAAGGTGGAAACAAAAGGAATTTCAAGATTTTACAAGCAATAAAAAGATTTTAATCATAGAATCATAGGATCATAGAATGGTTTGGGTTAGAAGGGACCTTAAAAGTCATGTAGTTCCATCCTCCCTGCCACCCCTGCCAGGGTTCCTCCCACTAGTCCAGGTTGCTCAAAGCCTTCAACACCTCCAGGGATGGGGCATCCATAACTTCTCTGGGCAGTCTGTTCCAGTGTCTCACAACCCTCAGAGTAAAGATTTTCTTCCTACTATCTAATCTAAATCTACCCTCTTTCAGTTTAAAATCATTACCCCTCATCCTATCACTACATTCCCTGACAAAGAGTCCCTCCCCATCTGTAGATCACCCACTCTGTGGCACCACTAACAAGATAGCAATATGAAAAGAGCAAACCACTACAGAATATATAAGAGGCTTTCCAGTTAACAGTTGCTAGTGACTGGTTAACTGATGACTGAGGGAGAAATTATCAGAGCAATGATACTTCAGATAGCACATAAGGACATAAAGTCAACAGAACAAGGACCAATAGGAAAGGATAAACGGGGGCGTGCTATTTCTTTGGGAATAGGTGAGTTGTTAAGTTGAAGAACGTGGGAGGTTAAAAAGGAGGAAAAAGACAATATCAAGTGAATCAAATTATATGATCAGTACTGCTCAGGGCCCTTCTCAAGCAGTCCTGCACATGACCACTGCTATTTGGAACAGAACATTAAATCTGTTGTTGATCCAACAATATGTACGTCTTTCTTTACAGTCAGGGGGACATGGAATGCTAAAATTAGTGAGGAAGCACCTAAAGGAACCGACTGGACATCCTGACATTTCAACTGTCTACAGAAGCAGCGTGGCTCTAGAGGACAATATCTAAGTCAACTTCCCAATGTACATAGTGGCTTTATGGTAGTTAAAAAAAAATAACTACAATCATTTTAAGTTATGAATGAAGGCAAAATTCAGAACCCCAAAATTAATCCACTTCACTACCTTGTCATCTATAGAGGCAAAGTAACTGTCCAAATATCTAGTCTATACTCATCCAAATACCAACCATCACCAAATCCCATGCCTGACTTGTGTCTGTGAAATGGTATACAGTAGAAATAGAACCGAGCTCCTGGAAATGCTGACCACATTTTTCATGGATGCATCTGAGAATATGAGCTAGTAGTTTTAATATGTGCTTCTCCATTTGAATTGAAAAAGTGATAATATGTCTGACAGCATTACTAAGTTCTTGTTTTACAGACAGGTCAATCAGTATAGAAAAACATGATCCCACATCTCAGAACACAGTCAGGTCATTATTTAAATAAAGTGAAACAAAAGCTGTTCTGCATAAACACAGGGAAGGTTACAAAACAAAATGAAAATGTAGCTGGAGGGATGCTGCTTTTAATCAGGTAAGGAAGATTGAATGTTAGAACAAGGGGAGATGAACATAGGAGAAAATTATGACAGCTGACAAATTAATCCAATTCAAAATCTGCTCTCTAAACTAATCTTTTATTTTTCTTCTCCCTTATTTTTTAATGCAGCAGGGGAAAAAAAAAAACAAAACCACACAAAAAACCCCCAAACCAAAACCAAAACAACCCATGAATTAAACCACATTAAATGAATGTGAGGAAGCCAGAGGCGCTCAGACTCTTCAGATCATATTCAACTCTAACCATAACCATAACAAAAGTAACAAGTCTTGATTATCAAAACAGTTTTCTCTTTTGAGAAGACTTTTCTCTCTTTTTTTTTTTGTGTAAATATATATGATTATTTTCATAGCAACTGAAGATTAAATATTCACATCACTTATACTGAAAACAAGGTTTTCTCATTCCAGTGAATGCTATTCTTTGCCTTGACAGATCAAAATTTTCTATAACCCAGAATGGTTACAACATAAGATTTCTACTAAGCATTGCTTCTGTGTCTCACACATCTATTACACTATGGTTCTGTGGTGAACTGGAAAACTGCAATTTGCTTGCTTGAGTTTTTCATTTTAAATTAATCTACCCTCCATCAACTCACTCAAACACAAATGAGAATATTGCTGCCAGAAAAGACATCCTAGCTATGACTGCATGATTAATTTTTTAACTGAAACAACTGAGAATAGGGAGAAGATCAAAACAGTTTAAATGAAGTGTCTGAAATAAACATTTAATTCAGAAGATGACAGAAGGAAGTGTATACAGAGTCTCAAAACTAGCACTGGGAAAATTCACATGAAAGGGACTTGAGAAACCCATTTATAGAACAAATAATACAAATTCTGAAATCCTGCAAATAAGTAACAGCCTACATCTACGGTGCCATGCAATTGGGTCATAATTACAGTATTTTTATTTTTTTTTGTCCAAACTGGAAACGCTTTGAACTGTCATTGTTGGATGGTATTGGAGTCAGCTTTGAATATAAGAATATGAGAGAATATGAAAGAAAAAAAGGGTATTCAAATAGCTTATTTCTACAGTGCCACACAGTTCATATTTTACAGTGCAATTATCTGGTTTATATTAGCATCACAGAACTCTAGTCTTGGACCAGGACTCCATTAGTATATGTTGTACATTAGTTGACATAGAAACAAAGTTGTCCACCAAAGGTTAAATAACAAAAATAATTAATTTTATTAGAAAAGCTTATGTATATGTTTCATAAGACATTCACGAAAACCAAAGGACAAATATTGGAGGGTATACACCTCATCTCATGAGATGACAAACCTGGCTTTAGGAATGCAAGTATTGAACTTGTCACATAGATAGATTTAATTCCATCTGGGATTTAGCTTTCCTAATCTAATCCCTGGCTGCTTGGACAATTTCTCTCTATTTCTACCAGGCTATCTGTCCTTTTTTCCACCCTCTGTAAGTTTCCTTTTTCTGTTAGGGATTGTTCAGGAGCTCCTTGCTCATCCATGCAGGCCTCTTGGGGGTTTAGTCTGATTTCCTCTTTGTTAGGATGCATCTCTCCTGACCTTGGAGGAGGTGATCCTTGAATATTAACCATCTTTCTTGGGCTCCTCTTCCATCCAGGGCTTTATCCCATGGTACTCTGCATAGCAGACCCCTGAAGAGACCAAATTCTACCCTCCTGAAGTCCAGGTAATGATCTTACTGTGCACCCTCCTCACTGCTCTAAGGATCTTGAACTCCACCATCTCATAGTCACTGCAACCAAGGCTGCCCTTGAGCTTCACGTTCTCCACTAGCCCCTCCTTATTCGTGAGAAAAGGTCCACCATGGCACCTCTCCTCATGGACTTCTCTATCGCTTGGAGAATCACGGAATCACGGAATCTTCAGAGTTGGAAGGGACCTCTAGAGATCATCTAGTCCAACTCCCCTGCTAGAGCAGGATTGCCTAAAGCACATCCCTCAGGGCTGCATCCAGGCGGGTCTTGAAAATCTCCAGAGAAGGGGACTCCACAACCTCCCTGGGCAGCCTGTTCCAGTGCTCTGTCACCCTCACTGTAAAGAAGTTTTTCCGTGTATTTGAACGGAACTTCCTATGTTCTAGCTTGTGCCCATTGCCCCTTGTCCTGTCACTGGGAACCATTGAAAAGAGCCTGGCTCCGTCCTCCTTAAACCCACCCTTTAGATACTTGTAAACATTAATCAGGTCTCCCCTCAACCTTCTCTTCTCCAGGCTAAAGAGTCCCAGCTCTTTCAGCCTTTCCTCATATGGGAGGTGCTCCAGTCCCATAATCATCTTGGTTGCCCTACGCTGGACTCGCTCCAGTAGTTCCCTGTCCCTCTTGAACTGGGGAGCCCAAAACTGGACACAGTATTCCAGTTGTGGCCTCACCAGTGCAGAGTAGAGGGGAAGAATGACCTCCCTTGACCTACTGGCCACAGTCTTCCCTATGCAGCCCAGGATGCCATTGGCCTTCTTAGCGACAAGGGCACACTGCTGGCTCATGGATAATTTGCTGTCTACCAGGATCCCCAGAAGGGGGTTATTGATGCATTCGAGGAAGCTCCTGGATTGCTTATGCCCTTCTTTGTCGTCCCTCCAACAGATATTGGGGTGGTTGAATTCCTCCATGAGGACCAGGGCTTGTGAATGTGAGGCTGCTCCTATCTGTCTACAGAAGGCCTCATCCACTTGGTCTTCCTGGTCTGATGGCTGGTAGCATCTCTCCACTGTAACATCACCCGTCCCTGACCTCCCTTTAATCCTGACCCATAAGCTCTCAGTCTCCTCCTCATCCATGCCCAGTCATAGCTCCGTGCACTCCAGCTGGTCCTTGACATAGAGGGTGACATCCCCTCCTTGTCTCCTCTGCTTGTCGTTCCTGAAGAGCTTGTATCCTTCCATTCCAACACAGTTATAGGAGCCATCCCAACATGTCTCCATGATGTCAATAAGACCATAACCCTGCAGGCGTGCTCATGTTTCTGACTCCTCATGTTTATTCCCCATGCTAAGTGTGTTTTCATAGAGGCATTTAAAATGGGCCCCCACTGAAGTTAATTTACTAGCTGGAGTGGCTGGTATTCCTTTGTGCTGCTCTCCAGGTGCTCTCCTGTTGACCTGTGACGCTTCTCCAGGCTCTGGGCATCTATTATTGGCATTGGCATCATACTGGTAGGAGTGGGATGGATTGAGGTTCCCATCCCCCAGCAACTCTAGTTTAAAACCCTTTTTACAAGCTTGGCAAGCCTCTGACCAAAAATGCTCTTGCCCTTCCCTGCCAAGTGGACCCCATCAAGCCCCAGCAGGCCAGGTTTCTCAAAGCGAGTCCCATGGTCTAAGTAGCCAATCCCCTGGCTGTAGCCATTTGTTGGTTTGCAAGATTTGTTTGGCCCTATCAACCCCCTTCCCTTTGATGGGAGGACTGATGAAAAAGCTACTAACGTGCCATATTCCCTGAGCACTGCTCCCAGGGCTCTATAATCCCTCTTTATAGTCCTCAGGCTTCTGGCTGCATCACTGGTGCCGACGTTAAACAGCAGCAGCAGCACATGATAGTCAGGGGACTGCACAAGGCTTGGTAGTCTCTCTGTGACATCCCTGTACGAGCCCTCAGTAAGCAGCACACCTCCCTAGATAGTGCATCAGGTAAGCAAATGGGTGCCTCTGTACCTCTCAGACTCTCTTAGACGAGAGTTGCCTACTACTATCATCGGTCGTCTTTTCTTAGTTGCGTTGGTTGTTATACGAGGAGCAGATCGGATTACCATAATGTGCTTTTTTAGTATTTTCTAAATGTTTATTATGATGGATTTTATGCCTCCTTCTTTAACAATGTAACTTGATGTTTCAACTGCATCACCCTTTTGACTAAGCAGACGGTCATAATCTTTACATAATCCAGTCATATACTGCTAGAACGCAATGAGGTTTTTAGTGAAGTCAGAAGGTAGATATTGGCAAAGCAAAGTTCTGTCCCAAAGGCAAAAAAATAAGAAAACACATCATTCCAATTCAGCTCTACTGTCATTCGCCTTCTTTCTGTGGAATATTTCCTGCTTATGGTATTTCTTGGTCTTTCAGTTTAATGATTTCCCATGTAACTGAGCTGCATCTCTTATTCCACAAATTCCACAATTTAGAGTCATAGAATTGCAGAATCATTCAGATTGGAAAGTACCACCTAGGCCTCCCTTCTAATCAAAATATGGCCACCACTAAATTCAGACAAGATTTGTCTTCTGTCTCATATAAGCATGCTAATTTGGATCCACCTAATGATTTCTGAATCATTAGCACGTGAAAGCTGCTGTTTTGACTGTTTCTATCTTCACACTAATGTTTCAATCTCTTTACATTTCTTCTCATCCTCACAATTATTAGAATTATTTTTTTTTCATACAGTACCATCATGAGTATAAAATTTACACCATAACTTTTCCTTATGCCTTTTGATAGTTGTATGTCTCAACTCCAAACCTTCTGCCATGTTACGATTATTAGTAAAATCCAAGAAGACTCATAAAAATAACAAAATCACAATGGAATTCTCTGAGCTACAGTACACCACAGAGTTTTGCAAGTAGGTGAGATAAACAGTAGTGATTAGTTGGGGCATTCTTTGATGACTGTAGCCTGTTAGGGAGGGATGGGATCCACCTGTCTAGAAAAGGCAAGGGAATCTTTCGCAGCAGGCTGGCCGACTTGGAGAGGGGGGCTTTAAACTGAAGGACTTGGGGCGTGGGGGACCCGAGAGGGTCATCCAAAATGGCAATGCTAACGCCATTGCAACAAACTGGAGAATAAATGAGGCCAACCAGAGCAGTAACAAATGCTCCTTAGCTGCCTCCCAAGATAAGAACCAGAAGGCCAATCACCTCAAGTGTATATATACCAATGCACGCAGCCTGGGGAACAACCAGGAGGAACTGGAGCTCCGCACCCAGTCGGAAAGTTATGATATCATAGGAATAACTGAAACATGGCGTGGCAACTTGCATGACTGGAGGATTGCAATGGATGGCTATAGGCTGTTTTGTAAAGACAGACAGGGAAGAAGGGTAGGAGGAATCGCGCTCCATGTTAAGGAGAAACTTGAATGTATAGAAGTCAACTATGACAACTGTGGAAGCCCTATCAAATGCCTCTGGTTCAAGATGAGAGGGGTCGTCTCCAAGGGGAATCTTAGAACAGGTATCTGCTACTGACCTCCAAACCAAGATGATAAGGCCAATGAAACAATATCTGGGTCACTTAAGCAAGCTTCGGGTCAACAGAATCTGGTTCTTACGAGTGACTTCAACTACACAGACATTTGTTGGAAGAACAATACAGCAGCTCACATGTCAACCATCAAGTTCCTGGAAAGCGTAGAGGACTGCTTCCTCATGCAAATGTTATATGTGCCAACCAGGAATAAGGCACTGCTGGACTTGCTACTTACAAACCAAGTAAACCTGCTTCGTAATATCTTGGTTAGCGATAACCTTGGCTGCAGGGATCACAATATTATGCAGTTTGCGATCCTGCTGAGCATGATGAAGGTTAGTACTAAGAAAATGTTTTAGATTTTAGAAGCGCAAACTTCAGATGTCTCAGAGTTCAATTGGGAGGGATCCCATGGGAAGCTTCCGTGGAGGATAAAGGAGATAATGACTGTTGTGAGTTTTTCAAGAACACTTTCCTGGAATCATAAAATCACACAATCGGTAGGGGTTGGAAGGGAACTCTAGAGATCACCTAGTTCAATCCCCTTGCTAAAGCAGGTTCACCTACAGCAGGCTGGAAAGGAACACATCCAGGCAGGTTTTGAATATCTCCAGAGATGGAAACTACACAGCCTCTCTGGGCAGCCTGTTCCAGTGCTCTCTAACCCTCAAAGGAAAGAAGTTTTTCCCCATGTTAAAATGGAATTTCCTGTGTTACAGTTTGTTGCCCATTTTCCTGTTGCCAGGCACCACTGAAAAGAGCCTGACCCCATCCTCATGGGGGCTATTGTTATGGAACAATACTCCTGAGGGCTATTGCAAGTCAAATGAAGCACATGACTGGGAAAAGCCAGCATGGTTTCACCAAGGGCAAACCGTGGTTGAGAAACCTGATCACCTTCTACAACAAAGTAACCTGCTCAGTTCATGTGGGGCAAGTGGTGGACATTATCTACCTGGATTTCTCAAGGCTTTCAACATGGTTCCCCACAGCCTCCTCCTAGAGAAACTGATGTGTTACAGTCTAGACAAGTGGCCTTTGTGGTGGGTGGGGAACTCGCTGACAGGCCGCACGCAGAAAGTGGTGGTAAATAGCTCCTTTTCAAACTGGCAACCTGTCACAAATGGTCTTCCCCAGGGACTGATATTGGGCCCAATGCTGTTTAACATCTTCATAAGCAATCTCGATGATGGGTTCAAGTGTACCCTGATGAAGTTTGCTGATGACACCAAACTGAGTGGGGAAGTGGACACTTTGGAAGGGAGAGCCACCCTGCAGGAAGACCTGGATAGGCTGGAAGAGTGGGCTAACAAGAACATTATGAAGTTCAACAAGGACAAGTGTAAAGTCTTGCACCTGAGCAAATATAATTCAGGAGTGCAGCACAGACTGGGATATACATGGCTGGGGAGCAGCTCTGTGGAAAGGGACTTGGGGATCCTGGTAGACAACAAGCTCAATATGAGTGAACAGAGTGCTGCAGTGCCAAAGAAAGCTACCAGGGTGCTGGGTTGTACCAACAAGGGCAGTGCCAGCAGAGATAATGAAGTCATTATCCCACTCTACTCAGTGTTTGTCAGGCCACACCCAGAACACTGTGTTCAGTTTTGGTTCCTGCTACACAAAAAATTGTGGAGAGGCTGGAGAGGGTTCGGAGGAGGACCACAAAGATATCAAAGGACTGGGAAGCTTACCATATGAGGAAAGGGTGAGAGAAGTGCATTTACTCAGCCTTGAGAAAAGAAGACTTAGGGGAGACCTTATCACCACGTGTCCTGGGTTGAGGGACACAGGACCAATTTATCTTCTGATGCTGAGGAAAGCTGCACTGTTAGAAGACTCTAGTGTCTGAATTTGGGAAAACATTTACTTTATACCCAGCTAGGCTATGAGGGATTCAAGGTCTCAGTGTTTTCAAGCCTTGCCAAGTGCAGGGATGAGGAGGAGCGAGGCCTGGGCATTTTATCCAGGCTGGCCAACAGGATTATTTCATACCATGAATGTCACATTCAATGTAAGTTAGAAAGTTGCCTGCGTAGTTTCTCTTTCCCTTGATGGCAGTGGTCCAGAGAACTTTTTGCCCCAGTGCTGGATCCCTGAGCCCTTCCCTTCCTTCTGAAGCTGTTGTGCTCACAGTGTCCAACATTTCCTGTCCCGTGCTGGGAGTGCACAGCTTCCTACTAATATAATTGGCTGAGTATAATTCTTGTATATCTTATGTTAGTATTGGGGTTAATGCTGGTTCTTTAGTATTATTTTTAATTATTTAGCCTTATCCTATTAAATCTATTCATATTTCAGCCCTTGTGTTTTCTTGTTTTTCCCCAATTCCCCTTTCTGGGTGGGGAGGGGGTCATCGGATGATAGAATAATTGCCTATAAGACAATAAATTGTTATGAGTTTTCTCAAAACGTAACACCACGTTCCAGTATTTAAAGGGTGGCTACAAAGAAGATGGAGACTCCCTTTTTACAAGGAGTCACATGGAAAGGACAAGGGGTAATGAGTTCAAAGTACTTCTGGGGCGATTCCTATCGGATACAAGAGGGAAATTTTTCACAATGAGATAAATCGACTATTGGAATAATCTCCCCAGGGAAGTAGTGGATTCCCCAACACTGGAGACTTTTAAGATTCAGCTGAACAGGGTGCTGAGACACCTTGTCTGGACTTTGCTTTTGCCAAGGAAGTTTTGACTAGATGAGGATGTCCTCACCGTGAGGAGAAGGACTTGGGGGTGCTGGTGAACAAGAAGCTCGACATGAGCTGGCAATGCGCACTTGCAGCCCAGAAAGCCAACCGCATCCTGGGCTGCATCAGGAGAAGCGTGGCCAGCAGGTCGAGGGAGGTGATTCTACCCATCTACTCCACTCTTGTGAGATCCCACCTGGAGTACTGCTTGCAGCTCTGGAATCCTCAGCACAAGAACGACATGTACCTGTTGGAATGGGTCCAGAGGATGGCCACGAAGATGATCAGAGGGCTGGAGCACCTATGCCATGAGGACAGACTGAGAGAGTTCGAGTTGTTCAGCCTGGAGAAGAAAAGGCTCCATGGAGACCTTATAGCAGCCTCCCAGTACCTAAAGGGGGCCTACAGGAAAGATGGGGAGGGACTCTTTATCAGGGAGTGTAATGATAGGACGAGGGGTAACGGTTTCAAACTGAAAGAGGGGAGATTTAGATTAGATATCAGAAAGAAATTCTTTACCGTGAGGGTGGTGAGGCACTGGAACAGGTTGCCCAGGGAAGTTGTGGATGCCCCTTCCCTGGAAGTGTTCAAGACTAGGCTGGATAGGACTTTGAGCAGCCTGGTCTAGTGGGAGGTGTCCCTGCCCATGGCAGGGGGGTTGGAACTGGATGATCTTAAAGGTCCCTTTTGATCTTAAAGGTCCCTTCCAACCTCAACAATTCTATGATTCTATGATTTTATCTTTAAGGTCTCTTCCAACCCGAACCATTCTATGATTCTATGATCCTTGAGGTCCCTTCCAAACTGGTATTCTATAATGAATTGCTCTCACTATGTCATTATTCAATTTTAGGCTGCTTTAGAGTATTTGTTCTTTATCAGTAGGAGATCTTCTACACAGCACAGTCATATTACCATACTGACCATAAAAAATATGACCCCAAATTCAAACGTGCCTCAAGATTTTGAAGTTAAATTGCTTGCAGAAACCACTTTGGTCTTCCTTTTAGGAAAACAGAGTTTTTACAAGTTTATATTGCCATGTCTATACTGGTTCCACTGTTTTGTGTCTATTCTGAAAGTTTACTGACCTCTTCAGAGCTAGTTTTTTTCATACATGCTTCCTACTCATAATTCTCATTCTTCAAATTTACTGCTGTGGAATGTCTCTGAGGATGGTTGCTGCCCTTCTTAAGATGCAGACTTGGGACACAGTGCTTTCTTGCAACAAATGATGGTATTGGACCTTTTAGCATCGTCTCAGTAGCCGGTACCTAGAATGAAAACACATCTCAGTGTGAGATGTGATAAAAGACTAGTCTTTTATCAGACCCAGACCTGCTGTAGAACACATCTATGCCATCCTGAGTCACATTTATGGAGATATCTGTTATGATCTGAACTGGAACAAGGCAAATATATCAAAGTCATCTTGACAAGGAAAGTCACTATACCTTACAGTCCACATATATTAGTATCACAACCTACCACAATATCTCTGAATGCACATTTCAACACGGGCAGCAAAGGGACCTGCAAGTTATTTAGATTCCAATGAAAGCTAGAACCAGGAGGACATCCTGCTCATACACCAAGGAAGTTTACCAGCTCTTTTGTCAATGGCAGACACTTTCAGATTTGTAAAATTCAAGTTCATCTCTTCCATGACAAAGACTTCAGGAAGAATGGTTAGATTTTTGTGAGAGAAGGAAACTGGAACCTCTTCTAGATCCTTATTTTGAAAAAATCCACTAGTCCCTCTGAGGTTAGAAATACTTCCTTCCAAAATATCTCATCACAGAGACTGCTACTATACTATGTACATATTCTCATTTGACCTCACTCCAGCAACATTAAAAAAAACACAAAAAAAACAAACCAAAACCAAACCAAAACAAAAAAACAGAAACTGCAAACAGACACAGACTTAGAACAAATTCTTGAATGAGAATCAAAAATGCATTTGGTTAATTTCAGCTAAATGAAACATGCATTCAAAATAGCGGATTAGCATTCCTGGCAGACCCAGAGATGCCCCTTCAAAGGTTGTTTTTTCGTGTAAAAATTCAGTTACTCCTCAAGTACTTCATTCATTGGTCTCTCCTGGATTTAAATGAAGAAATTATTTAACCGATTTGGAGTGACACTGACTAATATATTGACTGCTTGCAATGGGTCAAGAGTATCATTGGTTTTCCTTAATCCCCTTCTTTCTGCTGAGGTTGGAGCCCCAGGACTGCACAAACATAGCCACAATCAGGAACCATGCTTCATCACTGAACTGAAAAAATCTTCAGCCACAATTGATTGCCACTGCCTTATGTTTAGGGCAGTAGATCTGACCCATATCCTTGTTTCTTTTCTTCACTTAAAGAACAACCATACCACTCAACTCAGTATGCAATAGAACCTCTGATCGCCAATATCATCCCATGCAGTGAAGAATAACTAGAAACGGGGTCTTCAGTTTTATGAAAAAAAAAAAAAAAGGTTATTTCTCTATACAGTAACCAAAGATGAGAGAGAAAAATAATCACATCTTCTTTCTTATCAAGTCTCAACTCCTGTAGTTGAAGTTAGGCAGCCAAGGACAAGTACATCTCAGAGGATGTCAAGAGAAAAATAGCATGAATGAATAGGCTGTAATAAAAGAGAATAAAGCAAAGTTATTATGTGCCTTCCCACAGAGCAAAGAGCATTCCTTAGCAACCATGGATTGTCAGCTAGCAACAGCATGGGTGGACTGTAAGATTCCGTGGAAAACTGTAAACCAGGTAGAAAACTCACTGGACTGCTTGGGCTCAAAGGGTAGTGGTCAATGTTTTGAAGTGTGGCTGATGGTCAGTCGCTTGCAGTGCCCCCAAGGCAAATGGAATAAACCCATGCAATAGTACAGGCTACGTTTCAGCTGCATGTAAAGCAGTTTTGCAGAAAATAATAAGGAGATCCTCATGGACAACAAGTAGAACATGAGTATGCATGTGTCCATTGCTTTATTAGCAAGGACATAGACACCAGATTGAGGGAAGTGGTTATCCCCTCTGTGTAGCACTTGTGAGACCACATCTGAATTACTGTGTCCCGTTTGGGGCTAGCCACTACAAGAAAGATAACAGTGAACTGGAGCAAGTTCAATGGAAAATGACTGAGATCATTAGGGAGCTGCAGCTCATTATCTGTAAAAAGAAGCTGATGGGAGGTATACAGCAAAAGAACAAAAGCCAACAGACACAAGTTCCAGTAAGGGACTTTTCAGTCAGATATTAATATTTTGTAATATTTTCCTTTTTTTTTAAATCAAGAAAGGTAGCCAAATATTGGGAAAAGTTGCACAAAGAGGCTGTGGAATCTCCATTCAAACCCAGGTAGGCAGGATAGTGAGCAATTCAATCTAATTCCGAAACTAGAACTAACTTCAAAATTGGCCCTCGGGAGTTAGACACCTCCAAATATCCTTTTCAATGTAAGCTTCAAATCTGTCATCTCTGGTATGTTCAACATCAGTTGATTCCCTTGGAATGCCTGACCTCTGCAACCTACCTTCTGCATATCCTGCAGCCTATGGAGAACACCCACTGATACAATGGCAGGTTGCATGTGACTGTACGGACAGAGTAGCACACACAATAGAAACTAATACAGGTAGAAAGTTCTTACAGGTAAATGACCCACGTGATCATCTAGCCTCCTTTTCAAAGCTTATCAGAACTTGAAATAGGGAGGAGTTTTGGTTGCTTGTTTTGCTTTCAAGATGCATTTTATAGCAAAACTTCATGCTTTTAACTTTTCCAGCAGAAAAGTTACAGTCATTATTCCTGAAGTTCTCAAACTAGGAATAGTCAAAATCTGTGCAACTATGGCCTGCTCTGTAAAAACACAGGTCTAGGTTGCTTTGTCTGCTAGAAGTTTGGCTACAGAATTAAAGTTTCAGAAACATAAGGGATTTCCATAGATTTAGAGAAGCTAACAGGGCAAATAGCACTGGCCAGAGAGAGATGCAGAAAGAGTTATTGTTTGCACTTGACATAAGCATAGTTTCACATTACTACTTGAAAATACAGACAATTTTGCTTAAAACAGTAATTCAGAACATTCATCAGGATTAGGCCCTTCTTGTTCTCATTAATAAGACTGGTTGTGTTTGGCTTCCTGGTTCCATCTTTCTACTAACTCTTCTCTACCCTTATAGTTAAGTATATGATGCAACAGGAAAAAAGGGAAATAAAAACAAATACGAGATCAAGCTCAAGTTTTACATTAAAATTCTTCAAACATCCAGATGCACATTATGCACCATACAGGAGCTTTTAGAAAATTATTAAGAGAGGTCCTGTTGGTTGTAGGTGAAAAATGTCATGATTCAGAACTGCAGCAGGTAGGAAGTGTTGCTAGTTATCACAAGTGGTTAAGAGAGATTCCCATTAATTTTACTGGATTAACATAGATGAGGACTGTAGAATATCTGTAGTCATAAAATAAGTGACTTACTTGGAGCATGATAGGTTTTGATAAGGACAATAGGGGTGGTGGAGGGCAACAGCTAAGTATACACATACTTCGAATTGTGTCAACAAACTTCGAGTTCTATGTGTGAAGTATACCACTTGACTTCATATGAATTCATTATCAGATCTTAACTAACACGGACTGATGATGGTGGTGGGAACAAAGGACTGACAGATCTTGATGTAACCTGTAACTCTAAGATTTTCTTTCCCAAACTTTCACCATAGATTTGATTATTTTTACGTTCAACTTGTAACAGGTTATAATAGCTTTGCAAGAAAGGCTTTGCATTGAGTTTCTTAACTCACTGTTATTTTGTTTAAAGTTGAAACTCAAAGAAGACTTCAGGGGAAAAAAAAAAAGAAAAAAAAAGAGAATTAAAACCAAAACAAAACAAAAAAAAAAACCCAAAGGAAAGTCTTCCCTAAAAATATTTTCCAAGAGTTAAGCTCTAACAACAGGTGTATAATTTAGAGAGTCTCTGGGAATGCATCAGAATGCATAAATGCAGGGCTTCCATGTGTGTCATTGTCATCCTAATGTAAACATTTACCACTCCACTTCGGTTGATGAAAGCAGATTAAAAAGATGAATTATTTCTGTCTCATTTCCTTTTTTCCCCTGATAACTTTTGATCCATGAAAAAGATGTTCAACCTCTATCAGATGATCAAACAGGCTTCTCTCAGGTGATTGTGCTCCCAATTAAGAATAATCTGAAAATAATTTTTCCTCCAAAGTGTAGTTTAGCGGATACAATTATTGCTATTACGAGGCCACTATCTGTGATAATTGTCTCGCGGTCAAGTGTCTACGTCCTGCCCTTTTGTAGCTGCAGGTCTATCACTGCTGCCTGTGGCAACAGCCTGACAGACAAAGGACTTCCCTGCTGGACAAAAAATAACCCTTTGATTCATGGGCCAGGGTGGACACCACCATGAAGGCAGCTGGTGGAAGAGAGAAATACACAAATAACCCCAAGACTTAAGAGGACAGAAAACCCTCCTCTGACATCAAAATCCTCCTTAGCAACAAATTCAGTAACCTTGACAACTCACCGTAGCCGGTGTCTATTCTTTAGGTTACAGTGTCAAATCTTCAGCATTAGTCTGCATTGTTTTTTTAAAATAAAGAATTGTTAAGTAACTATGTCAGACCACAAAAAGCATTATAAGGAATCTGCCCCTGTTGACTGCGTCCTTGCAGGGACATCCTACTTCTTGGCTTAATTTTAGCCAAGATAATACTTTTCTGGGTTGCAGCAGGCACTGTCTTCTTTTCTTTGTAGGAAGGCTCTTTCCATAATCTCTGAGGTTTGACTGATCTCTTCACTATTTCTCACAGACGTCTTTCTGTCACCACATGCTCTGCGAGCTCCAGTTCCTTGCTTTAACTCTTCTTCCTTTCCTTCATTCAGCTTTTCAATGCAGACTCTGGAACAGTAGTCAACCTGTCTCTTTCAATTGTCATTGCAAAGGAACAAAATGCGCAAACAAATCAGACAGTGTTAATTAGACCAGTATAGCTCATTTGTACATTTGAGATCAGGTTCCATAGTAGTGAAACAGCTGCATTTGTTCCTCTCTGAGGAGGCTTTTTTATAGAAACAACGTAGTGTAATGCTCTCTTTCTCCACTCTGCTTGTCAAAAATGCTTTGCTTGAAATTGAACACCATGGTTAACCCCTAACCCAATTTCTAGCAGTCCTTCCAGAGAATGGGAAAAGTTCATGTACAAGAAAGAATGTAAAAACCAGTAACTGATGTGATGTGTGTCTACAGTCTCAATCACTGAGAATAGACCTAAGAGGTGGATTTGGCAAGCTCTTAAATATTTTCTTCAACAGCTTCTTTTGTACAATGCACTGTTTTACCTGCTGCTTCAGACTTTCTGAAAAACAGAAAAAAAGAATGCAGAAATAAATGAAAAAATATCTTAAAATATTGACTAACATTGTTTCCCCAGCCAGAACTAGCCCAGAGGAGCACATTTTTAACTTACTGACTTTCTCCCACATGCTTTGTCATTCTTCATTGATCAGTACTTTGAGGCTACATCTATATTTATCTACTTGTGTATATTGGACCCTTATTATCCTTACTGGGTACCTTTTGAAGACAATTCCAGTTTGTGACCATGTCCAGATTTCTTTCTACAGAAATGAAGACTTACAGGGTGTAGGTGAGTTCAGGTTTTTCTGAATCACATACATAGAAGACATGTGGATGGTGTGTGAACCCAAGCCCTGGACTGGAATTTAGAAAGTCTCCAGCATATCTCCAGTATTTGCATAAAGAGATTAAATGAGAACCACATGCATAATTACAATTTTGAGCAGTATCTTATTGTGAAAGAGAGAGGTAATGTTGATACTAGACATTGCACCCTAGGTCATGTAATAAGCAGGCATTCTTAACCATAACTTGCAAAGAAAATTCCCTAGATAATAACAGTATTCTGTTGTCACTATTTAACCATTATAGGTCAGTCAGTTAATTCTACTAGCCCAGATTGTGTACGTTTAATGACATTGTCATGGGTTAACACCAGCCAGCAACAAGGACCACACAGCTGCTTGCTTATTTCTCTTCCTGTTGGGATGAGGGAGAGAATGGGAAAGGTAAAAGTGAGAAAACTCATGGGTTGAGATAAAGTCAGTTTAATAGGTAAAGCAAAAGCCACACATGCAAACAAAGCAGAACAAGGAATTTATTCACTGCTTCCCATTGGCAGGCGGGTGTTCAGCCATCTCCAGGAAAGCAGGGCTCCATCATGTGTAACAGTTACCTGGGAAGACAAACGCTGTAACTCCGAATGTCCTCCCCCTTCCTTCTTCTTCCCGCAGCTTTACAGGCTGAGCATGACACCATATGGTATGGAATAACCATTTAGTCAGTTGGGGTCAGCTGTCGCAGCTGTGTCCCCTCCCAGCTTCTTGGGTGACCTCCCAGCCTTCTTGTTATCGGGCAAGTATGAGAAGTTGAAAAGTCCTTGATTGCTTAACAACAACTAAAATATTAGCGTGTTATCAACATTATTCTCATCCTAAATCCAAAACATAGCACTGTAACAGCTGCTAGTAAGAAAATTAACTCTATCCCATCAAAACCAGGAGAGTTATATAAAAGTTATATTGCACAATAGAGGACTCAATGGTAGTAAAGACTTGTCTTTCACTTTTCACTGCTTGCAAATCAACTACATGCATAAGCATAACACAACAAAAGTACAAAACAAAATTAAGGCCTGGGCTTCAGGCTTGGTTGAAAATACACATTATTAATCCTTATAATCTTATAACAAGTCAGTTTCTTTAGTCCTTTAATAATTTTTGCAATATTCTAGATACAGCCTTACCAGAATCATCTGTCTGATTATTTTTCCTCTGGAGGTATTATCCTACCTTCCTCAAGGTTTAATCTAATTTTGTTGTTTCTACTCATATTTATGATCTCTCTAAGCCCCTTTAGATTTTTCTCAATGAGCTTGGAAGAATCAACAAATTTAACACGATGTGATTTTATTTCCAGTCCTGCCTGATTAACAAGTTTACAAAAATGAAATCTAATAAAGGTGGTGTTATAGAACCTCAGTGGACACACTTTCATACCTATTTTATACAGTGCAATTTACCCTTTGTACGTTTCAGACAATTTCAATACATATGTTAATAACTCAAGGAAAATTAATTTTGTAAGTCTGATTTTGCGAGGTATAGTATCAAAAATGTTACCAAACTCCAATTTATTTTTTTTTCTCAACTGGCCTGAGAAGTAGTTGATCTTTAACAAGTGCACCAAAACCAAACATCAAGCTCAAGTATCTTAGCTACTTAATTTGAAATATGATCAGAACTTTTTTTAATGTTACTGGTATTTACTCATAGGATGTGTTTTTCATTGGGTTTTCATTAAAATAGTTTCTCTGGCTCTCCATAGACACGTGTATGTTAAGAAACGTATGTAGACAAATATATTAACACTGGTTTTCATTAAGTTAATTTTGTTTCCTGTTGTCAGAAAACTGGCAAGTTACTGTATTTGCCATGAAGTACTAAAATAGTAAAAGATATTTGTCAATACTAGACTTCTATTAAGACTCTGTGCTTTAATAAAGGATACTTTCTGAAGTTCAAATTTTGTTCAATGTTCCCATGTCATAACTGTATAATTAAAGTAATAAAGAAGAGTGGAAGTAGGAAGTTATATGAACAGCCACAGCCAGACTTCTGTTCACATTTTTGTAAGAACCTGTTGGAAAAATAATTCTCACTTTATAGGTAGTATGCTGTATTGTTCATATTTACTTCCTAAGAAAAATGCATCTCTAATTCTAAAGAAAAAATTTAAAGCTGCATTTAATTTCCCATAGAAAGTTTTATTAAAAACTGTAAAAAAAAACAAACCCAAAACCAACCAAACAAACAAAACTCTAAATCAAATTAGCATAGCTGAAGAGTCGCAGTGGAGCATCCCTTGACGTCTTTACTGTAAGGGTCACCACCCTTTGAAACCACAAAGGTTTCAAACTGAAAGAGGGGAGATTTAGATTAGATATTAGGAAGAAATTCTTTATTGTGAGGGTGGTGAGGCACTGAACAGGTTGCCCAGGGAAGCTGTCAATGCCCCATCCCTGGAAGTGTTCAAGTCCAGGCTGGACGGGGCTTTGAGCAGCCTGGTCTAGTGGGAGGCGTCCCTGCCCAGGGCAGAGGGGTTGGAACTAGATGATCTTTAAGGTCCCTTCCAACCCAAACCATTCTGTGATTCTGATTCTGTGACAACATAGCTCAGAATACAATCTTTCCTGAAAATGTTATTATAACTCTTAAGGAATGTGGATTATTGTTCTTCTTATTTGGTTTAAGAGCTAAAGAAAAAAAGCTAAGAGGCAAGATTGAAAAGTATAGAAAGTATAACCTCAGTCAAGCCAAAGTTTGTGGAAGCCATCATCGACTCAGTTTGCAATAAAAAGTTAAAAATATATATATATTTTTAATAGACTTATGGAGGAAGCACTACACTAGAGCACAAGAGATGATGGATTTAGTTTCACAGTAGTCTACTGAATCAATTTGGTCATTCAACATACTTTTTATGCTTCACTTCTCTGCTTATATAATGGAGATAATCATACTAGTGTGCTTTGTAACCAAAAAAGTTGTTAGCACTGATACAAAATTTCCCCAGATATTGATAAGACACATACACATTAACTCCATTTTGATATTTTAAAGCAATAAGAAGCTATTGTCTTTAGCAAACCTAACTTTCAACCCACTGCTGTAGCCAGGAATCTCCGTGTCTTACTGAAGGTTTTTGCTGTGCCAAAGCCAACTTGAAACCATGAGAAAATTTATTTCTTTATTTTCTTTAAATAAAAATATGGATGTAACTATTTTGAGCAGCAACTGCTGACAGTTGGCCTCATTACTAACTACACCTTCTACTAATATCAAAAACAATTAAATCAATGACAATATGGGTCAAACAATTTTTTAATGTATTTTGTAATTATCACCTATAGGTGATAACTGTTCACTCTCACCTATAGGAAGACATACATTAAGTATGTTCCAATGAAATCTTTTTTGACAAGTCATATTCATTCAATATGCAGAAAGACCCAGCAATCCCATAAACTAATTTTGTGGGTATCTTCTCTTTTGATGAGATTCTTTTGGTGGAAGAAGATCCAAATCTGGATAAAGGCTCTTCAAATCCTTTGAAATCTGCTTACTGTTAGTATGCCAAGTCCATACTAATAGCATATTATACATTTAAAAATATTAGTCTATCTAGTACCTTGGCTCATCGATCATTCTGGCCTTGGATGCATGTAGTGACCTTTCCAATAAGCTTTCACATTAAATCTCCTCACTACAAAATTGCTTAGTCTCCTTGACATTGTAGATTCATTGTACAATGTCAGAAATTATTAGGAACATACCATGTGTGCAGGAAACAGGAGATTCAGGGGGACACTGTTAAGAATATATAGAGAGAGATTGGAGGAGAATCTGAAACTATCTCAGAATGCTTCCTTCTTCCAAGGAGGAAATTGAAGAAAATATCAAATTTTCAAAGGAAATCCTGAAGATGAACGAGCTCAGAGTACAACATGGGGTTGTTTAGCCTGGAGAAGAGGAGGCTGAGGGGAGACCTTATCACCCTCTACAACTACCTGAAAGGAGGTTGTAGAGAGATGGGGGCTGACCTCTTCTCCCTCGTGACAAGTGATAGGACGAGGGGAAACGGGTTCAAGTTACGTCAGGGGAGGTTTAGATTAGATATTAGGAGACATTTTTTCACTGAAAGGGTTATTAAACATTGGAATAGGCTGCCCAGGGAGGTGGTGGATTCACCATCTCTGGAGGTGTTTAAAAAAAGGGTAGATGGGGCACTGAGGGAGATGGTTTAGAAGTGGCTCTTGTCAGGGTAGGCTAAAGGTTGGACTCGATGATCTTAAAGGTCCCTTCCAACCTCAACAATTCTATGATTCTATGATTCTATGTTGTGCTTAACGCACTTTGCACTGCATGTACTACAGAGAAATGAGATTTACGTTGGGGAATGAGTGGTGCACACAGTGCTGAAAGCTGTCTCCTACCCTTGTTTTGTATGATGGTGCAGATGTCACTTTAGGAACTAACAACATTGTCCCCGTGACAAAAGTATGAGTTAGAAAGCTTTTTTAAAAGAGAGAAGTCAGTAGTGTTCTGGTGGGCTTTCCTCTGACAGAACAAGAGCCGGTCAGCAGAGAGAGTCAACCACAGAGCCCAGCTGGGGTCAGGTCATTGCCACCTTCTTTCACTTGTAGCAGGGCTCTGTGGTGGGCTGTCGAGGACAGTCCATTGAATTATTTTCAGTTCTGTGTAAGGTTTACATACAAATCACAGTGTGATTTACAGTTAAAGTACTGGAAGTTCTGTGGAACAGATGCCACGGGCATGGACGGGAACATTAGCTAACAGGTGCTAACATAGTCAGGAATGCTGCTCGTTGAAAAGCAAACTATCAGAAGAAAAAGGTAAAAAACACTGTGAAGCAGTGGTGAAAGAGGAATGAGAAAATGTGCGTAAACCAACCCTGTGAGCAACAAGGTTAGTGAATAAGGAGGGGGAGGAGGTGCTCCAGGTGCCAGAGCAGAGGTTTCCTTGCAGCCCAGGCTGGAGCAGATAGACACGCACACCATGCTGGAGCAGGTGGATATGCTCTGAATGAAACTGTGGCGTGTGGAGACCCCAGACAGGACCAGGCTTTCCTGCCAAGAATTGTGGCTCATGGAGAGGACCCATGCTCAAGCAGGGAAAGTGTGAGCAGGAAGGAGCAGCAGGGAGGAGCTGTTAATGAACTAACCACAACACCAGTGTCCCGTTTTCCCTGAGCAACTCAGCAGGCTGCGGAAGGCAGAGGAGTTAGGAATGAAGGAATGATGTTGAGCCTGGGAAGAAGGGGTGTAGTGGGGGGGAAGGTGTTTTTATTTTTTTCTTTGCTTCTCACCATCCTACTCTATTTTAAATTGGAAATACATTAAATTAATTTTCAACAAGTCTAGTCTGTTCTGTCTGTGACAGTAATTGGTAAGTGCTCTTCCTGTCTTTATCTTCACCTACAAGGTGTGAGGTTTTTTTCATCTAATTTTCTCACTCTGGTCCTGTTGAGGAGGGGGAGAGAGAGAGAAGCTGGGCGGGGGTCTGGCAGTCAGCCAAGGTCAACACACCACAGAAATGAGGACTGTGAATACCTCTGACCAAGAAGGGAAAGCGAAGAGCTCCATACTAACTTTCAATATTTTCTCTTGACTTCACAGGTAAACAGTAAAGCACACTTTCATCCTTTTTGTGATTCTGTTGGAAACCGGTACCTTCTTAATTAAATTGAAACTTACGTACATTCTAACATAAATTACTACAATTTTCCAGGCTGCATAAAATATCTTCTTGCTAAATAATTACCAGCAAGGTAGTCAGCCTTTCAAAAACTAGAATGGAATGCAGTGTACCTAGACATTTTATATGATTAACTTCAATGGTGGGAAAAAATAATTAAAAAATTCTTTTACACTATTGTACTTTAAGCATTTAAATATTTGTTCATTGAGAACAGATTATGGCTCCTCACTGTCTTGTACTTCAAGTCTTAACTTTTTAATGTTAAAATGAATGCAAATACCACCAGGTCAGAGAATGACTGGGTAGTCCAGTCTGTATGCCACAGAAAAATTAGACATATTCAAATTAGACTAAGTGAACACATCAAGGGGGTTAATTTAGCCAAATTTATACCTTCATGATTCTTTGACTAGGCCACTTGCATCATATTGGAGCTAAATAGAGCAATTTTATACTGCAATTGTAATTTCACACACATTTTGCAGTGACCTGAAAGACAAAGCTATTGAAAGTCAAGGCACATATATTAAAAAGACAAGGTATTAAACAGTATTGGTCCCATTGCAGACCCTTGAAGGACACCAGTCGTTACTGATCTCCCTTTGGACACTGAGCGGTTGACTGCAACTCTTTCGATGTGGCCATCTAACCAATTCCTTATCCATCTAACAGTCCACCCATCAGACCTATACCTCTTCAATTTAGAGATGAGGATGTTGAGTGGGACCATGTCAAAGGCCTTAGAGATGCCAAGGTGGACAACATCAGTAGCTCTTTGATTATGCATTGAGTCATTCACTACGTTTTAAAGTCCACTAGGTTAGTCAGGCACAATTTGCCCTTGGTAAAGCCATGTTGGCTGTGTCTAATCACCTCCCTGTCTTCCATATGCTTTGACAGCTACCAGGAGGCTGTCTTGTCAGAAATTCCCAGGGTCCTCCTTTTTACCCATTTTAAAAATAAGCATGATGTTTCAATTTGCTTCAGTCACCATGGACTTTGTCTGATTGCCATGACTTTTGAAATAAGATGGAGATTGACTTGGTAACTGTATCATTCCTCAGGGCCCTGGGATGCATCACATCAGGACCCATGGGCTTCTGTATGCATCTTATGCTCAAAACTCACATAATTTAGTTGTCCAGTATGATCATGGTGTTAGTAAATATGCACTAATCATTGTTAGTTATATAGAATCATAGAATCATAGAATTGTTAGGGTTGGAAACGACCTTAAAGATCATCTAGTTCCAAACCCCCTGCCATAAGCAGGGACATCTCCCACTAGATCAGGTTGCTCAGAGCCCCATCCAGCCTGGCCTTAAAAAATTCCAGGGACGGGGCTTCCACCACCTCTCTGGGCAACCTGTTCCAGTGTCTCACCACCCTCGTGGTGAAGAACTTCTTCCTAACGTCCAGTCTGAATCGTCCCATCTCTAGTTTTAATCCATTCCCTCTAGTCCTACCATTACACGACATCCTAAAAAGTCCCTCACCAGCTTTCTTGTAGGCCCCCTTAAGGTACTGGTAGGCCACAATAAGGTCTCCTCGGAGTCTTCTTTTCTGCAGACTGAACAACCCCAGCTCCCTCAGTCTGTCCTCATAGAAGTGCTCCAGCCCTCTGATCATTCTCGTGGCCCTTCTCTGGACACGTTCCAGCACGTCCATATCTCTCTTGGAGTAGAGGCTCCAGAATTGGATGCAGTACTCCAGGTGGGGTCTCCCGAGAATGGAGTAGAGGGGGAGAATCACCTCCCTCCACCTGCTGGCCATGCTTCTCCTGATGCAGCCCAGGATACAACTGGCTTTCTGGGCCACTAGTGCACACTGACGGCTCATGTTGAGCCTCTCGTCCACCAGCACCCCCAAGTCCTTTTCTTCAGGGCTGCTCTCAAGCCAGTCACTGCCCAGCCTATATCGGTGCTTGGGATTGCCCTGACCCAGATGGAGGACCTTGCACTTGGTCTTGTTGAACTTCATGAGGTTGGCATGGGCCCACCTCTCCAGCCTGTCAAGGTCCCTCTGGATGGCATCCCTTCCCTCCAGCGTGTCAGCCGCCCCACATACTTCGGTGTCATTGGCAAACTTGCTGAAGGTGCACTCTATGCCACTGTCCATGTCGCTGACGAAGATGTTAAACAAGACCGGTCCCAGTACTGATCCTTGAGGGACTCCACTTGTCACTGGCCTCCACTTGGACATGGAGCCATTGACAGCCACTCTTTGGGTGCATCCACTGAGTTGTCAGTCCATCAAAGCCATATTTTATCAGCTTCGAGACCAGGATGTCATGCGGGACAGTGTCAAAGGCTTTGCTCAGGTCCAGCTAAATGATGTCACTTGCTGTCCCCTTGTCTATTGGTACTGTGACCTTCTCACAGAAGGCCACCAGGTTTGTCAGGCACAATTTGCCCTTGGTGAAGCTGTGTTGATTGTACCCAATCACCTCTTTGTTATTCTTCTGCCTCAACGGTGCCTCCAGGAGGATCTGCTCCATAATCTTACCAGGCATGGAGGTGAGACTGACTGGCCTATAGTTCCTTGGTTCCTCCTTCTTTCCCTTTTTGAAAATGGGGACTATGTTTCCCCTTTTTCAGTCAGTGGGGACTTCACCAGACTGCCATGACTTTTGGAATATAATAGAGACTGGTTTAGCAACCCCATCCGCCAGTTCCCTCAGTACCTGTGGGTGTATCCCATCCGGTCCCATGGACTTGTGCACTTTCAGGTTCATCAGATGGTCACAAACCTGATCTTCACTTACAATGGCAGTTCTTTCCAACCCCTGCCATTGTCTTCTGTGACTCCGGGAGTGTGGCTGGTGCCCTTACCAGTGAAGACAGAAAAAGAAGTCGTTGAGAACCTCGTCCTTCTCCATATCACTTGTCACCAGTTCTCCTGTTACCTTTCTGAGGGGCCCCACACCCTCCCTAGTCTTCTTACCATTAATATACCTATAGAAATTTTTGCTGTTTAACCATAGAGTTCAAATCTTTCAGAAGAATTCTTCATATGGAGTCTCTTCTCATACAGGTAATGAGTAGCGTACCCACATCTAATTTTCAGCTCATGCTGCCTTTACAGTTATTGAAGGATTTTGTGAATAACAGAGACACCTTTGTACATTTGTACAGAGACACTCTGTACATTTAATCTGTAACATTTTAGACATCTACTTTCTAATGAGATGAATGATTACCAGTAAGGGAATATTGTTCTTTAATGAATATAAGAGGAGCGTAATTTACTAGTTCAAAAACTGGAATTCAGTTGTCCACACATATAGTTCCTCATCACCATCAGAGATGCTCTATCATACCCTACCATAACCGTATGACTAGCAGGTTATGCTTGTGGTTGGCCATGTCATTTTGGAGAGGTAGCTGGAAGCCAAGAGAAAGACCCTAAGGCATGCCAAATTACACCTATGTGTAAGCAACTGAATTGAGCTCTGGATGTCAACAATGGGTCAGATTTCCAACTACTACAGCACCGACATCTGACACCAAAATGTCTGAATATCTCATGCATGTCTTTTTTTTTTTTTTTCCTGCTTAGCACACAAGGATATTTCAGATACCATACAGTGTGTCAAGTAAGAGTAGATACCTATGTGTAGGCTGAATCAAACCCTTGGAATGAGACTTAGCCTGCTTCATTTGAGATATCTGCAATACAGATGTCTGTAGGGGTATAGTGCCATTGTAGAGAGAGATATTCACCTGGTAAAATGTAGATGTCTGCTTTCGGTGAGATGAAAAATTCTCTGAATTCCTGCAGGTGTTAACAAGAACTCTGAAGTGTATTTTGTATGGATCAGAATATACCATGTTGCTATTGTTATCAGCAGGCCACAGGATTTGTATTAACTTTTCTCAGGCTTCTGGACTTAATCAGGAATTGTCCTCAGTGGCTGCAGGTCTGTTTTAGCTGAAACTGTAAAATTTGATAGGGGTTATGAAAGAATCAAGAAGACTATATCCTATATCCAAAAGCTGACTCTGTAATGATCTATTTCCTATAGCTTAAGCTAGAAGGCTTATTTTGCTAAGTCTTAGTGCTGATTCTGCAATAATATGGTACATATTATTGCATACATGGTAAAAATCTAACAAAACAGAGTAACTGTTACAAACTTGTTGGGCGATAAGAAAAGAAATAAACTCTGAACAGATGGCTTAAGAACAAATAAAACCAGCATCAGGTGATCCCAGGATCCCAGGAAGGATCCAAGAAGGAACCTTCCACCATAAACATCATGTTTCTGTCAGTAAAGTGTGATGATTACAAACCACCCCATTCTTCATGAATAGAGTTGCACCATCAACTCAAGGACCCAAAGAGACATTGAAACGGTGGCCATAACACCAGAGGAAAGGGTATTAACTGCCCTTATACAGAGAGAAGAATAATAAATTCTCCTAGTAATGAAGCATTCTAATTTGATAATTTGGAGTAAAATTGTTAGTATTACTGTAAATGGACGGCATGTGAATTCTGCATTCAGATTTTATTGAAACTAAGAATAAATTGTTGGCTTTATTTGTAAATTGCTTTTCTTTAACACACATACTGCATAAGAGTTACGCAACACATGGAGGCTTAGATATTTAGTTTACATTTATCTACTTGTATAGTAGACATCTAAATCAGGATGATCAGAACAACATCCCCTAGAATTCAGTGAGATTAAGGATATAGCAAATATCCTTATGGTGATATGGTGATATGCCATATCTTCAGTTAATAAAGGGCCAACATCTGTCTTCACTTTCAGCACCACAAAAAATAGAGGTCACTTATATTAACACTAGGCTTAGGTTGAGAACTGGAAATAAATAGTGGTTCTCAGAAATGGCATTGGAAGCTTTGAAATCCAAAAGGAAAGGCTGCTTACAAGCAACACATTTTTTGAGATATGTAGTCAACAGTCCCAGTCTCTAAGAGTCAATAAGTCTTACTTTATCATGCAAGACAAGAGTCCATTATTTATAAATGATGGACCCTGGCCTTCTATTCTGCTCCTTACACAACTTGCTCAGTGTGGAACCTGTAGAAAGGAACACATCCATCACAGTCCTTCTTAAGGCAAATTCAAAGCTGAAAGAGACTGTGAGGAAGAGAAATGCCTAGCAGAATGCAAGTGTACATAGATTCATAGAATCACAGAATTGCCTAGGTTGGAAGGGACCTTTCAGATCATCTAGTCCAACCATCAACCTAACTCTGACAAAAACCATCACTAAACCATATCTCTAAGCACTATGCCTGCCCATCTTTTAAATGCTTGCAGGGATGGTGCCTCATCCACTTCCCTGGGACGCCTGTTCCAATGCTTAATAACCCTTTTTGTGTAAAAACTTCTCCTAATATCCCGTCTAAACCTCCCCTGGTGCAACTTGAGGCCATTTCCTCTTATCCTATCGCCTGTTACTTGGGAGAAGAGACCAACCCCCACCCCGCTGGAACCTCCCTTCAGGTAGTTTTGGAGGGCAATAAGGTCTCCCCTCAGGCTCCTTTTCTCCAGGCTAAACAACCCCGGCTCCCTCAACCACTCCTCATAAGACTTGTTCTCCGGACCCCTCAGCAGCTTTGTTGCCCTTCTCTGCACACGCTCCAGCACCTCAATGTCTTTTTTGTGGTGAGGGGCCCAAAGCTAGACATAGTATGCCAGGTGCCAAGTACATGCCTCACCAGTGCCAAGTACAGGGGGACGATCACTTCCCTAGTCCTACCTCACCACACTGTTCCTGATACAGGCCAGGATGCTGTTGGCCACTTTGGCCACCCAGGCACACTGCTGACTCATATTTAGCCAGCAGTTGACACACACCCCCAGGTCCTTTTCTGCCAGGCAGCTCTCCAGCCACTCTTCCCCAAGCTTGTAACGCTGTATGGGATTGTTGTGACCCAAGTGCAGGGCCTGGCACTTGGCCTTGTTGAACCTCATACTATTGGCCTCGGCCCACCAATCCAGCCTGTCCAGGTCCCTCTGCAACACCCTTCTACCCTCAAGCAGGTCAATGCTCCCACCTAACTTGGTGTCGTCTGCAAACTTACTGAGGGTGGACTCAGTCCCCTCATCCAGATCATTGATAAAGATATTAAAGAGAACTGGCCCCAGTACCGAGCCCTGGGGAACTCCACATGTGACTGGCTGCCAACTGGATTTAACTCCATTCACCACCACTCTCTGGGGCTGGCCCTCCAGCCAGTTTTTAACCCAGTGAAGAGTACTCCCGTCCGAGCCATGGGCAGCCAGTTTCCCCAGGAGGATGCTGTGGGAAACTGTATCAAAGGCCTTACTAAAGTCCAGGTAAACAACATCCACAGCCTTTCCCTCATCCACCAAGCGGGTCACTTCGTCATAGAAGGAGATCAGGTTTGTCAAGCAGGACTTGCCTTTCATGAACCCATGCTGACTGGGCCTGATCACCTGGTTGTCCTTCATGCGCCACATGATGGCACTCAGGATTATTTGTTCCATGACCTTTCTAGGCACTGAGTTCAGATTGACAATTATACATATGTTACACAAGCAATATCAAGAAATAGAGTGTTATGGTGGGCTGGACTCCACATCTAATGTGTTGATGTTTTCTAGCTGATGTTTCTGATCCTGTGTAAGAATATTCATGGCTATTTAATCTGTCCTACTTTCTACTCCCAGTGTTTTGGCTAGACTGTATTAAGGTATATTTTTGATCTGAGGGTCTGTCATTGATTCTCTCTCAATTCGATGAAAGTCCACCTGTCACCTCTACACACTGTCATCCATGAATCTCAATGAATCACTATCAGGATTCACAGTGTATCATTTACAGACTGCACCCAACAGGATTAAATATCACAATGGCTGCACAATTCGACAATTAAATAGCACAACAGCTACAGTGGAAAAAAAGAGTACAAATGCAGTAAAACCTTCTATATGGATATGTTTGTAATGTTTTTTTGGTCTATATGATGACATTTTTGACTGTTGGTTTTCTGTTTAACTTGATTTAGCTTCCTACATAAGATGTTCCTCCATCTCAGGGTTGATTTCACAAACTTTGGATACTTTAGTGTTAAGCATTTGTAATTTATTTTTCATTTACCAGTTTTGAAAATGTTAGTTTCAAAAAAGTAATAGGTTTTAGTGGTGTTTTTCTATCAAATTTTGCTCTCCTATTTATCTATGACATAAACTACTCTCCAAAGTGACTTTTGGCTTCTGTGACAGCTTCCTTCCTAAAACTCAGTTTTCCTATTCTAGAAATTTTCAGGTAAGAGTCAACCCCTCACTAAACCCTGATTAATCTTAAAAAATCCCTTCCTAAAACCTTCTTTTGAGCCTTTTGAGCTCTGTGACCTGGGAGATAATGTTATGTATAATTTTTAGAATGCCTACATCTCACAACAGTTTGCTATCTTTAAGATTCCTAATGCTACCAACAGCACTGGCCTCAAGAAGCCACTACAAAGATCAGGGCATTGCGCCTTACTTTGAACTTTTGGATTAACTCAAGTGGATTGCAATCTAGCCCAAAGGGTTTACTTTTGTAATTTCAATAATGTGTTTGTAGAAGCTTTAGTTGTGTCTACGTTGGTGGTTTGTTTTAGTTCAGAACAGAATATGGTTTTGAAGTGAGTATGTGACCACCTCAGTGGTAGTGAAATGCAGTAACTGTATGAAACTAAACTAGAAGCTATGAAGGGAGCATGAATACATCCTAGGCATTAATGGGCATTTAGTCTAGGTGAGCAGACTACAGCTATTTTGAATGAAATACGTAGGGCAGGCGTTACATCCTCACAGCTGTTTTATTATTTTCAGATTTGTTTCTGTTAGGTTGATATTGTTATTTTAAACACACCCCTTGGTTGCCTGTATCACATTTACATGATTTCATGGTACCTAATTTCCTCAAACTTTATCATTTCTCAGTGACAACTGGGAGAGTCTCTTTTATGGGAAATCCTGAAGAATATTGGCATGTGTGAACAGTCTTGTACATTTGCATAAATATACGCATGAATATTCACACATACAGTTCTGGATTAAAACAAACCAACATTTTGATGTTGGGGTTTTTATTTTGTTTTATTGTTGTTGCTGTTTTGGTTTTGTTGGTTTTTTTTTTGTTTTGTTTTGGTTTGGTTTGGTTTGGTTTTTTAATGGCACCAGGTTAAGCAGGACTTCCGAAATTTTCTTTAAAGAAAAGCGAACTAACATTTCAGAGCTTTCCAAAATGACCTGCTTCTCTCTCCTTTCACCCCATTAATTTCAGATGCTCTGAGGCTAGAACAACTAAATCTACTGTTCTTAAACTAGGAGACAGACTACCTATGCATTTTGGGAAAAGAACTTTAGAAATCTTCCAGCCCTTTATCCCTGGTACCAGTTAGAAAATCAGATAGGACTGGATAATGGAAAACAATTTTACCAGCAAATTCTGACCAGTTCTGTTCTCAGTGCTCTGTTTATGCCCAGATGCGTTTGTGAAATTCATCTCCTTTGTATATACTGATATGACAGGGCATCAGGACTTCAATGAAGCAGTAACAGAGTGTCATGTCAGTAATTTGACGGATCAAGGACTCCCCAAGGACTCTATAATGAAGAATGCACCATTCATTTTTCTCTCACATATGCATATTCCTATTAGCTTGTTCAAAGTTTCTATGCAGTGTCTGTTAGGACTGTAATGATGTTACTGAATTTCAGTTTATTCTGTGTAGATTTCAAGCTGTCGTTATAATTAAATCAAGTTTTTTCTAGATCAGGTATAATTTTGGCCAAAAAAATAAACTACTTTAAATTAGAAAACAAAACTCTTGTGCTGAGTGATGTTTCTTTTAAAAATAAACCAAATAATGAACATATCAAGTTGCATTTACATATAATAAATAGTTTAATTTATGTCAATGAAAACATGCATCTTTGGAATTAAAGCTCTAACATCCGGATAAACTCTGCCCTTGGTTCTCAGCAGACAAACTTACTTCATTAGGGATTTCTATCAAAGAATATACTTTAGCGACTTGCACCCTATCAAAGGTAGGGTTTATCCCTCTATTCATAACTCAGATGTACCTAGTACTATAGAGAGCATTCAACAGTGTGTTAAACTGACAGTGCCTCTGTGGGTGCAGGAACATGCATTTCTAAGTAGTCATATATCACATGCAGTATGATAAGACACAGACAACGCCATAAATTCCTGTGGTCTTGTCACCCTATATAGCAATTCTAGAAACAGAAGCTTTCCATCCTTCATAGGTTTCTGTTCCTCCCAATTACTCACTTCTAAGTTCCAGCTCATGGGATTCAAGGCTTGTGGTAAGATTGTTAGCACAAGTTCATTAAAAGCTTTGTATATCAGACATTTTAGGGCAATCATAGCCTCACATAATTTAATCTTCACTGAAGGGAGAATCTGCCTCCTTGCTCTGAATATATATAAGGGAATGGCTGTTGGCTTCCAGATGTTTTAAGACTTCCATTAACTTACTTTGCATTAAAAATATGGATATCCTTAAGCCTTTAAAAGACTGTGAAAGATACAAGTTCAAAAATGTGACTATAATTAATTCTGTTGCCCTAAAATGTGTAGCAATGACAAAATGACCCGCTTGGTGGATGAGGGAAAGGCTGTGGATGTTGTTTACCTGGACTTTAGTAAGGCCTTTGATACAGTTTCCCACAGCATCCTCCTGGGGAAACTGGCTGCCCATGGCTCGGACGGGAGTACTCTTCACTGGGTTAAAAACTGGCTGGAGGGCCAGCCCCAGAGAGTGGTGGTGAATGGAGTTAAATCCAGTTGGCAGCCAGTCACATGTGGAGTTCCCCAGGGCTCGGTACTGGGGCCAGTTCTCTTTAATATCTTTATCAATGATCTGGATGAGGGGACTGAGTCCACCCTCAGTAAGTTTGCAGACGACACCAAGTTAGGTGGGAGCATTGACCTGCTTGAGGGTAGAAGGGTGTTGCAGAGGGACCTGGACAGGCTGGATTGGTGGGCCGAGGCCAATAGTATGAGGTTCAACAAGGCCAAGTGCCAGGCCCTGCACTTGGGTCACAACAATCCCATACAGCGTTACAAGCTTGGGGAAGAGTGGCTGGAGAGCTGCCTGGCAGAAAAGGACCTGGGGGTGTGTGTCAACTGCTGGCTAAATATGAGTCAGCAGTGTGCCTGGGTGGCCAAAGTGGCCAACAGCATCCTGGCCTGTATCAGGAACAGTGTGGTGAGGTAGGACTAGGGAAGTGATCGTCCCCCTGTACTTGGCACTGGTGAGGCATGTACTTGGCACCTGGCATACTATGTCTAGCTTTGGGCCCCTCACCACAAAAAAGACATTGAGGTGCTGGAGCGTGTGCAGAGAAGGGCAACAAAGCTGCTGAGGGGTCCGGAGAACAAGTCTTATGAGGAGTGGTTGAGGGAGCCGGGGTTGTTTAGCCTGGAGAAAAGGAGCCTGAGGGGAGACCTTATTGCCCTCCAAAACTACCTGAAGGGAGGTTCCAGCGGGGTGGGGGTTGGTCTCTTCTCCCAAGTAACAGGCGATAGGATAAGAGGAAATGGCCTCAAGTTGCACCAGGGGAGGTTTAGACGGGATATTAGGAGAAGTTTTTACACAAAAAGGGTTATTAAGCATTGGAACAGGCGTCCCAGGGAAGTGGATGAGGCACCATCCCTGCAAGCATTTAAAAGATGGGCAGGCATAGTGCTTAGAGATATGGTTTAGTGATGGTTTTTGTCAGAGTTAGGTTGATGGTTGGACTAGATGATCTGAAAGGTCCCTTCCAACCTAGGCAATTCTGTGATTCTATGAATCTATGTACACTTGCATTCTGCTAGGCATTTCTCTTCCTCACAGTCTCTTTCAGCTTTGAATTTGCCTTAAGAAGGACTGTGATGGATGTGTTCCTTTCTACAGGTTCCACACTGAGCAAGTTGTGTAAGGAGCAGAATAGAAGGCCAGGGTCCATCATTTATAAATAATGGACTCTTGTCTTGCATGATAAAGTAAGACTTATTGACTCTTAGAGACTGGGACTGTTGACTACATATCTCAAAAAATGTGTTGCTTGTAAGCAGCCTTTCCTTTTGGATTTCAAAGCTTCCAATGCCATTTCTGAGAACCACTATTTATTTCCAGTTCTCAACCTAAATTTAAATACTGCCACTTTGACAATACGTCAAAAAAAACCCAAAACAACCAACCAACAAAACAACACTGTTTAGACATTTTTTTATGCTCTCCAGATTTCCAGTATCAGGAACATGTAGATATAATCAGGGATTTAGAAACCGCTGTGATGGGCATGTTTAGAAGACTGATAAAAAGGGAAGTCTTAAGCTTCAAAAGAAGACTTTGCTAGACTTACATTCATTAATTCATAATACTAATGGATAATTCAATCCATTATCATACATTATCAGTCATTATCACTACATATTCATTGTTTAATAATCATAGCCTATCATCTTAGCCGTGAGCACGCTGTACCTCAAGCCTGTTATTGCATTGTTATTCTTGATTGGTATAGTTCTTGTTGGTTTCAGTCACTGATATCGAGGCGGTCAGGCTCAAGAGCCCTTCAAGGGGAGAATCCCAAGGAGAAGTGATTTATTTCTTTTTTCCCTATCCCAAATTTGTGATCTTGTCCTTCTACAGGGAGGACTACTACCTTGCCAGAAGGCACCATTCCTCTCCTCTGCCACAGGGTTATGTACTGCATGAAGTTTGTGGGGAAGTGTGGTGGGTATTTTTCCAAGCCCAGCATGTGTCTTATCCTCTTCCTTGGCTGTTTTTGTTTGTCTGTTTGTTGGGTTGTGTTTTTTTTCTGTTTTTTCCCCCTTACTTAGCTGCTGCTTCTTTCCTTAAAGCAAAAGCTGCCTTTTCCCATCTTTTGACATTGAGCTTCTTCAGTGATCAGCACTTGACTGTCACTGAGCTTGGTGTAAACCACTGTTTATGGTTCCGGGGCCTCTGCTTTCGACCTGTGTCATATTTTCAAAGCTTTTTCCATTACCCGACTCGTAAACTGCACATTATAACAAGAGACACATGGTCCCAAGCTCACACAGCCAGTTCCCATAGTAAATTGATAACAAATGGCCAGGACTGGGGCTTTCACAGTCACCATAAGGCACAGTCAGTACAAGGCCTGTGGCCTGTTATCAGCAATGGCAATCATATTTTTTATGGGGCCACTGGATAAGAAATGCTTCTCCATTACAATATTAGAATGCTTATTTCTGGGATGAAAACAAGCTAATTTAAAATATGCTATATGGTTTTCTGCTCTTGGGTTTGAGAGGCCTCTGCTGTAGCTACAGTCTCAGTAACTATATTGTATTTCAGTCTGTGATACATCATTCATATATTCCATTACATCTGTCTAGGTATTACATTTCCACCCTTACAAAATATTTGAACACTGCTCAAATTTTTAGTTTGAGAAAGTTTTCCTAACTATATTTTGTAAATCAGGGTGCAGAGAATATAAGAAACTAAGACCCAGTCTAACAACACAGTATAAGCCTGTCCTGGTTCGAGGCAGAACAAAACCAATTTTCCTTTTCAGTAATTTTACTTTTCAGTTAAGTCTGTTCTAACTGACTGCACTCTCTGAAATTAACAGCTTATTTTTCAGACAGTGTCTGACTCCAGAGTGATAACGTCTGATGTCTATAGTTAATACCAAGGAATGGTATGCAGAGAGGCTCTTGCTTATACTTATTCCTATAACAACCAAGGTCAACTAACTTTGTTATGTGCCACGCTGCAGAGTCAGAAGTGGAAGAGCGTAAAGGGGTTGTGCTGTGGGGATATTGTGGTTTGGGCTGGGCTGGCCACTAAAATGAATGACAGGACAGGGGAGAAGCAGACAGAACAGGTGACCTAAGAGTGACCAATGGGGTATTTCATCCCATGTGCCTCACGTGCAGTATAAAAGCTGAGTAATCAAACAGGTCAACCCTCTCTTCTTCATTGGCTGATGTCCGAGGAGGACTCTGTCCATTCTTCTGCTTTTGAGTCCCATCTGTGTGTTCCTGAAGCCAGTTCCTATATGCTACTTAGTCCGGTCCGGGATTCTTCCAGTGATTGCCAGCAACATGATCCTGGGAGCTCAATACTGGTTTTGTATATATTTGTATGCCTTTCATTATTTTCTTATTAGTATTATTAAATTTACTTTTTAGTCTTAATATTTCATTAAAGCACTTTCAGGTTTTTTTTTCCAATCCATAGGTCTCTCTCTTATTCTCCCTTCCCTTTTGGGAAGGGAGAGAGATACTCTGTTGTTTGTTTAGTGGGCAGCCCAGCCAAAACCTTGACAAAGCCATGCATAATTTTATATTTTAAATTTTTTTATGTAGGGTACCTGCCTGACTGTTGGAGTTAGAGCCTAAAAGATTTAATACAAGTCAGGTAAGAAATATTTAGAAGAGCCAGGAATAAAATCTAAAGATTCTGAGTCATGCAATGTCTTTTTTCACAAGATTGTTGCAGTCAATATTCCGTCAAAATATTAGTAATACTATATATATTAATGTTTTCTTTTATCTGTCATCAGAATTCCCATCAGTTACATAATACCATCTTCCTATAATGGACATAGAATCTGTTATTAGTGTTCTGAAGTTCACAGTAGTCATAACTCCCACCTGCTTTTTACTTTTCACAGAATCACAGAATGATAGGGGTTGGAAAGGACCTCTGGAGATCATCTAGTCCAACCCCCCTGCCAGAGCAGGCTCACCTAGAGCAGGTTGCACAGGAACGCGTCCAGAAGGGTTTGGAATGTCTCCAGAGATGGAGACTCCACCACCTCTCTGGGCAGCCTGTTAGAGTGCTCTGCCACCCTCAAAGGAAAGAAGTTCCTCCTCATGTTTAGATGGAACTTCCTATGCTCAAGTTTGTGCCCATTACCTCTTGTCATGTTGCCAGGCACCACTGAAAAGAGCCTGGCCCCATCCTCCTGACACACACACTTTAAGTATTTATAAGCATTGATAAGGTCCCCCCTCAGTCGTCTTTTTTCCAGACTAAAAAGACCCAAATCCCTCAGTCTTTCTTCATAAGAGAGATGTTTCAATCCCCTAATCATCTTGGTAGCCCTTTGCTGCACCCTCTCCAGCAGTTCCCTGTCCTTGAACCAGGGAGCCCAGAACTGGACACAGTACTCCAGGTACGGCCTCACCAAGGCAGAGTAGAGGGGGAGGATGACCTCCCTCGACCTGCTGGCCACGCTCTTCTTGATGCACCCCAGGATGCCATTGGCCTTCTTGGCCACAAGGGCACATTGCTGACTTGTGGTCACCCTGTTGTCCACCAGGACTCCCAGGTCTCTTTCAGCTGAGCTGCTCTCCAGCAGGTCAGCACCCAACCTGTACTGGTGCCTGGGGTTATTCCTCCCCAGGTGCAGCACCCTACACTTGCCCTTATTGAATTTCATAAGGTTCCTCTCTCTCCACCCAACTCTCTAGTCTGTCCAGGTCTCACTGTATGGCGGCACAGCCTTCCGGTGTGTCAGCCACCCCTCCCAGTTTTGTATCATCGTCAAACTTGCTGAGGGTGCACTCTATCCCCTCATCCAGGTCATTGATGAATATATTGAAGAGGTTTGGACCCAGTACTGACCCCTGGGGAACACCACTCGTCACTGACCTCCAACTAGACTCTGTTTTCTCCCTAAGATTTTTAGGTAAACATGGCACAGTCACAATATTTGTTGTTTCAGATTTCTGAAAAGCAAAGAGATTTTCCTTTTCAATAAAACAAACAAAAAACCCGTAACAAAACAATCCTGCCTACTGCCCCCATAATCCTTTGTAAGGTACTTAGAGTTCTTCAAAATGAGTAAAGAAGTGCTTTTCATATCACTCTGTATAGATCTCCAACCTGTAATCTCAAAGAGATCATAGCACATTTTTAGTGATATGGTGATATTTAGACCATAGTAGAGGTATTTAGACTGTGTGATCTTTGAACTGCAGGTTTTCAGGTCAAGCCCACAGTGCAAAAATGCTCTAATTATTTGCTTATTTGAACCCTATGCTTATTTTAACCAAAAATGCCCTAATTATTTGCTAATTTTAACCTATGTATTAATGGTAACACACAGGTTTTCTCTTTTTTGTTCTCTGTTTCATTCTACTTTAAACTTCAATTTCTTGACAATAAACTTGTCATCCTTTATGTGGTGTATTGGACATGATGTCCTCTGGAACTCGTCAAAGATCCTAAATCAGACAGGCTGATTACAATAAAGTTTTTCCTGGGGATCTGTCATCTAACTCACAGAATAATAGAATCACAGAATGGTTTGGGTTGGAAGGGACCTTAAAGATCACCTAAAGGCCCCTGCCATGGTGAGGGACACCTCCCACTAGACCAAGTTGCTCAAACCCCCATCCAATCTGGCCTTTAACACTGCGGGGGTGGGACATCCACAACTTCTCCGGGCAACCTGTTCCTGTGTCTCACCACCGGGACAGTAAAGAATATCTTCCTGATATCTAATCTAAATCTACCCTCTTTCAATTTAAAACCATTGCATCTCATCCTATCGCTCCACTCCCTGATAAAGAGTCCCTCCCCATCTTTCCTGTAGGCCCCCTTTAGGTACTGGAAGGCCACTATAAGGTCTTCCTGGAGCTTTCTCTTCTCCAGACTGAGCCATCCCACCATGTCTCCGTGATGCCAAAAACATCATAGCCCTGTAGGCATGCACACATCTCTAACTCCTCCTGTTTATTCCGCATGGTACGTGTGTTTGCATAGAGTCATTTAAATTGGGCTGCCAGTGAAGCTAACTTACTGGTTAGGTAAGTTAGATTAGGTCTTTCAGCTTTCATATGTGAGCTTGTGATCCTAATGAGTTTCCTGAAAAAACCCTAACATTTTGACATCTGAAGAAACACAAGAAGAAAAGTAAAAAGCATATTGGGGTTACTATTATTTTGAACTTCAAATTACTAATAACCAGTACTATAATACCTCTGTTATAGGAAGATGAAATCAAATTTGAAAATACTCACCTGAAATAGCTGGTCACCGTTCAACACAGGTAGTGTTGAGCCAGAGGAAGGGAAAAAGTAGATTTTGATGAAATGCCTTACAATGGAATCATTGATTCTTCGAGGATTAAAATTAAAACAGGTTATAGATTGGAGCACAACCTTAAAATGCTAGGTTGAAATATCTTATGGTATCTTTGTTCATGGTTAGAAAAATATTCATAAAATAGATTAAGTAGCTGGTTCAACATGGTAATTCAGGAAGAGGTCAGCTAAGTATGACTGTTGAACTCTCACAAGAACTTTTTTATTAAACACAAATATTGACTACAATTTCCACTTCAATGGGTCAAAACCATAAAATTACCTCTGTTTACTGCCATATGGGTCGGGATGAAAAGTAGAGTGTATTTTTATGATATAACTTTAATGTAGAAAGCTTGCATGACATGAATTTTGATTAGACTAAAACATTGGGGATGACAAACTTAATTTTTCTTCTGTCCTAAGTTTTCCACTTTTCCTAAACCATGTAACTCTAATACAGTATACATATTATAGAAAACAACTATTTAAAATCTCATTGAATCCACAAACATTTCTCTCTCTGTATCTTCTGCACTACCATCATTTGACTTCAAAACAAGTAAGCACTAAATGACCATTCTGAAAATAACAGTTAAATAAAAAGTCATTTGATTTGGATTCCATATGTATGCAACAGTTTTTAAAAGCAGTGAGCTTTATTCCAGCAAGTTAAGTAACTAGGAATTATGGAAATTCTTTCAGTGTAAACCTGCAGGACCATTTTGTTTGCTTTGTATGCATGCATACAGCAAAATGTTTTATCTTTATTGAATTTTCATCTACCTCAACAAATGTTCTTTCAACAGCTAAATTACTTTATCATACGTAGTAATCATTATAGTAATTAATATTGCAAAAACATAATAATTGACTGGATTTTGATTTACTGTAAATAGACTCAGCTTAAATTAGCTTCAGACAGAGAAGTATCTGGATTCAGTTATTAATGTAACATGGACTTTAATGCAAATTAGTCATGGCATTGAAGTTATACCAGAACTGACAGGAGGATTTTGTCATAATTTTTGATTAAAATGACTGATTTCTCTGGCCTTGTTTTAATGATATACCAATAGAACTGAGCACAGAATTTTTATATTTCAATGTTTTAATAAAGTTAATAGAGGAAGGTGAAAGAATGAATCGCTTTACCATTGACTGTTGAGCTGTATTATCTTTTTATATGTTTTGAGTGTTGTAATCATCTATTGGAAATGCAGCTTCCCCCAACCCCTACGAGTTTATACAAAGCCTATTCTAATTTATGTCATGTTAATCAAAACTTTAACGAAGAAGCCATTCTGCATTTTTCAGTAGAGGCATTGATAGCAGAAAACCTTCTCAGGATTTCATTATTTTTAGTAGACTGTTATTCTGAATAAAATAGATTTTTAATTTACTCTTTTCAGAAGCTGATGTCTAGTTTGGGTTGTTTTCTCTTTTGAGGGTTTATTTCTGCCCCACATTCTTTACCTTTCTTTCCGAATAGAAAACGATTTCACAAAAATGAGAATGGAAACAACAGAAATTCTTGAAAGAAATAATGACTACTTTTCATATTGTTTCAGAGGAGCTGCATCATTCTATATATCTAAACTTGCTTGAGAAAATACCTGGACACTGGGACCATATATCATGGAAGAAACTCATATCAATGCTTGTCACACACATTGACTTCCAAAACAGTTTCTGAATGCAAGATAGCATGTTGGACAATTGATTGTCCATTCTAATGATCAAAGTTCAGAAGGTTTAGAGGAGAGTGTTATTTAGAAAGAGAAAAATATAGGCACAGGTTTATTGCTAGATACCTTTACCCGCTGCCATTTCTTAGAACATAGCTGTATCAAGGCACATTGATAAAGCTGTAATGAAGTATGTGACAAACTCAAGTGTCAGTACCTGAAGTAAAAGGTGTAAGAAAATATAATTGTGATTTAACTGAAATTAAAAATTAAATTGGAATCAGTAAATTAAAATCTTGCTTTTTTTTTTTTTTGTCAGATCTGGAATCTCACAAAGTTCTAGATTTTAGAATATCAGAATATTGACTCAGATTATCAGGACACAAAAGATCTATGTTTGTTATGCACTATGGATATAGGTGTTCTCGCATGTCTCCTGCACCCTCTGTCTAGTGTCGTGGTTTCGCCTCAGACGGCAACAAAGAGCCACGTGCCGCTCGCTCGGGCCTTCCCGATACAGGAAGAATCAGAAGAAAAAAAAAGAAAGGCAAGACTCTTGGGTTGAGACAAAGGCAGTTTAACAGAACAGCAAAGGGAACAAGCAAACAACAACAACACGGATAGAGGCATATACAAACACGATTACGGAACCGCCGCTCCCCGCCGCTCACCGACCGGACCCGGGACGCCCCAGCCCGCTCGCAGCGGCGACTTCCTGCCCCCTCCCCCGGCAGCTCAGGGTGGGCATGGCTCACATGGCATGGAATACCAGGAAAAATTAACCCTATCCCTGCCGGAACCAGGACATTATCCACCCGTTATTCCATACCATCTATGCCATGCCCAGCAGGTTTCAATGAATTGCCACCACTTTCCCCTCTCATATATATATATACACACATATATATTCATGCAGATATAATGCCTTTAGTTTATGGGCCATCCCTCCAAAGTGTCCGTTGAGTTCTTTTAATCCACGGCTTTGGGCTCCATCTGTTAGAACAGTCTCTCAGGGCAGGTGAGATGCTGTGTGGTGCTGGTCTGTTGCATGCTGTATTTTTCGGAGCTTGTGACTGGTGCACCTGGTGTGGCTCATGCTCACAGTCCGTGGGCTGAAGATGTAGATCTTGAGGAAGTTGCTGGGCGCCAGCTGCTGAGGTCAGTTCTTATCCCATCATCCCTGTGCCTTACTTGTACTACAACTGATAGCAATTATAGCAATGAGGACATACAGTGACAGTGTTACTTAGCAATTAACAGCACACAATCTGATTCATTGGCTATTCTTACCCAAAATCAGATCCCCATGAGGTACACATCGGACTTCCCCATCCTTCCGCATCACCCACCAAGTGCACCCAGGTCCTTGGGCAAAAGCAATCCCACGGATGGGTTTGCCTTTGCCTGAGGCAGGACTAACCCAGACTGTCTTCCCTAGCATATTCTTCATGTGCACTATGGGGACTTTATCCCCTTCTACAGTACGTGGAAGTTTTGATTGGGCAGGGCCAGCCCGATTGTTAGATCCCCTGGTGTTAACTAGCCAGGTAGCTTTTGCTAAATGTGTATCCCAGTGTTTTAAAGTCCCACCACCCATTGCTCTCAGTGTAGTTTTTAACACTCCATTGTATCGTTCTATCTTCCCAGAGGTTGGTGCGTGATAGGGGATGTGATATACACACTCGATACCATGCTCTTTGGCCCAGGTGTCTATGAGGCTGTTTCGGAAATGAGTCCCGTTGTCCGACTCAATTCTCTCTGGGGTACCATGTCGCCACAGGACTTGCTTTTCAAGGCCCAGGATAGTGTTCCGGGCAGTGGCATGGGGCACAGGGTATGTTTCCAGCCATCCAGTGGTTGCTTCCACCATTGTGAGCACATAGCGCTTGCCTTGACAGGTTTGTGGCAGTGTGATATAATCAATCTGCCAGGCCTCCCCATATTTATATTTCAGCCATCGCCCTCCATACCAAAGAGGCTTCAAACGCTTGGCTTGTTTGATCGCAGCGCATGTCTCACATTCATGGATGACCTGTGCAATAGTGTCCATGGTCAAGTCCACCCCTCGGTCACGAGCCCATCTATATGTCGCATCTCTCCCTTGATGGCCTGAGGAGTCATGGGCCCACAGAGCTATGAATAGTTCACCCTTACGTTGCCAGTCCAGATCCACCTGAGCCACTTCAATCCTAGCGGCCCAATCCACCTGCTGGTTGTTCTGATGTTCCTCCGTGGCCCGATTCTTCGGTACGTGGGCGTCCACATGGCATACTTTCACAACTAGATTCTCTATCCGGGCAGCAATATCTTGCCATAGGTCAGCAGCCCAGATGGGTTTGCCTCTGCGCTGCCAGTTGCCCTGCTTCCACTGCTGTAACCACCCCCACAGAGCATTTGCCACCATCCATGAGTCAGTGTAGAGATAAAGTACTGGCCATTTTTCTCGCTCAGCAATGTCCAAAGCCAGCTGAATGGCTTTCACCTCTGCAAACTGGCTCGATTCACCCTGTCCCTCACTGGCTTCTGCAACCCGTCGTGTAGGACTCCACACAGCAGCCTTCCACTTTCGATGCTTTCCCACAATACGGCAGGACCCATCAGTGAACAGGGCATATTTCTTCTCATTTTCTGGCAGTTTATTATATGGTGGGGCCTCTTCTGCACGCGTCACCTCCTCCTCTGGTGACATTCCAAAATCCTTGCCTTCTGGCCAGTCCACGATCACTTCCAGAATTCCTGGGCGACTGGGGTTTCCCATTCGAGTTCGCTGTGTGATCAGTGCAATCCACTTACTCCATGTAGCATCGGTTGCATGGTGTGTGGTGGGGACCCTTTCTTTGAACATCCAGCCCAGCACCGGCAGTCGAGGTGCTAAGAGGAGCTGTGCTTCTGTGCCAACCACTTCCGAAGCAGCTCGAACCCCTTCATATGCTGCCAATATCTCTTTTTCTGTTGGAGTGTAGCGGGCTTCAGATCTTCTGTATCCACGACTCCAAAACCTTAGGGGTCAACCTCAGGTCTCCCCTGGTGCTTTCTGCCAGAGGCTCCAGGTAGGGCCGTTCTCCCCGGCTGCGGTGTAGAGCACATTTTTAACATCTTGTCCTGCCCGGACTGGCCCCAGGGCCACTGCATGGACTATTTCCTGTTTGATTTGTTCAAAAGCTTGTCGTTGCTCAGGACCCCATTTAAAATCATTCTTCTTCTGGGTTACTTGATACAGAGGGCTCACAATTAGACTGTAATCTGGGATATGCATTCTCTAAAAGCCCACAATGCCTAAGAAAGCTTGTGTTTCCTTTTTACTAGTTGGTGGAGACATAGCTGCTATTTTGTTGATCACATCCATTGGAATCTGACGGCGTCCATCTTGCCATTTTATTCCTAAAAACTGGATCTCCTGCGCAGGTCCCTTGACCTTACTTCGTTTTATGGCAAAACCAGCTTTCAGAAGGATTCGGACTGTTTTACCCCCTTTCTCAAAAACTTCTTCTGCTGTGTTTCCCCATACAATGATGTCATCAATGTACTGCAGATGTTCTGGAGCTTCACCCTGTTCCAGTGCAGTCTGGATCAGTCCATGGCAAATGGTGGGGCTGTGTTTCCACCCCCGGGGCAGTCGATTCCAGGTGTATTGGACGCCCCTCCAAGTGAAAGCAAACTGTGGCCTGCACTCTGCTGCCAAAGGGATTGAGAAGAATGCATTGGCTATATCAATCGTGGCATACCACTTGGCTGCCTTGGACTCCAGTTCATATTGGAGTTCTAGCATGTCCGGCATGGCAGCACTCAGTGGTGGCGTGACTTCATTCAGACCACGATAGTCTACAGTTAGCCTCCACTCTCCATTAGATTTTCGCACCGGCCATATGGGACTGTTAAAGGGTGAGCGAGTCTTGCTGATCACTCCTTGAACCTCTAGTTGACGAATCAGCTCATGGATGGGAATCAGAGAGTCTTGGTTAGTGCGATATTGCCACCGATGCACCGTTGTGGTAGCAATTGGCACCTGTTGTTCTTCGACCCTCAACAACCCCACAACAGAAGAATCCTCCGAGAGACCAGGCAAGGCACACAACTGTTTAACATCCTCCATCTCCAAGGCAGCTATGCCAAAGGCCCAGTGGTACCCTTTTCGGTCCTTAAAATACCCTCTCCTGAGGTAATCTATACCAAGGATGCATGGAGCCTCTGGGCCAGTCACAATGGGATGCTTTTGCCATTCATTCCCAGTTAGGCTCACTTCCGCCTCCAGTACAGTCAACTCTTGGGATCCCCCTGTCACCCCAGAAATACAAATGGGTTCTGCCCCTCTATAGCTTGATAGTATTAAAGTACACTGTGCACCTGTGTCCACTAGAGCCTTATACTCCTGTGGGTCTGATGTGCCAGGCCATCGAATCCACACCGTCCAATAAACCCGGTTGTCCCTTTCCTCCACCTGGCTGGAGGCAGGGCCCCTCTAATACTGGTCACAGTATCCATTACTCACTTCTTGCATAAATGACTTGGAAGTTCCTTCAAGAGGATCAGAAGCAAGATCAGGCCTTCTGCTCTGTCTGGGGAACGGCCCACTGGAAACTGGGGCGGCACTTTTCCTGGAGGGATCCCCTTTTGTGGTTGTCCTTCCTTGCAACTCCTGTACCCGTGTCCGCAGGATCGAAGTAGGTTGTCCATCCCACTTCCTCATGTCCTCTCCGTGGTCCCGCAGGTAGAACCACAGGGTGCCTCGTGGTGTGTACCCTCTGTACTCTCTCTCTTGAGCGGGGAAATGCCTGCTTCTAATAGCTGAGACGCTGGCCTGTGCAGGTGGGGAGTAGGTGATATTCTCTTCAAGTTGCTGGACCTTCCGCAACAGTTTCTCCACAGCTGAGACAAGGGGGGAAGAGAGACTTTCTTCATATCGCCGGAGCCGGCCAGCTACCTCATCCACCGTTGGTCCCTCTTCACCTTTCCATTCCATTACTGCCAGGGAGTTGGCATATGACGATGGTGCACTCCGTACAAACTTCCGCCACATGGGCCTTGTGCATTGCACCTCATCAGGGTCTGTGGGTAAGTCTGCATTGTCCAAGTCATAATAAATCATCTCCCGCACGGCTAATTCTCTCAGGTACTGGATACCTCTTTCCATGGTAGTCCACCTGCTTGGCTGACATACAACATCCTCACTGAAGGGGTACCTCTCCCTCACGCCTGACAGGAATCGTTTCCAGAGGCTGAGGGCTTGGGTCTTCTTCCCAATTGCCTTGTCAATACCACCTTCCCTAGACAGGGATCCCAGCTGCCTGGCTTCCCTACCCTCTAATTCCAGGCTACTGGCCCCGTTATCCCAGCACCAGAACAGCCAGGTGACAATGTGCTCGCCTGAAAGTCGGCTAAAATCTTTTCGCATATCCCACAGCTCACTCAAGGATAGGGATCGAGTAATTATCTCTGGTTCTGCCTCTTCCTCCTGCTCTCGTGATGACCCTGGTTCATCATCATCTCTTACTAAGCGAACTGATTTCTTCGTGTACTTCTTCTTCTGTATGGGGGCAACTGATACTGGCACGGGTTGGTTCCCTGGTTCAGTGGCAGTGGCTGCCGCAGGGGTTGGAGTAGCCGCAGTGGCTGCCGCAGGGGTTGCAGTAGCCGCAGTGGCTGCCGCAGGGGTTGCAGTAGCCGCAGTGTCCGTCGCAGGGGTTGCAGCAGCCACAGTGGCTGCTGGTCTGGTCTCCATCTCTTCCCCTTGAGGGTGCTGCATAATTCTGAGCAGTGCCTGGTAGATACTGGCCAGGGCCCAGCACAGCGCGGTGAGTTGTGCCTCTCTAGAGTAGCCACAGCATTTTCCCTTCAAATATTCTACCACTTTATCAGGGTCCTGTAATTGTTCAGGGGTGAAATCCCAGACCATTGGAGGTGAGAAATTCTCTAGGTACCTGCCCATGTTCTCCCACATGCCATGCCACCCCTGACTATCCAGCCTCGGAGCAGATCTCCGGGTGGCAGTCTTAAATAGCTGTTTAACCTTAAACAGGACGTGGAACACATTCAGCAGACATAACAATAGGACCAGGCTGGTTTGAGTATCCCAAGGATATTCAAAATTCTCAAAAGCTGCCATACCTGACCTGAAGGAAAAAAGGGAGGCAAAAGAGCTGGGGAAAGTGTCCCCCCCTGTTTCCCCCACAGACTGGGTGTAATTATTAATAAATTCTGAGAGACGATGCCCAAGGTACGGACAGGACAGCAATACCACATAAAAGCCCCAAAGTAACTGTCTAACAAGTGATGTTATCATCTCATAAGCCGATATTGCACAAGACAACAAAATGATAATCCTCACCCCTCTCCCAGAAGTAACAAAAATCATCGGAAGGAGTACATAAGACATATCGGAATTCACATAACACAGCCATGAGAACAAACCAAGCAACATGGTGACCAGCGACTATTTGCCTAATACAATAAACGCATACAACACATTCGGGTTTTTTTTGAAGCTCTAGCTGAATTCTGTCGTTATCTCAACCCTTCGAGCCCCACGTTGGGCGCCAAAAAGGACTGTCGTGGTTTCGCCTCAGACGGCAACAAAGAACCACGTGCCGCTCGCTTGGGCCTTCCCGATACAGGAAGAATCAGAAGAAAAAAAAAGAAAGGCAAGACCGTTGGGTTGTGACAAAGGCAGTTTAACAGAACAGCAAAGGGAACAAGCAAACAACAACAATAACACGGATAGAGGCATATACAAACATGATTACGGAACCGCCGCTCCCCGCCGCTCACCGACCGGACCCGGGACGCCCCAGCCCCAGCCCGCTCCCAGCGGCAACTTCCTGCCCCCTCCCCCGGCAGCTCAGGGTGGGCATGGCTCACATGGCATGGAATACCAGGAAAAATTAACCCTATCCCCGCCGGAACCAGGACACTAGGAACTGTTTAATATGACTTTTTAGATTCAGAATCTGAAACAATATGCTAGTTGAGGTGGTAAATTCTGAAAACAACTCCTTTCTTGTCCCTGGAGTTTGAAATAGGACCTTATAATGGTAGCCTTGTATTTCACCCATACTTCAGTTTTCTGGAGAATTAATTTTTGGTATAGGAGTATGTACCTTTTAGAATCTATTTGTTTATAATTTCTTTGCTTCGTCCTGCTTTTCTATAGACAATTTTCACAAGTACACTTGTTAAAGTAATACCGTGTAACAATTTACATTAAAACCAAAAACTAAAAAACAATTTATAGCGGATATATTTCCATTATTTTACTTAAACTGAAACAGGTATTTGAAAAAGGTCAGTGAAACCAATCTCATCAAACCTTTGTTTGGCTGGAGAAGCAGCTGGTCATTGTAATTAGGTAGAGCAATATCATATTTAAACTCCTCTGCCCTTAGGCTCTACAGTTCAGTTTTATGACTATGGACTGTTAGGAATATAATTTTTCTTACTGTTTTAGGCACATTAGTTTGGTCTAAGGTAAGATCTAGAGCTATAGCACTCCAAACCCTTATGAAGATTCTCCCATCTTAGATAAAGCCTCTGTTCACCTAGTAGGCTCCATTCATAATTATTTTGGATCACAAGAACAAAACAGCATCTATAGGTTCATGGTAGATCCTTATTCTGGCCCTTAAAATATTTGCATCATCAGGCTTATTTTCTATTTTAAAATATTAAAAATAATTTTTCATCAGAAAATAACATCAGCATATGGTTTCCATGCCAAAATCATTAAGTTCAAGATAAAGAGTGCACAGGTTTCTCCCAAATTTAGGCAACTGTTTTCTGACAAAGTTGTAGCTAATGCTCAAGTTGAGATATATTGCAAACATTTTGTTTTAACTCAAGTTTTTCCTGATTTGACTGGCTGGAGAAATATTAAATTTCATCTTGGTTACCCTTCTTGTTCTGGCAGTATATATATTAAATTGTGATGGATCTTTATAGCCAAAATACTTGTATCTTGAGGCTGTAGTAGGCTTACTTTATTAATAACACATATTATTATCATTAATAAATCTTTCGTTGTCAATGCTGTTAATTTAATGAAAACTATGTAATTAATTATTTATTGTTAAACTGTTATTAATTAAAATATTTTACAATTTCTTCAATTTCTACTATTTATTCAAAACAATTATTTGATGGACTACAACAAATCCCAACCTCACAAGTCCTGGCATTTCGTTTGAATTAGACAATGGGAGATAAAGTGTTTTTAAAAAATTGTTATAGAAAAAATGAAATAGAAATTATTTTTTTTCTGGTATAAAATAACTGTATTTTAGTTATTTAAATAATTTAAGTGCTAGGAATATTTGACTGAATTAATACTGATAGTTGTCGAAAAATACATGTACATGTAATTTTCTTTTTTCCAAATGTTTATTTATTTACCAGTTTTAGTATTGAACACCCAACAGCATACCTGCTAAATCAGGCATCATAGATTATATGATGTCATTTTATAAATCCTAAACTAGTTCTGACATAGCTAAAAGCAAATCTTTAAACATCCTGTGTTTCTTCAGACTGGCTGTTAGTGTTCCTAGGACAGAGTAAGGAGGAATTTACTTAGCAGCTTAAGAACATGACTCAGCCCACCTACTAAGCAAGACTGCCAGGTCCTGGAGATATTCACATTTAATTGGCACTTTGCTTTCATTTCCTGAACACTTGCTCATATGTACTCCTTCATGTTTAGAAGCATCACAGCTCATGCTAGATGTTTACTGCCTGCACTTTAATATGATTCAGAGATAAGCACAGAAGTATGAAAAATCTCTATAATTCACTTGGGGATCTTGACATGATCAGCATGGTTTAAAACACTTAATTCACTCAGACAACATTAACTTCAGTTCAAAACACAGCCTGAGGCACAAAAAGTAGAGCTTTACCACAACTTACTGTAAGAAGTGTGATATTCTAGTAGTTTGAACACTTGAATCAGATTTGGGGTTTGGTTCTCCTAACTCAGTGGGATGAGACACTCTCCAGTCCCTCAGGCAATTTATTTTGTGAATTGTTACGGAGTGACCAGCATACTAATCTGACACACCTTGACACCTTCTGTTTCTTACTGTTTTACCAAAGATTTGCGTTCTTTGGTGAGCACTAAAGAGTTTTATGAAAGCACCTAAACCTGTTGTGCAATAAATGAAGAAAAGAAAATACCTTACTTTAGTGATACTGTTCTTCAGATTTTTTTCACAGCTCCCGGTAATTGCAGAGGAAGCCAAGGTCCTGACTCGGTATTGTATTCAGATTAGGTGTATAACTGAACTCTCCTCTGGTGCAGCAGAAGAGTAGAAACATACATAAAAATAGGCGGACCCTCCTCTGCCTACTTTTCTATAGGGGACATAATCTTCCATTAACAGGATAGCATAGTAGAACATTTAGATATTACAGATATGTCTCGCAGCATTGAACTGCCGGCAGTAAGTAGTACAAATCACTTGACTGACTAGTATATCCTTTTTATACAGCTTAGGCTCCTATAGATGCTTACCACGTAGAGCATAGAGTATAATATTGGCAGAAACTTGACTGACAACAGAATACAGGTAGTCCAGGAGTTAGATCATACAAAAAAAAAAAAAAGACTACAAGAATATGATCTAATAATATTTTGAGAATCTATATATAAAGTTCACATATTCACAACAAACATTTTATATTTAAAAATAGTCATTCTGTAAAAGTAAATTATTTGGTGCAAAGAATCTCTTAAGTTTTATTACACTGTACTGAACACATGTTCAATGCATAGTGGTCTTTCATTTCTTAGACTCTTTTTTTTTAGTAGTAGTAAAGAATATTGATTTTTCTCAGTGTAAACAATAACACCAGAGCTTTTAATCCAAAAGACATAATTTCTAGGAAGTTTACCAAAAGACAGGTCCAAAAAATGGCACTCTGAAAACAAGAAGTCACTCAGTGCAAAAAAAATGTACTTATTTGATGAAATGTAGATTGACACTTCAATGTCCCTCTGTACCTGCAGCCAATTAATCACTCTCTTTAAGATTTTTCTAGAGATCACATTCCACTGGGCAACAGGTTATGGAAAGGAGCTGAACACTATTCACTGTTGTAATTATGACCTTTCTTGAAATTATTATCTTTTTAAATTAGAAAGAAATTATATCTTGTCTATCAAACATTTCTATCACCTTCTAAAATTCATTCTGATGTAAAAGACCAGGCTTAATACTGAAAGTATGATGAGGATGACAATGATAATGATCCTTATAGCAGCTGCATTTTTAAACAAACAGGTCTGGTACTCTTGTCTGTAGGTGAATTAATATCACCTGTGAAACGTCTCAAATGAATTAGTCTGTGTTCCTCTAAAAAGGTGTCCAAGTGGATAGCCCAGCTGAAGTGCCTCTGTACCATTGTGTGTTAGCTAGTAACAAATATGAGGAACTAGAAAGCTACAATCTAATAGCTATTGCTGAAATGTGTCGGGATGAATCAAAGGACTGGAGCACTGCAGCTGATGGCTGTAAATTGTTCAGAGCGGACAGTCAAGGAAGGAGGTATGGGGGGGTTGTCGTCTGTGTAAGCAACTGGATTAACTGCACAGAGCTGTCTTTGAAAAACAGTGATGAACAGGTTGAGAACTTATGGGTAAAAATTGGAGGCCAAGACAACAAAGAAACCTCATGGTTGCTGTTTACTAAAGGCTGTCTAACCAAGAGGAGCCTGTAGATGAAATGTTCTTACTTCAACTACATGAAGTATCATGCTTGTAGGCTCTGATCCTACTGGGGAACTTCAAACACCCTGGCATCTGCTGGAAAAGCAGCACAGCAACCTGTGAGACGTTCTCATGACTCTTGGAAAGCATTGAGGAAAACGTCTTAATCCAGGTGATAAACAGCCCGACCAGACAAGAATTACTGGACCTGCTGCTCACCAATACACATAAATTAATTAGAGTGATTAAGATTGGTGGCAGCCTGTGCTGCAGTGATCATGCCCTGGTGGAATTCACAATCTTGAGGGATGTGGACCAGGTGGAGAGTAAAGTCAGGACCCTGACTTTGAGGAAAGCAAACTTTTGGTTGTTTAAGGAATTCGTGGATGGGACTCCCTGGGAAAATTTCCTCAGGGGCAAAGGAGCTGAACAGGGCTAGCATCTCTTTAAGGACATCTCTTTTGCCGAGGAGATCATCTCCAGTGCAGGTAAGTCTGTGCTGGGGAAGGAAATCGCGGCAAAGAAACGGCCAGGGGCTCGTTTTTGAGGCTTTTAAAGCCAGGAAAAGGGGCCAGCCCGAGCCGCTACCCGGCCCTTCTGGGAGACGGGGGCAGCTGAGGAGCCGAGGGCGGAGCCACCACCCCCGGCGGCAGGTGTTAACGAGCAGAGGGTGGGACCACTCTCTCCCCTCATAAAAGAAACCCTTTGGGAGCACAGCGATCAGGTCGCTGCGCACTGAGCAAACACTGAGCAAGCGAGCTGCAAGTGGGCGTTCCCTGGGTGTGACCCGAGGTATCACCCAGGTGCACCACAACGAGAGTGTACTTCCTGGGCTGGAGAAGGGGGCGCCCAAGCAGGGTGTGACACACCAGTCTAATCACAGTGGTCTGCACAGCAGTTCGTGTAGGATAGAGCTGAAAGACTGCTAACCCGGCTAGGTAGTGATGGTAACTACTCGCAAGATGACTGTGGCGTCCATGAGCTCCACAACCACCAGGTCTGATGCCGCCTCTCAGACGGAGCTCTTGTGGGAACATGCTACCACACAGACATCGGGCTGTAGGGTATGCCCTGCTCTTACGCCAGTGTCGGATGGCAATGATGGGCATACCTGTAGGAGATGTGCTCAGGTAGAGGATCTTCTCCAATTAGTCATGGAGCTCAGGGAGGAGGTAAGTAGGTTGAGGAGCATCAGGGAATGCAAGAGGGAGATAGATTCCTGGAGCAGAATCCTGCATCCCATGACAGAAACCCAGCAGGCAGATAAAACCCCTGCAACAGAGAGCTCCATATCCTCTCTCACCTCAACTGACGGCAGTAACCTGGAGGACAGGGGGCAATGGCAGGAAGTTCCTGCGCGGCGCAACAGGCGCTGCACTCGAGACTGCCCGATGACTACCCCATCTTCCCAGGTGCCATTACTTAACAGGTACAGTGCTCTACAGAGGAACCTGGATGATGACGAGCACAATACTTCTCCTACCCTGGAGCCGTCAGCAAGGTCTAGTCAGACCTCCCCCTGCATCAAAACCTCTGCGGTAAAGAAGAAAAGACGGGTCCTTGTCATAGGTGACTCATTACTGAAGGGAACAGAAGGCCCAATATGCAGGCCGGACCCGGTACATAGGGAGGTCTGCTGCCTCCCTGAGGCCCGGGTCAAGGACGTGAAGAGGATGCTTCCTTCCCTGGTACGGCCCTCAGACTACTATCCACTTTTGCTCTTTCAGGTAGGCAGCGACGAGGTAACAAGAAGAAGTCCAAGGGCAATGAAGAAAGATTTCAAGACCCTGGGACGCCTGGTCACGGGATCAGGAGCACAAGTTGTGTTCTCGTCTATTCCCCCAGTTGTGGGGAATGATGAGGGGCTAAATAGAAGGAGCCAGCAGATCAATGCCTGGCTTCGAGCTTGGTGCTGCCGGCAAGACTTTGGGTTCTTTGATCATGGCCTGATCTACAAAACGCCTGGCCTGCTGGTAACAGGCAGGAATACCTTGACCTCTAGGGGAAAAAGGGTTCTAGGACAAGAGTTATCGGGGCTCATTGAGAGGGCTTTAAACTAGATTTGAAGGGGGGTGGGGATGGTACTGGGCTTGCTGGTGAGGTGCCAGGGTGTAGTTGCTCAGCGCTCATGGGCCAGTGTGCCAGTATTTCTGAAAGCCAGAAGGCACACCACATCTCAAGGGTCAAAACTACACACACAACTCCCTCTCTGAAATGCTTATACACCAATGCACGCAGCATGGGGAATAAGCAGGAAGAGCTGGAGGTCTGTGTGCGGTTGCGGGGCCATGATCTCATTGCAATTACTGAGACGTGGTGGGACAACTCGCATGACTGGAATGCTGTCATGGATGGCTATGTCCTTTTCAGGAAAGACAGACCAGCAAGGCGTGGTGGTGGAATTGCACTCTATGTGAGAGAGCATTCGGAATGCATTGAGCTCTCACTAGGGGCGGATGAAGAGCGAGTCGAGAGCTTATGGGTGAGGATTAAGGGACGGGCAAATATGAGGGACACTGTTGTGGGTGTTTATTACAGGCCACCTGATCAGGATGGGGAGACTGATGAGGCTTTCTACAGACAACTGAAGGTAGCCTCGCAAGCGCAGGCCCTGGTTCTCATGGGGGACTTCAATCACCCCGATATCTGCTGGGAAGACCACACAGCCAGGCATGCACAGTCCAGGAGGCTCCTCCAGTGCATTGATGACAACTTCTTGACACAGGTGGCAAAGGAGCCAACAAGGAGAGGAGCACTTCTAGACCTGGTACTGACAAACACAGAGGGACTGGTGGAGGACATTAAGGTTGGGGGCACCCTAGGTTGTAGTGATCATGAAATGATTGAGTTCAGGATCATGGGTACCACGCACAAAACAACAACAAGAAGTAAAATCGCAGTCTTGGATTTCAGGAGGGTTAGTACTTTGACCTCTTCAAGAAACTGCTTGGAGAGATCCCGTGGGCTAGGGCTCTGGAAGGCAAAGGGGCTCAAGAAAGCTGGTTGATATTCAAAGACCACTTCCTCCAAGCTCAGGATCGGTGCATCCCTAAGAGAAAGAAATCGGCCAAGGGACGCAGGAGACCTGCATGGTTGAGCAGGGAGCTTCAGAAAAAGCTCAAGTGGAAGAAGGAAGTTTATAATAAGTGGAAGAAGGGACTGACCCCTTGGTTGGATTACAAGAATGCCACCAGAGCGTGCAGGGATGAAACAAGAAAAGCCAAGGCCGCCTTGGAATTAGACCTGGCTAGGGACATCAAGCACAACAAAAAGAGCTTCTACAAGTATATTGGAAGCAAAAGGAAGACCAGAGAAGTTGTAGGCCCACTGCTGAATGAGGCAGGAGTCACAGTGACGGAGGATGTGGAGAAGGCAGAGTTACTGAATGCCTTCTTTGCTTCGCTCTTTTCTGCTCGGCCCAGCTCTCAGGAGTCCCAGGCATTGAATAAAGTAACAGGGAAAGAAGACGACTTCCCTTGGGTTGAGGAGGAGCGAGTGAGGGACCAATTAGATCATCTAGATATTCACAAGTCCATGGGCCCTGATGGGATGCACCCGAGAGTGCTGAGGGAGCTGGCAGAAGTCATTGCTGGGCCGCTCTCCATCATCTTTGAAAAGTCCTGGAGAACAGGCGAGGTGCCTGCGGACTGGAGGAAAGCCAATGTCACTCCAGTCTTCAAGAAAGGCAAGAAGGAGGAGCCGGGGAACTACAGGCCGGTCAGCCTCACCTCCATCCCTGGAAAGATGATGGAACAGCTCGTTCTGGGTGTCATCTCAAGGCACGTGGAGGAAAGGAAAGCTATCAGAAGTACTCAGCATGGATTCACCAAGGGGAAATCATGTCTGACTAATCTGATAGCCTTCTACGATGGCATGACTAGATGGATAGATGAGGGGAGGGCGGTAGATGTGGTCTACCTTGACTTAAGCAAGGCGTTTGACACGGTCTCCCACAGCATCCTCATAGGGAAGCTTAGGAAGTGTGGGCTTGATGAATGGACGGTGGGGTGGATAGAAAACTGGTTGAAAGATAGAGCTCAGAGGGTTGTGATTAGGGGCACAGAGTCTAGTTGGAGACCAGTGACGAGTGGTGTTCCCCAGGGGTCAGTACTGGGTCCAGTCCTGTTCAATATATTCATCAATGACCTGGATGAGGGGATAGAGTGCACCCTCAGCAAGTTTGCTGATGACACCAAGCTGGGTGGGGTGGCTGACACACCGGAAGGCTGTGCCACCATACAGAGAGACCTGGACAGGTTGGAGATCTGGGCAGAGAGAAACCTTATGAAGTTCAACAAGGGCAAGTGTAGGGTGCTGCACCTGGGGAGGAACAACCCCATGCACCAGTACAGGTTGGGTGCTGACCTGCTGGAGAGCAGCTCTGTGGAAAGAGACCTGGGAGTCCTGGTGGACAACAGGATGACCATGAGTCAGCAATGTGCCCTTGTGGCCAAGAAGGCCAATGGCATCCTGGGGTGCATCAAGAAGAGGGTGGCCAGCAGGTCAAGGAAGGTCATCCTCCCCCTCTACTCTGCCTTGGTGAGGCCACGCCTGGAGTACTGTGTCCAGTTCTGGGCTCCCCGGTTCAAGAGGGACAGGGAACTGCTGGAAAGGTTGCAGCAGAGGGCTACAAAGATGATTAGGGGACTGGAACACCTGTCTTATGAGGAAAGGCTGAGGGATTTGGGTCTCTTCAGTCTGGAAAAAAGATGGCTGAGGGGGGACCTTATCAACGCTTATAAATACTTAAAGGGTGGGTGTCAGGAGGATGGGGCCAGGCTCTTTTCAGTGGTGCCCGGGGACAGGACAAGAGGCAATGGGCACAAACTTGAACGTAGGAAGTTCCACCTAAACATGAGGAGGAACTTCTTTACCCTGAGGGTGGCAGAGCACTGGAACAGGCTGCCCAGAGAGGTGGTGGAGTCTCCAACTCTGGAGACATTCAAAACCCACCTGGACATGTTCCTGTGTAACCTGCTCTAGGTGAGCCTGCTCTGGCAGGGGGGTTGGACTAGATGATCTCCAGAGGTCCCTTCCAACCCTATGATTCTATGATTCTATGATTCTATGATTCTATGACATTTTTTTAGGATCCGAGAGCTTTCAATTCCCACATGTAATAAATTGGGCAAGGAAGACAGGAGATTAGCATGGCTGAATGAGGGTGTCCTGATCAGACTATGGTGTAAGAAGGCAATGCAGAACCAGGGTCAAGTATCCTAGGAAGAATATAGGGATAATGCCCAGATGTTTGGGGATGGGATCAGGAAAGCTAAGGCACAGTTAGAGCTCAATTTGGCAAGGGATGCAAAGAATAGGAGGTCTACAGCAACATTGTTCAGAAAAGGAATATTAAAGAAAATGTACCCCTCCAATCCATAAGAAAGGAAAACTAGTGACAACTGTCATGAAGGTGGCTGAGGTACTCAAAAATTCTTTGCCTCAATTTTCAATGCCAATGTCCCTGAGAACTAACAACTAGTCAGCCTCACTTCTGTGCCCAGTAACATCATGGAAGCTTATCAAACCATGTGGAAGACAGAAGTCATTAGAGAGAGGCAACATGGCTTCACCAGTGGCAAATAGCACCTGACTAATCTAGTGGCCTATGATGGAGTGATTTTGATAGTGTATAAAAGAAGAGCTACTGCTATCATCCTCCGTGGAGTCTGTAAGGCCTTTGACACCATCCCACACAACATCTCCCTAAATTGGAGAGATATGCGTTTGATAGGTTGACTGTTAAATGGATAAAGAATTATCTAGATGACCTTATCTAACCAGTTGCAGTAAACATCTCAATGTCTAAATGGAAACCAGCAATGAGTGGTGTCTCTCAGGGCTCTATATTGGGACCAGTGCCGTACAATACCTTTATTAATGACATAGATTGTAGGAATGAGTGCACCCTTAGCAAGTTTGCAGATGACACCAAGCTGAGTGTTGCAGCTGAATTGCTAGATGGAATGGGATGCCACCCAGAGGGACCTTGAGAGCCCTGAGGAGTGGGCCCATGTGAACCTCATGAAGTTCAATAATGCCATGTGCAAAGTCCTGCACCTGGGTCAGGGCAATCCCCAGTATGGAATACAGAATGGAGCATGAATGGGTTGAGATTAGCCCTGTGGAGAAGGACTTGGGGATACTGGTGGGTGAAAAGTTGGACGTGCAATGTGCACTTGCAGTCTAGAAAGTCAATCATATCCTGGGCTGCATAAAAGGCAGTGCGGCCAGCAGGTTGAGAGAGGTGACTGTCCCTCTCTACTCTGCTCTCATGAGATCCCACCTGGAGTACTGCATCCAGTTCAGGGCCCCCAGTACAAGAAAGATATGAACCTGTTAGAGTAGGTCCAGAGGATGGCCACGAGATTGGTCAGAGGGCTGTAAAACCTATCCTATGAAGAAAGGTTTTCTCCACAGTGAGAGTTGGGGTTCTTCAGGCTGGAGAAGAGAAGGCTCTGGGGAGACTTAATAGTGGCCTTTCAATATTTAAAACAGGCCTATAAGAAAGACAGAGAAAGACTTTTCACCAGGGCCTGTAATGATAGGAAAAGGAGCAACAGTTTTAAATTGAAAGAGGATGGGTTTCAATCAGACATAAGGAAGAATTTTTTTACAATGCGGTGGAGAGAAACAGCATCAGGTTTCCTAGTGAAACTGTGGATGCCACATCCCTGGAAGTGTTCAAACTCAGGTTGGATGGGTTTTTGAGGAACCTGATCTAGTGAAGGATATCCCTACCCATGGCAAGGGAGTTGGACTAGATGGTCTTTAAAGGTCTCTTCAAACCCAAACCATTCTATGATCACATAGACATAAATAGATATTCAGACATTTAGATTATTTATTTTGGGAGCTTTTTAATTTATTTTCAATGTATTCCTCTCTCCTGCCTCCACAAATGACTTAGTTTAATGTCTGCCTTGAAATATTCTGAGGTATAATATTTTGTGCAGTAATACCACTTTCTTGTAAAATTAACTCCTTGAAATATTATTCAAAATGAACTCAATTTTCCACATCATTGTAAATTTCACATACATTTTTATGCTATATATCCTACATTACCTGCAGAAGCAGCTCACATTGAGTAAGCTATCAGCGATCTTGTTAGATGTCTTTGATAAGAATCAGCTAATCTAGAATATGCATATTTCATGTACTTTCTGGATGTAAATGAAATTTCTGCTATGTGAGTTCTAATACCAATCATATTCCATAAATTGATTTCATTTTCATGTCTTTTCAGTAACATTACTGATAGACTTCTCTTTTATCTAGTATTATAAGTGTGGTATCTTGACAGTGATCTCATGTCTTCTATGATAGCTTTACTAGAATCTCAGGTATCATTGCATCACATTGTGTTCCTCTAGATGTACATTTTATAGTAGGAACATGTTGTATCAGATGGATGAATTAGTTTGAGAGGAAGAAATCACACATTTCTCTACATGAACTTCATTTTTAGCCTTAGAAAATCTTTTTAACGGGTGTTTAGACACCTGCAGTTCTTACCTGCCCCACCCCAACTCAAACAAGAAATGAAGAAACAGAAAATCCAAAGCAAAAAAACCCAAACTGAACCAAAACCAACAAACCCAACGTGTAATTCTGTAAATAGAGGATACATTGAATTAACTTAGACATATAACATCAGAATATCCTGAATTTAATGGTTCAGCATTGTTACTACCTTTCATATTTAGGATGTAGTACCTATATGATGAGGTTTGTTGTCATGTGAATTTGAAAAATTAGATGATTACAGGGTAAACAACATCCAAGTATATCAGAATTTATTGAAATAAGTCTGTGATTCCTACAACTGTGTCTACCTTGCAATGCAGAAATACCAAAGCTACACTTGACTCAGAGTCTGGAAGCAGATTAATTGTATTAATGTATAGGTCCATACAGACTATTATACCTTACTGAGAAATGAATACATTTGAATATTCCTTTTTGACTTAGAAAAGTCTCAGACATATCAGATTGGTATAGAGGGAACTTTTCATTAGGTTCTGAAAGTGACACAATCTTACAGAGAGAACACAAGCCCCAAGGTTTGCAACAATTCATTTATCAAAAGAACATTTCTTCATAAGTTTTAGGAAAATTAAGGATAAATAAAAGCAAATATTGCTGGGGTTTGTCAACAGGGCTTTATTTCCTAGGACTAAGGAAAAAATTATGATCCTAATATAATAAAGGAATAGCTATTACACATTGGTTACCCATTGTCTTAGATTTCCACTGGTTTCTGGGGTATTTAAACTGATCTACTTGATTTAGAACGTAATCTGTAACATACTATACCGTGAAAGCTAGTCTTTAACTAACATAAAACATATTTCTTTACAGATAATTTAAGAGCTAAATTTAGCAACAAGTAGCAGATAACAGAGTGCACATAAGGTTATACTAGGGTCAGTAATCTATATAGAGAGTGAAACTGAAACATAATAGTAGTGCAATCCTGTTGGTACTAGGAAGCTGTATGACTAGGATGAATGTTGAAAGACCAAAATAAGCAATTGTGAGTAAAAGTTGAGTTAATGGAGAGCTCCCCCAAGCTCATAATAACCGTGGGACGTAATAACCATTCTAAAAACATCCTAAAACATTCTAAAAATATTCTAGGGATTTCAAAGTTTATTCCCATCTAAATCTGACAGTTGAATATTTTGCCTTTCCATGTATTCTTCTTAAATTTTAACTCTGAGATATGCACCACTCTTCAGCTGTCTCTAAGCTTTTTATGCGTGGTATTCAAAAAACAAAATTGTGTATGTAACTTTCCAGTTGAAATTATTTATCTTCCAAAATTCTATTTAAAAAAATCTATTTTATTTATTTGAATGTTCCACTGAAATACACAGAGATAAATGGATATTCCAAAAGCTGAGCATATAAAAATAAACATTGCCTTACAAAATTAGCAGCAGTCAACAAAAAGCTTAGACATCCAACACAATATCGGGGTGTGGGGGGGTGGGGGGAAGAAAGGTTTATTATCTCTCGCTAACTAATAGAAGAAAAAGAGAGATGGTCTTTTATAAAATATAGGAAGCTTAAGGGGTTTAGGGTATTCTTTGTCTACTGTATTTTTTAAAAATTATTATAACCATTTAATTATCTTTATGTAATTTATGCATACAAAGCTCATTTTTGATGGAGTAGCTCAGTTTAAAGCTAGCTGCCTAAGATCATTTCGTATGTTAAATATGAATTACAGATATACGGCACTGAAAATCCGACAGAGTTCCCACTATTTTACAGCATAAGCTAGCTGTTACATTTAAATTTAAATCCTAAATATTTTTAATTTTGTATATTAAGCAAACTAAAATATTGTAACAAGCATTTAAATAACATCAAGTGCTTTGCTTTTTTAGATTAAAGAAGCTTTTTAATTTCAGTGGGAGTATCTCGATATATTGTAAGTTGACTAATTCTTTCTTTTATGTTCTTTATTATTTGATAGCATAGTAATAGGCCTTAGGAGACATCCTACTACCGCAATCAGGAAAAAGTTAAATTATTTGATTAATCTGTATGACAGATTTTAATTATAGAACAAAGGTAACATGTTCCCTGTATTTTAAGGAGAAAAGAAAAAATGTAATACAGTTTAAATTCAGAGTGCCATCTAGTGCTGAATAGAAATGTAATATTTAAGATAAACATATCCATCTTTTAAACCAATGTACGTCATCAAGATCTTAAAAGACTATAAAAATAAAAATTAAGTATGTGTGTGCTTAATATAGTACATTATAGGAAATCATTTTAAAAACTATGATATATTGACTTTTAAAAAGGCTGCAAATTTTTGTCTGGAAAAATCTCGAATATACCACTATGCCTACACTTCAAAATATCTGACAGCACAACATATGGAATTCAAATATTTCTTTGCCAGTATGCAGAAACCATTTCATATGAATTCATTATGGTCTCAAATTCTGTTTTCCTTCCTTGATCACCTATATCTGAGAGTATTAACTTCCCCCCCACCTTCCCCCTCTGTCTCCTCCCCCCCCTTTCCAGTTGTGGAAACAGTTGCTGTTCTGTTTGTTTTGTGCTTCATTTTTTTTCTCCCAGTATCAGTGAAAGGGATTGAACCTATTGTTTTCCCTTATTTGGTATGCCTGATATAATTCCTTGGTCAATAACGAATATTTCTTGGGAAATCCTTATCCAGTGTTCATAAAAAAAATAGAAATCTTCAAGTCTTTGACTCAAATATATCAGTGGGATTGATTACATTATTTATTTTGCTTGTTTGTTTGTTAGTTTTAAATTTTGGTAGTCAAAAGCTATAGCAGAATCCAGCATTCACAAAATAAACATTTTTATGGAGGCCAAACTATTAGTCTTTTAATTTTACCAGAAAATCTCCAAACCAAAGGAATAACGTGTTTGAAAAATATGCTCCTAATTTATCAGTGAATTTTGCCTGTCTTTCATGTGCACTGGAAATACCAAATATTCTACAAGCTCTCATTCTTTCCTGTTGACTTTCTATTTTTAATAAGACACCTCAAAAAAGCACTAAATGAAGAACTAGAACTTTTACATATAAAATCCTGCTTTACACAGATGCAGTTAAATATTATGCTCAGCAGATCCTTCTGAGACTCTGAGCAGTCTCAATTTCTGAACTTCTCCCCTTTCTGCTTTCCTCTCAGTCCTCACCACAACTCACAAACCACTCAACATATGCATTTTTTGATAACAATACCTCAAAATGAGATACAAAGTAATTAGGAGTATGTTCTCAATACCTTCTACATTTAACTTAATAATTTCTTCTAAGAAAATAAGCAAACCATGTATATTTTTCAAGGAAAATTAAGTTTTTACTGGAAGGATATTTTAGGCCACCAAATAGGGAAATTTATTATAATTAAACATTATAATAATATATAATAATATATAATATAATATAATAATTATAATTAAACAGAATTATTCTTTATTGTACAATATGTCCAGTTTAAAACGACACATGCTTATCTTACCAAACAAATACACCTGGCCATCACTGCCTTCTTACTGTTAGGAATATATATTTCAGCCTTGATCACACGTCACTTTTTACTTCATGTAAAAAGTGAGTGGTTAAGGAAGGCTGTAAGCTAAGTGCTGTAGGAATCCCACCAGAAGAATTTCAAAGATAGATGCAATGCATCACTGAATCTGTTTCATAACATTTCTCTACCACTTTCCTTCCTGCACTTGTGAAGAATTTATGCTGATGGAAAATCCTGTCTCCAGGCAGACTGTCTGTTGGGGCCCAATAGGCAATGGATCAATTGGAGGTTTTCTGGGGTTTTTTTTGTTTGTTTTGTTTTTGTTTTTTTTTTATCCAAAATGATAACAAATGACCTGTAGGTTAAACAAACAAACAAAAAAACTCGAATTAAGACTTTCTTCCCATATGTTTGGAACTGATTCCAAGAGAATTGAAACATTCCCATATGATTATATATAACATCAGGAGAAAGTTGTACAGATGGGCTTTACAGATAAACGAGCTGAGCATTTCAACTCTTTGGCTCTTTTTTCTCCTATTACTTGAGAAAGATAAATTACTTCCAAATTGAATTCAACTAGGATTCAATGATAAAAATAGTAGTCATTAGTTTCATAATTTCTAAATGGAAAACATCATTTCCCTCCAAAACACAAAATGGATGTATTTGTGTAAACCATATTGTCCTTCATCACTCAGCTTGTCATTGTTCATGTAAACAAAAAACAGGAAGAAGGAATCCAGTCTTACATCCACCTTACAATATGTTTTATTATAGTTATTTTTTATTATTATATGCAAAATACACTTCTTTTCCTGCTAGACCTACCAAACACTCCCAATTTCCCATGAGTTGAGATTAAATTCCTTTTCTGAGTTAAAAGAATAAGACACCAATTTTCCATTTGGAATATTTGGAATTCTGTTGACAGTCAGAAAGAGTTAGCAGCATATTTGTCAATTTATATTTTAAAATGCTAGTGCCATAGAAAATAGTAATTTGCTAAAAATTAATATCTATATTTAAATGGAACAAAATAATTGATACATAGCGATATTTCCAGAACTATGAGGAAGTGAGAGTTTCTAGCATATTAAGCATTTTGAACATTTAATGTTTAGTCTGATACTAAAAAATGCTTTTATTGCCAACAGAGAGAATTAGACAACTCCAGGGTGCAATGTATGCCTGAATCTTCCATAGGCATCAACTTCAGAAAATTGAAGTGAAGAAGTTAGTGAGTTTAATTTTTCTGTAGATATCTTGCTGCTGACTCTCAATAGTGTAAGTACCCAATTTGAGTGGAATGGTTGTCATTTTGAAGGACTTCAAAAGTGATAATCATTAAGTCTCTCTTTTTAATTACTGACAGACACTCCAAAGCAGAAGACTGTGTGGTTGTGGAGTCTCCATCCTTGGAGATATTCAGAAGCCACCTGGACAAGATCCTGGACAACAAGCTCAACATGACCCTGCTTGGGCTGGACAAGGTGACTTTCAGAGGCCCTATCCAACCTCAGCCATTCTATGATTCTTTGATTCTATGAAGTCACCACCCTATGCTGGACGATTTTGTGGCAGGACGAATCACCCTATGAAAATTCTTAGCTTTCCCTACTGATTAAACAGGGAGACTGGCTGACCAAATAAGCATAGAAGTCTAGTTTTATCAGGGCTAAAATTAAATAAAGTAATTCACACTCAGTGTGCAAGGATTACTATAAACAACACTGAAAAAATCCACCATTATATACTAAATAATATGCATATAATTAATGTTATGCAGCTAATAAACAATTATCTATTGAACTAAGAGTGAAGCATGAAACTGTGGACATTGAGACTATCTTAGCAGTGACTGAAAAATTGTATGAAGACATATTGCATTACTGGTTCTTCAACCCATATGTGCTGAGTACACCATAGTCACTTCTTCCTCTAAGGAATAATAAGGTTGTATGAAAGCAGAAGACTCCTAATGTAGATCATTGTGGATCCAGGAAGAGATAGGCAAGCAGCTGGAAAACACTTAAGGTTTGAAAAGTTTAGACACAGCCAAAGTTGATCTGGGATTATCATAGTCATCCTCTAACGTCTGTACTGGTTTTGGCTGAGATAGAGCTAATTTTCTTCATCAAGGCTTGTACAGTGCTATGTTTAGGATTTGTGACCAAAACAGTGTTGATAACACGCTGGTGGCTTAGTTATTGCCATGAAGTGCCTACACAGGTTCAAGGTCTTTTCTGCTTCTCATTCTGCCCCACCAGCGAGTAGGCTGGGAGTTCACAAGAAGCTGGGAGGGGACACAGTAGGGACAGTTTATCCCAACTGACCAAAGGGATATCCCATACTCTATGATGTCATGTTCAGCAATAAATCTGGGGGAAAGGAAGAGGACAGGAGTAACATTTGCAGTTATGCCATTTGTCTTCCCAAGTACCTGTTACACGTGATGAAGCCCTTCTTTCCTGGAAATGGATAAACACCTGCCTGTCAATGAGGAGTAGTGAACGAATTCCTTATTGCACTTTGCTTGTATGCACAGCTTTGGCTTTATCTATTAAACTGTCTTTTTTCCCATGAGTTTTTGCAGTTTTTCCCTTCTGATTCTCTTCTCCATCCCACTGGGGGAGAGTGAGCAAGTGGCTGCATGGGGCTGAGCTGCCAACTGTGATTAAACCACAACAGCTTCCAAATGTGAATTGCTAATACTGAATACATACAAATATATACAGGGAAACTATGGTAGCAACAAAATCTGTTCTCCCAAGTGATAGCACTTTATTTTGCCCCTGAGCTGATCAGGCTCTTTCCATCTTAGAATAAGAACGTAGTTTATTTGTTTGCTTGTTTTCTTGTTTTAAAAAGGGGTATCAAATAGAAATAAGAAAGAGAACTTAAAAATTCTGTCGTTCCTGTGAAACTGATACTAAAATACCAGACCCGAGAACCTGTACAGTGTGAGTTAATTGGGTTGTCCTAAACCAAGAAACTTCAAAATACAAAGATAGCCTCAAAAATTAATGAGAATATCTTATTCTTAGAGCAAAAGAGCATATGGCAGAAGTCAACGACACATTTAGAAAACAGAACTAGTTTACAAGGCTGCTGCTTTATTCCACAAACATTGAGACCTCAGACTTTTTCCAGTGAATGACTTTATAAAATAACAACACTTTTTTGAAGACAACTTTTTGGTAAACCTAAAAGTTCTATGTTTAGATATCTGTTTTTAAGGCTTCGGCATATGTGACATCTTTGCTGTTCCTACCTGTACAACACATTGTGCAAAATGTAGTTATTGCTTTTAATGAAAGAAAAAATAAAAGACAAAAATTTCAGTCCAGTCACGTTGATATTTTAAGAAAGAGGAAATCTCCCCATTTCCCTGCTTTTGATGTTAATATTTCTGGCAGTTCATCATTATTCCTCACAGTTATCCTGAAAAACAGACATAAGAAACACAAGTCAACCAGTGAATTCTTTTAATTCCTGTACACTCTCATACACATAGACACACACACACACACAGATATACTGACATATTGGCATAAACATTAATACAAATTTATATTATAAATTTATTGAAGTAAGAATAGGCACTTATATGGTATTTTGAATAGAAGAATTCTTCTTTATTAATTTAAAAGTTGCTTGGTGACATTAACATGAGCCCAAGAGAAATAACATGTTCCAATTAATTCAGTTTAGGGCATTGTTATTTTTTTACAGCATTTTAACTAATAGCACTGCTCAGGTTAAGTAATAACTAATAAACTTCTGCTTCTTTCACTGTCAATAGCTGTCATCTGCCTCAAGATAGTAACAAACAAACTGGTAATTAAAAGTCCAAATTCAATGAAAACATCAGTTTCAAAGCCTGAACAAAATTATATTTTAGGACTGTGTAGGGGTCCCAGTCTATGTTGTTACTTTTTTAATAAATGAAAAAAATGCACATGAAATGTCAATTTATTATTTTTCTCAGTAGAAATTACTGAGGTCCTCAATTACATTATATGCACTTGTCATCTTGTGAAAGAAATCCAAATAATATTCCAGGGGTTTTATGTTTTTGAGACCCATAGGACAATTCATTAACCAAACTATTTGTTCTGACACCTGTGATTTTTCCATTGAAATGCTTCATATCTTATAAAATTAAAAGTAGGTACTACTTTCAAAACACCAAACTGACTTAATAGTTTACATCTTATTATTTAAAGAAATCAGAGTCTTCAGTAACTTTCAGCTATTTAGACACATATATATTTAGGTCACCTTTAGCCATCACAGAGTTGTTCATCTAAGATGGGGTCTAACTCACCTGTAGAGGGTATCTTACTTAAATTGGGAGTAATTTTCATGGTTTAACCCCAGCTGGCAACTAAGCAGCACTCAACTGAGTACCAGCTTGCTCACTCCTGCCCCTGCCCCCCGCAGTGGGATAGAGGAGAGAATCAGAGAAGTAAAAGTGAGGAAAAAACTTGTGGGTTGAGATAAAGACAATTTAATAAGTAAAGCAAAAGCTGTGCATGCAAGCAAAACAAAACAAGGAATTCATTCACTGCTTCACATTGGCAGGCAGGTGTTCAGCCATCTCCAGAAAAGCAGGGCTCCATCACCTGTAACAGTTACTTGGGAAAAAAAAAACATCATAAGTCCAAACATCCCCCTCCTTCCTTCTTCTTAGCTTTACATGCTGAGCCTGATATCACACAGTACTGGAATATCCCTTTGGTCAGGTGGTGTCAGTTGTCTCAGCTGTGTCTCCTCCCAGCTTTTGTGCAATCCTGGCCTACTCGCTAGCAGGTTGGTATGGGGAGCAGGAAAGAACTTGACTCTGTGTAAGCACTGCTCAGCAATAACAAAAACATCCCTGTATTATCAACACTGTTTCCATCACAAATCCAAAACATAGCCCCATAGTAGCTACTATGAAGAAAATTAACTCTACCCCAGACAAAAACAGCACAGTAATCCATTGGAAGCGTCTCTCTGCTCTCTCTTTCCTCTAAGGACAGATTTTTAACTAGAATGTCTAGTCTTCCAGGGCTTAGTCTTTCTTCTGAACTATCTGCTTAACATCCCCAGCAAATTTTGTTATCAGTGATAACCTATAATGCTGATAAAGAACAATGAATAATGTTGAACTTTTTAGCTCTTTTTAATCAGTTGCACACTCCTGAGTTAAAAAAATGTATTTCCTTTTTAGCATCCACATAGTCCTTCTGAGAGGCACTCATTTTTATATTTACATTTAACTCTTAATTGGTGGGGATAGTTGACCTCTTGTTCTGTCTTTTTTTTTCTTTTTTTTTTTTTCATTTTTCAATTTCAACATCTAAGATTGTGGTTCTGTTTATCATTTTTAAGTATTGGAGTTAGAAGTGTTGATCTTACAATTTGCATCAGACATACAATCATAGTAGAAGAATAATTTTGATCTAACTTTAGTCCTGTAAAAATATTTCAGATTTCAGCCTGAAATCACTAGATTTCAGACTTCCTGCACAGTTGATGCAATCCTTCTGGAGAACAAAGAATCTGTCCTTTAACTGAAGGAGTGAATTATTCCTTTTAATTGACTATATTTCAAAGCTTATTCATTTCCTGGCAAATACATTATGTGGCACATGCCAGACACTTGGTGGCATAAAAGTCAGATCCTATTGGAGTCAGGCTGAGGGAGCCTGCTTTTCTTCCCATGGAAATCAAAAGAAAGATGAAGGAATGACATATGAGTAAGTTGGTTCTGATATTAATTTGGAATACAGACATTATATACATGTAGGTGGTTCAGGAGTTTTGAAACTCTCTGAAGTGCCAGTATATAGGCATAGGCTATCCAGTATACGAACACATACTGCATCTGAGCTACTCCTCTCATCCTTCCTTTAGAGATGATAAAGTAAAATAAGCTTCCTCACATTTCAATTCATTTCAGAAGCCAAATGCCCTAAAAATGCCTATTTATATGCATTGAGTATAAATGAAGAGTCAATATCTCTGATGTAGATATCTACATTTAGTCAGAGAAATCTCACTTGTAATATGTAGAATTAGGAAATTCCATGTTATGAGTCCCACTTTTAGAGTTTCTGAGTAATCAAAAGAGAATGAACCTCCTATAGACATCTAGTTCTGAGAGTCATTCAGAACACACAATTTAGACTTTTTCTGTGTCTTGCTTTTCAGACCCATCAAGATCTTCCAATGACTACAAATTGACAAGGGCCCAGAAGTTTTTACTTATAAATGAAGTCACCTGATACTGAGCAAGGGCACAGAAAATTTTAATTTAAAAAATGAAGTCATCCTACTATAGCCCCTAACATTCTACAGGATGAATCACTGTACTTAGCATTACAAACCTAAAAACTATGGCAGATCCCCATGCTTTAAAATATTCTATAATATTTGCATACATAAAAATTGTGGTTCAGCGTAGATTTTCTGTAATTACATTTGCAATTCTTGCATCCAAGGTCTCTCATTTATTGATTTGAAAATGTTTAATTTTATCAGACTTTTAAAACCTTTCCATTTGTTGCAAACATTTTGTATCCTATTTGAATAGCATATCATAGATATGCCATCCTGTATTCTAAATAAAAATTATGTAATTAAGGTTTTGGGGACAGGGAACAGAGAAAAGGATGTTATTTCTGACTTTGAATTGAAGATCTGTGGAATCACTGGTTTTAGTGGAAGAACTTTCAGTATTTCCAACCTTTATTACAACTTTTCATCTTGTAATATATGGTCATATGCTCTGCTGACATCGGTCTTGAATTTTAAAAAAGAAATTAAACCAGACTATGATTACTCAAAAATGAATAATGTATAATTTCTAATTCAGAAGTTAATGCTGGTTTTTATGTCAGATGAGAGAAGTTCTTTGATTTACTTTGTTTACAATGCCAGAATTTGAGTTAGGGAACCTTTTTTTTCTGTTTATTGTACCAAGTATATTTTGTTGTTGTCAACATGAGTTTTCGAGAAAGTTTTCCCACGTCTTAGTGACTACAAAATATTTTTCCCCTTCTATGTGGTAGATAACAGATGACTTGGTCTTATTTTAATGAGATGGAGTGGTTAAGAATAGAATATTGATGTCCCACTGTTGTTGAACAGAACCTGATTATGCAAACAAATTACTTTTTAGAAAATTAAACAAATTAGATAGTTTTCCATTTTTCACAAAGGTCAACACAACTACACATTATGAGATGTATTTTCTTTGATTTATTTTGATTTTAACACTTTCTGCTTTCACTGGAAAACTCTGAGTTCTTACAACAAAAACCCTAATGAGCTCTCATTCTCTAAACCACATTATCCATGCTACTCATTTTCTATGGCATTACTACTATAACACCCCCTTATATGCAATTCCTTTAGCTCTTTTCCAGGTGAAGTATACTTTTATATTTAAAGAAAAAGTTACTCATTTTTCAAATGGAAACTGTTTTGCATCATCACCTTTTTCATACTCCTGCATACACTTCTTCAGTTCTCCTGCAGAGTTTAAAGCAGAATAAAGATGCTTTCTTTTTCTGTTCTCAATTACTTCATAGAATAGAATCACAGAATTGTCTAGCATGGAAGGGACCTTTAAGATCATCAAGTCCAACCATCAACCTAACATTGCTAAGTCCACCCCTAAACTGTGTCCCTAAACACAATGTCTACCCTTCTTTTAAATACCTCCAGGAACCACTTCCCTGAGAAGCCTGTTCCAATGTTTGATAAACCTCTCGGTGAAGAAATTTTTCTAATATCCATCCTAAATCTCCCCTGGTGCAACTTGAGGCTGTTTCCTCTTGTCCTATAACCTGTTACTTGGGAGAACAGACTGACCCCCACCACTCTGCAACCTCCTTTCAGGTAGTTGTAGAGAGGGAGAAGGTCTCCTTTCAGCCTCCTTCTCTCCGGACTAAAGAATCCCAGCTCCCTCAGCCGCTCCTCATAAGACTTGTGCTTTAGACCCCTCACCAGCTTTATTGCTGTTCTCTGGACATGCTCCAAATCTCAATGTCTTTTTTTGTAGTGAGTATTCAAGGTGGGGCCTGACCAGTGCTGAGTCCAGGGGGATGATCTCTTCCCTAGACCTACTCACCACACTGTTCCTGATATAGGCCAGGATGCTGTTGGACTTCTTGGCCACCTGGGCACACTGCCAGTTCATATTCAGCCAGCAGTCGACCAGTACCCCCAGGTTCTTTTCTGCTGGACAGCTTTGCCCAATAATTCCTAACATCTGAATCTTTCAAGCACTACTGTACTGATATTCTTGTCTACTCCTAAAAATTAGAAACTCAAGACCTCATTTAATATGGTAATCATCCACTCAGAACCAGTTATTGTGTGTAAAAAGATGGGATTCTCCACATAGCTTTACACATCTTCATTTACTTTCATCTTTTTTTTTTTTTTTTGTAAATACATACTTGGTTTTCTGAAGTTATTCTGCAGTTCTTCGTAGTTGCCTGCTACCTTAGTAGCAGCAGGTTTTGTCACTTCAGTATTTACCACTTTTTGTAACATTTCCGGTTATGCTGAACCCCCCAATCCCCACCCCCCCACCAAGAATAGGAAAGGTTCCTCAAAGCTACATCCAACCTGACCTTGAACAACTCCAATGATAGGGCATCCGCAACTTCTCTGGGAAACCTGTTCCTGTGTCTCATCACCCTCAGCATAAAACATTTCTGTCTTACATCCAATTTAAACCTAACCTCTTTCAGTTTATAACTGTTGCCCGTTGTCCTGTCACTACAGGCTCTGGTAAAAAGTCTGTCCCTGTCTTTCTTATATGCCCCTTTAAATATTGAAAGGTCAAAGAAAGGTCTCTCCAGAGCTTTCTCTTTTCCAGGCTGAACAAGCCAACTCTCTCAGCCCTTCTCTATAGCAGAGGTGTTACAGCCCTCTGATCATTTTCATAGCCCTGCTCTGGATCCAGTCTAACAGGTCCATGTCCGTCTTGTAATGGGAGCCCCAAAGCTGGATGCAATACTCCTGGTGGGGTTAGGTAGAGGCAAAGAATCACCTCTCTCGACCTGCTGGCCACACTGCTTTTTATGCAACACAGGATATGATTGTCTTTCTGGGCTGCAAGCACACATTACAGGCTCAGTGTCCAATTTTCCTTCCACCAGTATCCTCAAGTCCTCTGCAGGCCTGCTCTTGATCCTCCCATAGTATGAGGGATTTGGTTTCCCACGTGCCTTTGTTCCCCTGTACTTCCCTAAGATTATGGAAATGGGCCTTCAATTATTTGGGCTCTTTCATCTGCCATTGTTTCTCTGTGCTTCTTTTATGTGTGTGCAGATGAGCTTTTATCACATAACCAAACGTAAAACACAAAGTATTCAGGTATTTAATCCTGCACTTACTATAGGATTTGGAATAAATATCATATGGTTACAGAAAGCTCCTTCTTTTCACTGTTTTTTTTCCTTGATAATTTACTGACATTAAAATACCATACAAGTCTGTGGTGCAATCCCTCTCCCCTCTACTCAAAATTAAAACAAAAAAAAAAAGAAAAAAAAAAGAAAAAAGAAAAAGTGGTGAAACTTTCATCTTCTTCATTGTAAGTCAAGATGGAAAAGAAATCATTATACTTTTCTGCTCTGACATTATCTTCTCTGAACACTTCTCTCAGGTTTTGATCATTTACTGACCTTATAAAGTTCCCATCAAGCTTTGTTCACCTAATCTGCTTGAAGAATGACTTACTGTTATTTTTATGCACTCTACCAGTATTTCCTCAATGTTTTTTTTGTCCTGACTTACTGTGTTTTTAAATTTAACCTGCCAGATTTTAAGATATTTTGTGATTTATTGTTTTTTTAACTTGAATTTAATAACTTACTTTCCCTGCTATTTAGCTAGGACACTTTCCTTGATACATTTTTCAGACTTTATCCTGAAGTAGTATAAATTGCATTTGAACCTCCAGTATAGTATCTTCTCAAAGCTCCTGACATTTGAAAATGTCTTACTTTTTTTTCTACATTTGCTTTATCATTTTCTTTATAAGCTTCCTAATTTTCAGTTAGTCCATACTTTTTTCCCTGAAATTAAACACAGAAGACATAGGAGTTTTTGGATTTTGATAATCCTGGAAAAGCATTGACTCTAAGTACATTGTAGTCACTGTTACAGATCAGATTTTGATAGTAATATTGTAAATCTATGACACTGACCACAACCAGGACCAAATAGATTTATTTATTTATTTATTTATTTATTTTCTTTTTCAGGTATCTATCCACTCCATTCCTGGACTGTCTAAAAACTCAGTCTAATTTTTGTTCCTTAGTTTGCAGTTAGCCCTGTTCATGTGATGGTCATCAACATCAACATTGTGTTTGCTTCTTCCATAGCATGTATGATTTCATTCAGATTCAGTGTGTCACAGTTTCTGTTACAATTCTCAAAAAATTGTACTAATATTACCTTTACTTAATTAGGACAGGAATTTAAATGTTGTTGACATAGAATATCCTTGTGTTTACTTTTACAAATAGAAACACTCTTTCATCAGGCAAAGGAAGCTCTTTCCAGTGTATACTTTGCACGGAGCGCACTACAGATTGTCTCCTATGTATTTTCAACAAAGTTTCTGTTATGCTTTGAAGTCATTATCTTAACTTAAAAATAGGCATCACCAAATGCATTTCTGTTATTTACTGGCAGTATTTTCAGGTGTTTCAAAAAGCCATTCACTTTGGGATATGGCTGATGTAACTTGCTGGTGTTTCAAACCTAACTATGTAATAGCTTGATAACCAAAACAAAAATGTTCCTGCCTTTTGGTAGACACAGCCAGTGCAAAGAGGTGTGTTGCCACTTTCCAATGTTGAACATTGACACCACAACTGATTGTCCTTCAAGTCTTCCTGAAGTCCCTTTTACATGAAGTTGAGTATGTTAGCCTGGAGAAAAAGCTATTCCATTCTTTGAACATTTCCTTGATGAGTTTCCACATGTCCCTTGCTCCTTCCTCAGTGGCACTTCTATTTTTCTGGATGTTGGTCTGCTCAAATGCATCTTTTGGGGCATTGGTGATCTGTCTTTATAACTTCTTGAGCCCCTCGTGATCAGCCATCCTGGTCACAAAAGTTAGCTCCTTGTTTCAGAGGACACAAGCTTGTTACCTGGGTTCACCTTATTTTCCTGCAGAGAAAATGACACTCATACAGTAAGACAAAAGCATTTCATCTAACATTTAACACTTACCTGGAATATTAATGACATTTATTAGTTTAACGTCCATTTTACTTTCTTTTGTTATTCTTCAGCATGTATATAGCTCTGTAAAAAACAAAAGCTCTTCAACATGAAGTGTAACCCATTGCCTTCATTGATTGGATCCTTACTGAACAAATTGTCATTACAAATATTCATATTTCTTTCTTGTGACTGTTTTGATAATAATAGTTACAAGTTTTGATAATAATAGTTACAGTATCTTTCCTTTACCTTGTTTATAATTCTTAGGCTAAATACATGCTTTTTATTGTTTTTTATACAGTGAGATGGAAGGTAATTTTTTTTTACTACTATATAGGAATATTACATAATTATATTTTTAACCTTTTGTCAGGGAGTACATAGCAAGGCTGCTTCGGGAGGGGGAATGAGAGCTGAGGATGACACCAGCACAGGCAATGCCTTCACTGCCAAGAGTGAAGTCCCACAGCACCTGGGTAAATGGATGAACCGGGGCCCAGGTAAGGCTGGGGGTGGTCTGTTGGGAGTGGAATAGAGATGGAGACAGAGCTGGGCAGAAAACAGTTGTGGTGCAAGCCCAAGGGGCCCATCCAGGCCAATTCCTGGATGAGAGACAAATTCCACATGGCATTGAGCCCAGGACTGGCTGGAGGCAGGGTCAGAGATAGGACTAGGCATGGGCACACCTGCACCATCACTGGGGCCAGTCTGGGGACCAGCTGATCGTGATCCCTGTCTTTGAGCAGAGAAAATGTCAAAGTCTCAAAAATAAAGCAATCTGAAAATACAGTATACTAAAAGCTCCTCTGCAATTTAAGATAACAATTCCAGTTAAATCAGACCAATCTTTCCACTGCAAACAATTACTATTATTATTATTATCTTTAAAAATGCCAGCATTATGCTTCAGCAATGATGATTTTTTTCATCCTGTTTATAGCAAGAGGGATTTACATTAGCTCATGAGAAAGGGTACTGTCTAACACATGGCATTAAGTGTAGCTCAGATATTAATCTGATGGTGTGTATGTATAATTTTTAAAACTCAGAGGGAAATATTCACCACTTTCTTCCAGTCATGAAAAAAAGCTGAATTATTAAAGGAGGAACATTTATTTTACTTTATTTAGTTTTACTTTATTTAGTTTTGTTTTGTTTTGTGTTGTTTTGTCCAATAACAAATAAGTTATTTCAGAATGTTTGTTAAGTTACATCTTAAGAAAGATGGAGGAATGTAGATTTGATTTCACATATTAGTCCATATAATAGTAAGTCAGACTTGACCTTCATTTCAGGTAAAACAAATTTGTTATTTGAACATAAATTTAAAAAAAAAAAAGAAGGCAGAAGACCATATTCTAGGAGGGGTTGACATTTGCTGGCTACCAGATACCCACTAAGCCTCTCTATCACTCCTCTCTTCTCCAAGATAGGGTGAGAAAATATGATTAAAAGCTTATGGGTTGAGATAATAACGAGGAGATCCCTTACCAATTACTGCCACAGGCAAAACAGACTAGATTTGGGGAAATTAATTTAATTTATTGCCGATTAATTGTAATGGAGTAGGATAGTGAGAAATAAAACAAAGCTAAAAACACCTTTTCCCCACCCCTCACTTCTTCCAATGCTCAGCTTCATGCCTAACTCTTCTATCTTCTTCCCCAAACAGTGCAGGGGGATGAAGAATTGGGGTTGTGGTCAATCCAGAACACTTTGTCTCTGTTGCTCCTTCCTCCTCATGCTCTTCCCCTACTCCAGCATAGTGTCCCACCCATGGGAAACAGTCCTTCACAGACTTCTCCAATGTGGGTGCTTCCCATGGGGTTCTTTAAAAACTGGTCCAGCATGGGTCCTTTCCACAGGGTGCAACCATTCAGGAATGGACTAACCCACCGTGGGTCTCCTGTGGGGACACAGGTCCTGCTGGAAAACCTGCTCCTGCATGGGCTCCTCTCCAAGGGCCACAGCTCCTTCCAGGAGCCTGATCTCTTCTCCCAAAGCCATCCCTGCAGCACCCTGCTACCAAAACCTTGCCACATAAACCCAATATCTTATTCACAATGTTCAACTGATGTATTTAAAAAAAATCTACTTATTTTGTTTATAGTATCATATATATATGTTTTAAACGTAATGTAACATTCCACATAAAATAACTATAGTGTATAATACTATACATACACTATGGGTATAAGATTTTATATCTTTATACATATATCTGTTATATCGGGAAATGTGTCTACAGGTAGGAGTCATAGATGCTAGATCACAATTAGACCCTGAGTGTAAATCAGCCACCATACTGGTCTGCTCAGAAGGCATTCACTTCCTTACACAAAAGTGCTTAATGTGGTTTCTGATACTCTAGGCTATATAATACACCTGAAAGGGAGTAAGCTGTATCACATAGAACTTAAATGAAATGCACCCTTTTGAAGTAGAAACCTGGAGGCCAATATAAGCCATTGTACCTCAAGTAGGCACTTATTTTCATGCGCTTTTTCTTGCCACTACCAATAATGGTCTGATATGCTAGCTCGGATTACACATCCAACTTTCAGAGGTTCAGAATTGGTGCAGATGAATCCTCTCCTCCAGCATTTGGTCTATGTTAGGATAGAGCAATTCTGTCTTTAGAAGTCTTTCATTCCACCAATTGCTCTTTCTCCCCTAAGTTTAGTTAAAAAGGATGGAATACATGCTTAACTTGTCTATGGTCAAAGCTAGGTGACAAGAATTCAACCCAAGACAACATCTTGTTGAATGAAGTACTACTGAGTGAGCAAAGGAATTGGAAATTGACTGTCACTGTACTTGCCTATGATGCTGATTTCTATAATGTAAATTTTCGATCTACAGTAGGGCTAACCTCCTATTAAATTAGAGTGAGATTATGCAATAACAGCTGAGAAGACAAAAGAAAGAGGAACGGAGTTCATGAGGTTATGTAAATTTTCCTGATTTACAAAGTTCCCAAACTTACTCTTTTTTTACAAAATATACTGCATACCCTTTTTGAGAGCAGGAAGAATGAAGGAACTGGTACAAACTTGCTCTTCCTTGGAAAGGAAAAAATAGCAGATTAAGAGAAAAAATATGACTCATAATCTTAATTTTTTGCAAAATAAAGAAATCAGAGCATTGACTGACAGTACATTCTTTAAAGACTATTTTCAGGAAATTACATGGTTGCTCTCCAAGTATTCAGCAGCATTCCTATGCTTTGTGTAATATGACAGCCACTTTCAATTATTTTCAAACTTGAATTACCTAAAAGTGACAATCATTTTCCCCGCTTTGTTCTAAGAAACATTTAAAAAAATGTATCTTAAAGGTAGGTATTTTCTTTTATCAATATAGCCATTTGGTGAGGGGGAGGAGGCTTAGTCCATATTCTTTTAAAATTTATCAATCATCTGCCTCTTTCCTTATAATAAAGGGAAAATATGGAAAAAAAAGGATGATATTACTTTAATAAATACTAATTTCAACCCGTGAATACCATCTGTGGCAGGGAATAATACTGCAGTTTCATTTCTCATGCTGTAATGAGCTGTTAAAGGCAGAACAAAGCTAGTTATCATCGGATTTTTCAACTTGGCCAGATGCCAGTGTCTTTGACATAAGGTAATTCAATCATTTAATAATTTGAGATTGCAGTCTGCTTAAACCCCATCCAGTTTAAGGTGGGCTTTAGATGACTGAATCCACAACAACACTCTAATCTGTCTTCTTTTCAAGACTTCCTAGATCTATAGGCCTCTAATTTCATTGGACATTTTCTTATTTAGCCTGAAAGCTCTCTGAACATCTAGCTGTAGTCACACATGACTGTTCTGGAGAGACAGATGCCAATATTTTATTTGGAGCTGACCAAAAAGTTTGATGTGGTTAGGGCTACAGCCAAGCATGTGACTACTTTTTAGGTAATAGATTAGTAGAAGTGAAAGAATTGGATCCTAGAATTTTCTCATCTTTAGGAAGGTTGAACCTACATCTTCCACGTGTTAAAAGCTATCTTAGCTACTGGGCCATGAAAAACAATCTGTCTGCCTTAGCTGTTTGAAGCTGGACTACTACAAAGCCAAGAGCCTGGGGAAGAGCAGGTAGGCAGAAGGGAGGGTAGGGAAAGAGAGAGGAGAGGAGAGGGAATAAGAAAAGCTTACAGTTTTTCAAACAATAAGGCATTTAAGCAACTTTCATTCCCAGTGGGGGTGGGAGAAATACTTATTATACGTGTTGATGAAAAATAAAATAAAGCAAACCCCCTCCCCCAAACCAAGTCCAATACAATACAATACAATCCACCAACCATAAAATTCAACTTAAATTGAAAATCAATAAGCATAATAAAATGTAGACTCTTATGTCTGATGAAGAACAGAGTGCTTTGATATTTTCCTATTATTTTCTTCCTGACCATAATGGCAATGTATCACAAAGTTGAGAGTGGATGCTAACACAATGATTCAAGTATTAAATCACTGAAAAAACTTGGTCTTCAATAACCTTTGAATTAAATTTATCAAAAAGGTAAAACACAAATTTAGAAGAATGGTCCAAGCCCCACTGTAATCTTATTGCATTATTAAGGAATTTTATCAATATAGTGGTACCTTTTGAGCAGTTGACAAAGTCTGGGACTTGGTTCTTAAAATTTTTAATAATTTGAAGATTTTGTTGGCGCATATATCCATATGTATGTCATCAGATTGTTTACAAAATGTTTGGAAAGACTGAAATAAATTTGGGGTTTGGGTTTTTATTGCTGAGGACAGCAGTGGGAATGCCTGTGAGAGGTGGAAGAAATGCTCTGCTTGCTGTTGAGTTTTGGGGGGAATTGGACTGTTTGAGGAGCCTGTGGAAGTCTGAGGAGGTGATTGACTTGTGGAACCACACTTTGCTGTCACTGGACATCTACTTTGCCTTCCCAGGTGCCCTTACACACAGATTGGAATTATTGTCTTTGGAATTTGGAGAGGTCCCAGTCAACTGGAAGACAGCAAATATTATTCCAATTTTCAAGAAGGACAAGAAGGTAAATACAAGCTTGTTAGACACCTTTGGTGCCTGGTAGAATTATGAAGAAGATTATTCTGGGAGTTACTGGAAAACACTTTAAAGACAATGCAGTCATCAGTCAAAGCCAACATGGCTTCATGAATGAAAAGTCATGCCTTAGTAACTTAATATCCTTTTATGACAAGGTTACTCAACTAGTTGACGAAGGGAAAGTAGCAGTGGATGTGGTGGGTTTTATTTATGTATTTATTTATTTATTATTTTATTTTAGCAAAGCTTTTAACACTGTTCTTCAGAGTATCCTTCTGGACAAATTGTCCAGCATACAGTCAGACATGTACGCAATATGACGGGTGAACAACCGTCTGAAGGGTCAGGCTCAAATAGGGTAACACCTGGCTGGTGGCCAGTCACTAGTGATACTCTCCAGTGCTCAGTTTTAAGGACAGTGTTCTTTAGTGTTTTTATCAATGACAAGCGTTAAGTACACACAAATTAAATGTGCTGGTGCTACTAAATTAGGAAGAAGCTATTGGTTCCCTCGAGGGTAGAGAGACCTTACAGAGACATCTTGATAGATTAGAGTGCTGGGCAATCGCCTGCTGTATGAAATTTAACAAGGAGAAATGCTGGATTCTGCACCTGGAATGGTGTAACCCTGGATTTATGTATTCACTGGGGGACAAGAGACTGGAGTGCAGATCTGCAGAAAGGAATCTGGGGGTCTGTGTCGATGGCAAGTTCAGTATGAGTTAACAATGTGCCCTGTCAGCCAAAAGCCTGGCAGCCAACGATATCCTGCATTAAGCACAGTATAGCTCAGCAGTCAAAAGTGCAGCCTCACCTCCAAGTATTGTATGCAGTTTTGGGTTCCAAAATATAAGAAGGATATGAAAATGTTAGACTGTGTCCAAAGGAGAGAAACAAAGATAATGAAAGGACTAGAGAGCATGACATGTGGAGCAGCTGAGGATACTAGGTTTGTTCAGCTTAGAGGAGACTGAGGGGTGACCACATGGTTATCTACAACTTGCTCATGAGGGGGAGTAGAGAGGTAGGTGCTGATCTCTTCTCTCTGTTGTCTGGTGATAGGACACTAGGGAATGCCTTTAAGGCTGTGTCAGGGACCACCACTGCGGGGGTGGTCAAGCACTGGAGCAAGTTTCCCGGGGAAGTGGTCACGGCCTCAAGACTGTTGGTGTTCAAGAAGCATTTGGACAACACTCTTAGATACATGGTTTAACTTTTACATTGCCCTGTGTAGTCAGTTGGACTCGATGATCCTCATAGGTCTCTTCCAACTCTATGATTCAATTATTCCAGTTAATAGTTGTTAAAGTGATTATTTCAAGTTTAATTCCTACACTTAATAAAACCAACATACAAGTATAGGAGCCAAGGAGGTTAGTGGAATTAATATTTTTTCTGCAATCACAAACAAAACTATATAGTTGTCTTGTAGAATATTTGTTAAAATTTAGCAAAACTATGATTCAAACATTTAGACATCTGCTTCCATCCACTGTAAAAAATACTATGCCATAAAATCTGTACAGTTTCACGTATAAGTAGGGATGCCCCCCCAAAATATTTTCACCTTCTGAAAAATGAAAAGGAAGTTATAAACATAAGAAGTACCAGACATGCTAAAACTTGCAAAATAAAGTACTTTATAGCATTATTGATTAATCTTCATAATCTCTTAATCATATCTCATGACTGCTTCTGATAATATAGCATATGGGAAAGACTTAAATGTCATGAAGGTAACAACTTGAACACTAGAAAAAAAATTATCTTGTATAGTGTCCCAAAAGTAATGAAAGCAAGATGGACACTGAATGATAGGAAAGAAAATATTAAGGAAAAGAAAATCAACAAGAATAGTCAGCATGGCTTCACAAAGGGGAAAACATGCTTGACAAACTCAGTAATCTACGACGAAATGACTGGCCTGGTAGATGAGGGGAGAGCAGCTGATATTGTCTAACTGGACTTCAGTAGGGCCTCTGACACTGTCCCTCATAAGATTCTCAGAAAGAAACTTAGAAGGAGTGTCCCTCTGTACAATTTTTATTTCTTTCTACTGATTGTAAAGTGAGTGTGGAGTACTATTCATTTAACAGGCTTCTTGATTTAATGATATAAATTTAAGTGCAAAAAAATCATGTTTATATAGATGTTGCTTAGAATTCTACAATATACAGAAATAAAAAAATAAAAGATTTGAATACATACGCATTTAGTTACTTCATTTCTTGGAAAATTAGTTATATATATTTTTAATAAACACTTCAGTAATATTTTTGTTATAATTTTTAATTAAAACCAGGTCACATTTGTGCTTCTGGAGTATTTTTATTCTGGCAAAGGCAGAACTCAGCTCAGGATTAAGACTTCAGTACTTCTGCTGAGAAAATATATCAACTGTATTTAAGGAATGTAACTGCTTTGATCATGGAATAAAAGTCATGTATGTGTTTTGATGGCTATTTAGCCTACGTAGGGATTCATTTCACCCGACTTTCCTACAAGCAGATTGGAATTAGTGACCAACTCTTTAATGGTACCTCTAATTATTTACTGTACAGGAATCTACGCAAGTATTCAGACTAAAAATCTACCCTTATGATGGAAAAATTGAGACATAAACTGCTGTAGGAATCTGTAGAAATCTGTAGCACTGTTTTAGTTTGAATCAGAAATGCACTTTTTAAGTCTTCTGAATTTTCTCACATACCATACTTTAGTTATGTCACAGAATAGTTTACGAATGAGCAAACCATATTCCTTTTAAATAAAACTATACAAGAAGAAGTGCATCCAATGTCTCCTGGCGTATAGTAGTCATGCCGTCTACAGGACCAGACAAGAAGTTGTTCAAAGAAATCAGTCCTGTATTGTAGATAGTATGGATATCTCGGTCACAGCACCACCTTTTTCACTTTACAGAGCTGTTTCTATTTTGGTGGGTTAACCTTGGATGGCTGCCAGGTGCCCAGCAAGCCACTCTGTCACTCCCTGATCTCAACAAGATGGGGGATAAAATACAATGAAAAGCTTGTGTGTTATAAGGACAGGGAGATCACTTATCAATTACTGTCATGGGCAAAACAGACTCAAAAATTAATTTTATTTATTGTCTCTGGATAAGCCAGAGTGCTGGGGATGCTGCCTGTGGAAAAATAGATAAAGATGGAGTTCTGCAGAAAATCCGTCTCTGGACTCTGTCACCAAGGTGCATTGTCTTTGTCTCTGTCCCATAAGAAGAGAGAACCTTTCCATTTAGACTCCTGCTTTGGCTGGAGGAAACACACCCTTCTCACCCTCATGGCAGCGGCACAGGGAGATCTGCAGAAAGAGGGTGGGACCAACTGTGCATGGCACTGGTACAGGCACAAAGCATCCCACATACTCAATACCAAAAGCAGCTTGACAAAGCTGCTGGAAAGCAGCTTGGCAGAAAAGGACCTGGAGGTCCTGGTGGACATCAAGTTGAAGAGAAGCCAGCAAGATGCCCTTGTGGCAAACACAGAGTCATACTCTGGGCTGCACTGGGCTAAGCATTGCCAGCAGCTGCAGAAAGGTGACCCTTCCCCACTGCTCAGTGCTGGTGAGGCCATGCCTACAGTGCTGTGCCCAGGCCTGGGCTCCCCAGTGTCTCTGTGCTGTGTCCAGATGCTGCTCCAGCCTAGCATCAGCACGTTTCTTGCAGGCTGGTCCCAAGCATCAGCTACTACCTGTCCCCTCAGGTGGTGAAGGTGGACTTGGACACTTGGCTGGTGAGTTTGGAGAATACAGGCAGGATGGCCCTTCCCTCTTCCTCCCACAAATGGACACTAGTGCTGTACTGGAACTGCTGCTGCCCTTCCCACAGGCCATGTCCATCCCCATCAGTCTGCAGCAGGAGAGAGCTGAGGCCCCAGGACCCCTTGTTCCCAAACAACCTCTCTCCCTTGCACTCAGTGGTGGCAGTGCAGTGAGAGGGTCCCCATCCCACTGTCTCCTCCAGAGATGTAGTGTCCTCAGCAGAAGGACCCCAGGTGGGGAGCAGGGACAAAGGGGGCTCCTCCCCACATCATCCACCTCCAGCCACCCCTCTGTCCCACACCAGTAAGAGCTACAGAGCTGTCCACACTTGCTCCTGCCCCTGAGGAATATTCACCTGCCCCAGGCCTCTCTTCAGCTAAGCAACAGTCCTCCTCTGTCCCCTGCTGGCTCTCCCACAAGAGCAAGAACTATCCACGGAGCGGATCTTCATGCTTGCAGCTAATAAGCACATCTCTTGGGAGCTGAGAGAGGCCCTCAACAGCCAAGTGGAAGCCTTCTGCCTCGAAAGCCAGCCTGAACACCTGCTGGCTGTCATCTTGAAGGTGAACTCATGAACTCTGCTGACCTATAGTCCAGCAGCTCCTGGCTCTGTCGGTGCTGATTGATTGGTATCTGTGAGAGCAGGAGCCGATATGCAGCAGCCTGCGCATGAGCCACAGTGCTGGGGATGCTGCCTGTGCTCTTGGCAGGAGTGGTAAAAGCCTCACCCACAGCCCTTGGCATTGCAGGACTTCCTCCATAAGATCCCCTCCAAACTCCTGGAGGCACAGCTCTACAAGGAGTGGATGACTGCCCTGCAGAAGACCAGCAGGCAGGAGAAGCTGGCAGCACTGAAAGAGTAAGTGTGGCCGGCAGCCTGCCTGCTGCGCAGGGACTGGCAGAGGCAGGGACTTGCCTGGGAAGTGACGGCCTTCTTGAAAAAGCTGTGTTCACTGTCAGCCACCTCTGGCTACTGTGAGGTCAGGTTTTGGGGGAAAGTGGCACAGAAAAACATTTCCCTCTTTGAAGCACTTCCCACAGACAATGGGGGTTGCTCCACGAAGGTACTCTTGCCAGGAGGGCAGGGAGGGAGGTGGCCGTATCTCAGCAAAGACAGTCCCTCTGCTGTAGACCATGTGTGTCCAGGGAGACTTCCCTTGGGTGGTTTTGGGTGAGACCAGCCTGGGAAACTTGTGTTTACAACATCTATGCTAAAACATTGTGTTTCTGTTCCCTCAGAGTGCAGCAAGTTGTCCAATGCCAACCTCCTGCTGCTCAAGATCTTGCGGTCCATGCTCCAAAACATCAGCAGGAATGCCAAAACCAGCAGGACTGTTGGCAACTTGGCCATCTACATAGGGCCAAACCTCCAACCCAGCAGAAAAGCACATGCTCCCCCTGGGGACCCCAATGCAGGTGAGCGGGAAGGCATGCTGTGTTTACCAACTGGCTTCCAGACTCTTTGGGGATGAGGTGGCTGGGCTTGACGGCACATCAGCCAAGAAGTCATCAGCACTGGGGACAGGAGCAGAAACAGCAGAGGTATGTGAGGTCCACAAACAGCACAACAACAAAAGCCTCCTCCCTCAGAGGGTGGAACTGCTGCCGCAGGGATGAGCAAGGTCATCCACCAGACTGCAGCTTACTGCAAAAGTAAGGCTGATGTAGGAAGAAAAACCATCTATGCCCTGCACTGAAGGGATCTAGCCTGGTGACTTCAGATTTTTTCCCCTGCACTGTCAACCGGAGAGCAAAGCAGCCCAGGATGGCCCAGGAGAGCTCAGCACAGTGTTTTGCAGAACGAGGGGCTCAGTCTTGGAAGCCGCGCAGTCCCAGAAGGCTCAGAGGCTCTGCCCAAGGGATCATGTTTGACTTGGCAACCCAGGTTTGCTAGCAAGGGACAGCTGGGGATGCTGGTGCTCCGGTTTTGGAAAGGACCACATCACAGCTCCTCAGGGGCTCCCTGCTGAGCCCTACTTCTTGGCAAAGGCACACTGCACATCTCTGTCAACTTGCAGCACTGAGGGTGTAGCACGTGTACAGAAAGGGACAAAGTAATACTGTAGTTGCTGCCAGTAAGGATTCACTCTTCTGGGACAGGAATGACTCCTTTCACATTGTACTTCCCAAAGAAAGGGGGAAAAGTCACACCTATTCCTGCCTCTATGGCTTCATCGGCGCATTCTGACTGTATCATTGCAGGTGTCCTGCTGCTCTGGCTGGCAGGTTTACTGATGTACCCCTGAGCCAGAGAGAAGACAGCCCCGTACCACCCTTACACCAATCCAATGCACCTGGACAAACATTTTCGTACATCGGTCAAAATATTATACATACCTGACTATTCTCTCTTTTTTTTTTAACTTTTTTCCTATGATTACATCTTCAAGATCCTTTTTACTTTCCAATGACAAGAGAAAAAACAAATAAAACCCTCTCCTACAGACATCCCAAAGGTCTGACTCATACATTGTTCTAGTTTCACAGTTTTATTCTCACAGAACACTGAAATAAAAGATATTCAGGTCTGGTGAAACTCAGCCATATGTTCATCTGAGGAATGGTATCACTGCTTATACAGGGATACAGTTTAATCAGTCTTTCATATTATTATTAGCTTCTGTCAGAAACAGGTGATGATTTCTCAGTAGTAAGGTATTGTAAATATAAGACCTATTCACTGCAAATCAAATATGAGAAATATAATACTTACTTGTTGCAAAAAGTTGGGGCAGAGAAGAGATACAGATAATGATAAAATGGTTCATATAGTTTTCACTAATGAAAATGAAGTTTATGCATATAATAGAAATTGCAACATTTTCTTTTAAGAACAGGACAGATACAGCCCTTCTGTCAGCAGCACAACTCTGTAGAGCAGACACAGACTAAGGACACTGTTGCCTCAACTAGATATGTGAATCGGCATTGCATTAGCATGTAGGGTAACAACACACATGTATTGGGTTTAGGAGGCAAAGTTTTGGTAGTAGTGGTGTTGCGGGGCAGCTTCTGTGAGACGATGCCAGAAGCTTCCCCCATGTCTGACAGAAGCAGTTCCAGCCAGCTCCAAAACCGACCCACTGCTGGTCAAAGCTGAGCCCATCAGTGGTGTTGGTAGCACCTCTGTGATAACCTATGTAAGAAAGGGTAAAAAACACTGCTCATCAGCAGTTAAAAATCAGAGTGCCAGTACACTGCCCAGAATTTTCTCTATTCTCCCTGTTACGCTTCTGACATGAGGGGATGCTATGAGTGAAGTATCTAACAAGCTATGAGCCCACAATGCAGAAATTTCCCTAAAATGGAAAATTTCCAAGATATAGGACTTCCTCCCCAAAAAAGCAGTATAGGAGTATCCTCAGAAGTTCTATCCTTATGTTAAATTTCACAGCCACCAATGAGTAAATAAATTTCTAGGGGAAAACACAAAGCCAGACATACACACAACGCAGACAGTATGACTAAGCCTAATTTTCAAAGGAAAGAGGAATAAAAACAATATTCAGGCAAAACATTAAAGAAAGAAAACTATTCTATACACAGTTCCATTAGTTACATGAACAGAAGTAATTCTTGTTAAATACACTATAAGCTAGCAAATCATGGCTGTGATGTTAAACATTACAAGAAGAATTTTTTCCGATTTAATTTGGGAGAATTCTTTTTTTTTCTTTTTTTTTTTTTTTTTTCTTTTTTATTAGAATCTGTTGGGTTGGAAAAGACCTTTAAGATCACCAAGTCCAACCATCAACCTAACACTGACAACTCCACCACTAAACCATGTCCCTAAGTGCCACATCTACATTCTTTTGTATCTTTTAAATATCTCCAGAGGTGACTTAACCACTTCCTTAGGCTGCCTGTTGCAATGCTTGACAACCCTTTCAGTGTTTCCTAATATCCAATCTAAACCTCTTCTGGAGCAACTTGAGGGCTTTTCGTGTCATCCTATCACTTGTTACTTGGGAGAAGAGACTGACCCCCACCTCTCTACGGCCTCCTTTCTGGTAGTTGTAGAGAGTGATAAGGTCTTCTCTGAGCCTCCTTTTCTCAAGGCTAAACAACTCCAGTTCCCTCAGCCACTCCTCATAAGACTTGTTCTGTCACCGTCTTCAGTAAAAACAAGACTGTACATCTAAACATAATTCATCATTCTGATTCTACATGAAATTTTTGAGGAATCATTCACAATTCGTGAATTTATTTAATCAGTAAGGTATTTTTTTTTTCTGGAGGAGGGTCAAAGTTATCCGCGCTCAGACTGTGGCTTTTTCTGGGTAATTTTTCATCTTCTGGTGTAGAGGGTGATAAATTAGAGCATGTGCAGGCATTTCCGTTTCTGTTCAGCAGGTATTTGAAGACTGAAATGCATTTCAATAGAGGAACTTTAATATCAATTAAAAAAACACAAGGCAAATATAATAAAAGCATCACAGAGTATTTTATAACTTTACTCAGACATCCTTAATGTTCCTGACTCCATGCTTGCAGGTCTCCATTTACATGTTAACCAAAGTTTTTAAAGTCTTTATTAGATTTAAATTCAGCAGTATAAATTATATAACTGTTATAAAGTTATCAGTAACAGAATGCTTTATCCTTTCATATTTCTGGGTCTTTTTCCAGTACAGTGGTTGGGAGCATAATGGGCTGGCATGCAATTATTTGTTACTAATGGCTACTTACCCACCTGGGAACTTGTAAATAGCCATTTTATAATTACAAATATGTTTTATGCCTTAAATGTGCACCTGCCAATGACTGAGCCAAATTGCAGTACATGGGTCACATTCATTCTTCATGTTCATTATGAATTAAAAGTAAAGTCAGTGTGCATTTAAGCCTAGACAGCAGATGGTATTCAATAGTACAAGCATGCTGCACCATATGTCTACAAAATGCTTTCAAAAAGTACTTGGCAGTTCTCAATATTAAAGAATAAAATTAGAATGTAAAAATAATATTTAACTTTGATTTCATTTAACTAAAAATATTTTAATTAGTCCATTGAAATTTAGTCCCACTCACATTTGGTGTGATGAGAATTAAGTTATCAAAAGACGTTTAGAAAGACAGATCCCTTTTTTATACTCAAAAAATCAGTCTCATTTCCTTAGTTTCTATTGAAAATCTAAACTTTTGTGTTGAAAGCTCATGAAGAAAATGAACTCCTATTAATACTAGCAAAATTATCATAATTTTGTTTAGCTGTTATATTTCTGTGCTAATTCTGCTTACATTTAGAGCTAATTCTGCTTACATTTACTGTTTTCTTGTCCATACCCTATGTGCTTCACTATGGTATTTTGGTGGATCATGACAAGCATAAGGATTACAGTCCTTTTTTTAAGTGACAATTTAAATTCTTTAAAAACAGATGGGGCTGAAACATATTCTGGGCTTATGTTAAATCCTATCCATCACAAAGTCTAAATCATTCTCTTTTGCTACAAAAGGAATGTGTAACAACCCTGTCAGCAAAAATGTACAAATCACATTAAAGAATGTAAAACCAAAGATAAAGTTCAGAGTTAAGCTTCACAGAACCAGTGAGGAAGGCCGATGATCAGAGGATCAAATGGAACCAGCTAAACTCAAGTTATAAAAGATGCGTTTGGAAGACAGAGAGAGTGAAATATAAAAGGAAAGGGTCTTTAGTCTGGATTGAGTAAGTGGTATGACAAATATCCTTCAGAGAAAACAAAATGTTGCTCTGTTGTCATAGAATTTTTAAAAAATGTATTATTTCCTGCAGCATTAATAATTCATAAATGGAATGGCATATGGTCATACGACACTAGATGGCAAAACAAATAATTTACTCAGACTTTAAGTCTGGGGCATTGTAGTGGATATTATTAGTGGATTGACACCCCATAAAATCAAAGTGTATCTTACAAAGCTACACAACAAAATAAACATAAAGATTTTATTCATAAACCAATGTCTTTTGTTTTAAAAATAACAATATAAAATGATATATTCTCTATTTTTTAATGCTTTGTGGTAGAGAGTTTACTTAGAGATTATATTTTGCTAAAAGACTACTCTTTTATCAATGGGAACCCTTTGTGTTAGGTGCTTTGTACACAAAAAAAAGATCAAAAATGTCTGGTCTAAAGAAATGTGAACATTTGTATGAAGAAGTGTGGATAGATCAATGGACAAAGATACAGTTATGTTTTTACAATTTTTAATGATAATTTATTTAGAGAAGTGTGCCCTGGAAAGGTCCTTGCAATATAAAGCCATATATACATCACTTAAGTCATCTTTGTATCACTGCTGAAGTAGAGATGAGTAAAATCAGCGGATGAGAAAATGAAATGAAAAGGCTAAATTCCATGTAATTTTGACTTAGAAAAATGTAAATTTGTAGGAAAGTCCTATGATTTAATCAGGCTCTTTTTTTTTTTTTTTTTTTTTTTTACTAGTTCAGAAGTTTTAAAGACCTCCTTTAAGGTGAATGCAGATTTCTAAAGATTGTGTATTTTGTATTTTCTCAATGGTACACTAATGGGAACTCATTAGTGTTAGTAATGTACATTTATTAATAGATTTATGTTGCTTTTCAAGCAATTCAAGCATATAAAGGAATGCATTCCACCTGGCACATTTCTTTGAGCTGCTGCAGAGACAGACTGATTTACATGTTCAGTTCTCACAAGATGTGACAGGTTGTGAATGCTTAAACTGACAGCAGACTGTGAGTAATAGCTAACTTTCCTCTTACATTCTTATTTTCTGTCTAGGAAATCACAGACCGTCAAAGTCAAACCGTAAACAAAAGATGGCATTTGCACAAAATATCCTGTAAGGCATACACCAAATTTTTTCTTATGAGAAATAATAAGTAGATGGAGCAGACACAAGTGGTCAGCATGGTCCTCAATCTTGTCCTCAAACTTGCACACCTCAACTGGAGAGAAAGAGTTTTCAAAGTTGCACAAAGTCTTTGGCTGTCTCCTGTTAGTGCCAGCCTATATAAAAGGAAAACTGCCTTTTCCTGAGGTATTTCAGAAATGGTGCTTAGTGAGTAGTTCATGTGGTACATGCAGGCTGTTGATAGCATTTCTGCAGATGTTTCCCTTTAGATTTTGCAAAAGAAATATCCTGTCATTGCTGAATTTTCACCTTTATTGAAGGAATATTATAGTAAAAATAAGAGCTGTGATACACAAAATAATAAAAGTGGCAGCATCTTCCAATTAGATGTCAACGGAAGTGAGGACGCACAGATTCCTCTTTCTCTTCATGTTACTCCAACAAGACGTGCTGTTTCATTCTTTGGGAACCTGAAATTCTTGATCCTACTTCGAAGCTTACACTTTATTCCCTCTTGTATCTTTGCTCCTGGTCATCCTCTAGCTCTCTAACACCACCCCAAAAGGCCATGAAATCTGAAACACACTATAGGCCACAGGGTCACAATCCACATAAGTGTCCTTTGACTTAATCTGATTTCTTGCATAATAATTTCATTATCTAATGAAATCTAATGAATTATTTTTTTCCTGAAGTCCAGTAACTGGACTTGAATTTGAGCATATCTTAATATAAATCAAATCTCAAAGATACACATTCTAGCAGTAGGGAATCAAGATTAACTATTGGCATAATATTCCAGTGTTACTTGTGGTCATTCATGACAGAAATGGGTAAATATTTTAGCTTAACGTTGTCTAATTTCAGCTTCCAGGTAGAGAATTTTTCATACCATTGCCTTCCAAAGAAGAGTCATAGAAGCATAGAGTCATAGAATGGTTTAGGTGGGAAGGGACCTTTAAAGTTCATCTAGTCGAACCCCTCTGCAATGAGCAGGGACATCTTCAATTCAGTCAGGTTTCTCAAAGCCCCATCCAACCTGATCTTGAAAGTTTCCAAGGGTGGGGCACCTGCCACCTCTCTAAGTAACCTGTTCCAGTGTTTCACCATCCTCATTGTAAAAACTTTATTTCTTTAGTTCTGAGTCCTTCAGTTCTGTTTCCAAAATAACTTTATTTTTAATTTGTTTTAACCAATAAAGCCTTCTTTCTTGAGTATAGACATTTAAGGCTTGACACCATTGCATGGGAAATCCTTGGTTATTTGAGACATCCTCTTTGGACTGGTACATACAACACAAAAATCCATGTCATTCTGGATCAGTAGCCAGGAAAGTTTCACTATAGCAACTCAAATAACACTAGTTATCCATTCTTAGATGACTGAATTATATGCTGTGAGGTCAGAAGAGGTGTTCATATCATCCTCAAGTAGTATGAAATACTGTATTTGTTTTGCTAAATAGCTCTCTGAACTCTTCAATGACTGTGTTGACAATGTGTAGGATTCAGTTTCCTAAACATAGGCATCTAACACCATTTTGGGTCCTCTAAGTATTGGGTTTGCCTTCCTTGTTACTCTAGAAGGAGGCATATCTCTTGGACATACAATGTCATGTATGCCAGCCTTGTACAGGCACCTTGGTAAAACCCAGAGCATCTCATGTGACACTGCATACCTATGTTTAGGCAACCAAATCCCCAATGTTTCCATTGTCTTGCAGCCTAGACACTGATGTTAGCTGGGGATGCCTATGTTATACATCAGTGTGTAAGTGTTTGAAACTAAAGTCCAGTCCCACTCTGAATAATATAAGCTGTCCCTAATCAATGTTTGTCTTTAAAGCTACTTTCTACAGGTAACTTGGCTTAGAACTATTTAAAGTTTCATGAACTTGGTCAAGTAGTTTTGGGGTCTGCAGCTATTGCTTTAATCTCAGAATTCCATATTGAATTTGATTCAATATATCAAAGGCATTGTCACATAAGGAATACAGGGATAAAGGCAACAAAATGTTAGCGAAAGGATTATTATGCAGAAAACACAGGTTTTTCTGTCTCAAATCTGAGGTCTATAATCAGCCACAGAAATGCTTAAGAGAGTGATACCAGGATTGTCTTAATTGACAACATCAAGATAATATTCACACAAAAACCATTACCAATTTTCTGTTTTGTTATCCTACCCTCTGTCTCCTCTTCAACTAAGTCTGTGCTACCTATGCATTCAGGTCAATATTTTACTTTGTGATTTTTTTATGCTTAGAGAAGACATTTTCAAAACACTTCTACCATGCCTGCCATAATCTTCCTTTCTTGACTTCTGCAAATCCTGTCAAATTGCAAATTTTAACAGTAATATATATAAAGCTACCACTATACTTCCTAACTCTTGGGTTTCTAAAAGCTGCCTTGATTCATCACATAAAGTAGCCATGGTGGTACTGATAATCAAGATGGATTGCAACAATATCAAGGAAGCATTATATTGGTTGATTAAAATAACATACCCTCCCAGTCAAGCACATCAGAGAAAGCAAAGGAAAAGATGATAGTAGACTTTCCACCAGCTGTTGCTGGGTAAATCACCAACAATCTCTTTAGGGCAGAGTTACCACCTGTGCATCACCATACTCCAATAAATTAGGAATAGACCCAATGACAGCTTTGCAAATGGATTATTACTCTATATCTGGAAATCTATCTTAAAATACATTTTATGAATACATTCTAAGAATATATATTCATGACAAGTCTCCCCAGCACAGTCAACTCCCACTGCATTTGCAGTAGTACAGGGAATCTTTTATCATCTTCTTTCAGCAACCTTATCTGTTTGATCTTCTCTCCTCAGCTACTTTGTTTGATTCAGTCCCCAAGCTTTTACAGAATTTTGTTCTTCTGACTGTTCTGGGCAATTGATTCTCTCTAGGCTCCTAAGACTATTATTCCTTCAACATCCATCTATTCTAGATGCTCAGTCTAATTTATAATAATATCTTGGGTTGGTGGTGGGCTGGTATTTACACAGCTCTGGATCTTTTAACCCTCAGTTTTGCTGTGTTAAGTTCTCTAGGTCTTCTGAAACATTCATGCCACCTATTAATTTCCCTTGAGAACTTTGGATCTGCTATACAATTTCATTCACTCTGCCACTGGAATTATGATTTAACATACCTGAACTGTTTAAGAGGAGTGGGTTGTGCAGGAAGTGTAAGCAAACAATTCTTCAATTCTTCCTCTAGAAAAAGACTTAAATCTTCTCCCCCCTCCCCCCCCCAAGAGCTTGGGAAGTGATGAAAAACATATATGTATTAGAAAGGTAGTTAAGAGAAATATGTAATAAAAACTGTGGAATACACTTTGCTATACAGAGTTTGTATGAATTAACATTAAGAAATATCTTAACTAGCACAATGTTAAACTCAGTTTTGCCCTTAGGTAGAATGAGGACAAAGCTAGTAAGAAAATGGTGATCCATTTTTAAACATCACTGACCTTTCCAACTTTCCAAGAACCGTGTTTTGTGCTGGGTTTGTTTCTGTGGTTTTTTACACAGTGCTTTTCTATAATGTATGCAAGGATAGAAAGGATCAGATTTATATAGGCAGAACTTACTCATTATTCATCACCTAGACATTTTCTGTTCCTGGGTAATCTCCAATCTGATTTCTCACTGAAAAATGTCTTCAATTTAAAATCCTTAGCATATAAGACTCTACAGTGTCTTTAGTGTGAAAAAAAAATAAAATGTAATACATGTAGATTAAATAGTTTTCCAAGGAGTAGAAGACCTAGCAGACATAACAATTTCCCACAAATAATTATTTCTGGCTACTCTGGTGGTAGTGCAGTGTTAAAATAAGATATTTACAACTCCGCTTAAAATCTTTAAATTAACAGCTTACAACACAGTACCATAAATACATCCAGTTTCAATTAGCCTGGGAGATGAAAGGTGATTGCAGGATTTTAAAGTTCATTAAATAGGTGACTTCATCTTTTTAATTAATTCACTCATGACATACTGCAATCTATAAGTGGTAATGTGATCCAACTGGGATTTATTATTAGCCTTTCTTGTACCTTAATGTTTTTTGTAATTGTAAGCACTATTTAAATCCATGTTTAAATTTGAATTGCACTGGAAAAAGTCCTTTCCACTTTTATCCCTAAATTTCTCCTTTGATTGCATTTCATGAGACAAACTATATGGGGACTTCTGGTGTTTCCTAGATTTATTCCAGTATCTGAAGTGAGAATTTCTCTTTTCTGTGATTATTGAGAACAACAGGTGTAAGGACAAAAATCACAATTTAGCCTCATGTGGTTTGTCTCACATACCAACTTGTCTCAAATGTCACTGACATCTATATTTAGGCAACTAAAACCTTCCACAAGGAAAATGGAAGCATAATATTTCCCATGTTTTTAATGGAAGGGAAGCTAACAATTTAAAATCTAATTTTAGGCTCAGAAGATAAGTACATCATGGAAATGCAATGCAAAGTCTAAGGCAATGTGTAATGCTGTTGCTTATTGGATTTTTAGTTTGCTTTGCAGTCCTAAAGCACTTACCTGACTTTAGCTGAGGTGGGTTGACCTTGGCTGACCAATGGATGTCTAGCAGGCAAATCCATCCCTCCCTCTTCTCAGCAGGAAAGGGGAAGAACATATGATTAAAAGCTCATGGGTTGAGATAATAACATGGAGATCACTTACCAATTACTGTCACAGGCAAAACAGACTCAACCTGGGGAAATTAATTTAATTTATTATCAATTCATTGTAACAGAGTAGGATATTGAGAAATAAAACTAAAACCACCTTCCCTCCACCCCTCCCTTCTTTCCAGGACCAACTTCATGCCTAACTCTTCCATCTCCTCCCTCCAAGCACCACAAAGGAATGAGGAATGGGGATTGCAAACAGTGTAGAACACTGTCTCTTACACTCTTTCCTCCTCACGCTGTTCCCCTGCTTCAGCACATGTCCCTCCCATCGGATACAGTCCTTCACAAACTTCTCTAACTTGGATCCTTCCCACCAGCTGCAGTTCTTCAAGAACTGCTCCAGCACGGGTCCTTTAGAGGCGTAGTCCTTCGGGAATGGACTATTCCAGTGTGGGTCCCCAGATGGGCCACTGCTCCTGTCAGAAAACCTGCTCCTGCATGGACTCCTCTCCAAGGGCTGCTGCTCTTGCAAGCAGTGTGTTCTCTACAGGCTGCAGCTTCCTTCAGGGCATATCCACCTGCTGTGGCATTGGCTGCAGTGTATATCTGCACTCCACAGGCTGCAGTGTAGATCTCTTCTCCACCATGGTCCTCCATGGCTTGTAGGGGGACAACCTCCATCACCATGTTCTCCATGGGCTGCAGGTGCTCTGCTCTGGCACCTGGAGTAGCTCCTTCCCCTCCTTCTTCACTGACCTTGATGTCTGCAGGGTTCTTTCTCACACATTTTCTCAGTCGTCTCCCCCACAGCTGCTGCACAGCGTGTTTTACCCTTTCTTGAATATGTTATTACAGAGGTGCTACTGAGGTCACTGATTGGTTCAGCTTTGGCAAGTGGTGGGCTTGTGTTGGAGCTGTCTGGAACTGGCTCTGTCCTACATGACGGTAACTTCTGTTGTCTTCTAACAGAAGACACCCCTGCACCCCACCCTACTACCAAAATCTTGCCACATAACACCAATATAATAGTCTATAAAACTACTTGATAAAAATGCTGCTGATGATATGAGTTTAGCTCAGAAATTTCATCAGGTGAAGCATCTAGAAGGTGGATACTTCAGGTCTGAGTATCACATACCTAAGAGCCATATTCAGGTTAGCAACAATGAGATCTAAGATGGTTATAATGGATATAATAGCGTTAAGAGAATTTATCAAACTACTTAGTTTTTAGAGCTGTCATGCGCAACAGCACATGGACTAGTACACCAAAAAAAATCAACATTATTAAGTACTGTATTACTATATATGTTTACTATGTATTCATACTGTACATGCTATGTGCTATAACCTGTGTAGAAACTCTGAAAATATATGCTGTATGTACAAGCTATAAATTTATACGTATATACACATATAAAAAGTATCCAAATTGTTGTACTTTTTTGTTACCTTATAAATGTTTTGGCATGGCACAACACTGCTTCATTTAGCTTGTTGAGATTCTGCCTCTGTTTGCCTCACCATTCATAGCTGACTGTATCCTGTCGGGAAATGAGGAAATGTAAACTGACAGTGCAAAGGCACAGACTAAAGCCAAGAGTGGTAAAGGTATTTTTTCATCTTAGAATGAATCCTAGAATGGTTTGGGTTAAATGGTTAAAAATCATCTAGTCCAACTCCTGGTCATGAACAGGGACATCTTGCACTAGGTCAGGTTCCTCAAAGCTACATCCAAACTGACCTTGAACAATTCCAATGATGGGGCACCCACAGCTTCTCTTGGAAACCTGTTCCTGTGTCTCATCACCCTCATTGTAAAAAATTTCTTTCTTATATCCAACCTAAACCTACCCTCTTTCAGCTTAACGCCGTTGCCCCTTCTCCTGTCACTAGAGGCCCTGGTAAAATATCTTTCTCCACCTTTCTTATAAGCCCCTTTTAAGTATCGAAAACCCTCAAGAAGGTCTTCCTGGAGCCTCCTTTTCTCCAGGCTGACCAATCCCAACTCTTTCAGCCCTTCTCCATAGGTGTTCCAGCCCTCTGATCATTTTAGAGGCGCTCGCCTCAATTCGCTCTAACATGTCCATGTCTTTTTGTACTAGGGGCCTTGAAGCTGGATGATCCAGGTAAGGTCTCATGAGAGTATAGTAGAGGAGGGAGAATAACCTCCTTAAACCCATTGGCCACACTGCTTTTTATGCAGCCCAGAATATGACTGGCTTTCTGGGCTGCAAGTCCATATTGCCAGCTCATGTTCAATTTTTCATCCACCAGCATCCTCTAGTCCTTCTTCACAGGGCTGCTTCAATCCATTCTTCCCCCAGTCTGTATTGATAGTGGTGACTGCCCTGACCCAGGTGCAGGACCTTGCACTTGGCCTTGTTGAACTTTGCATGAGCCCACTCCTCAAGCCTGTCAAGCTCCCTTGGGATGGTATCGCTTCCCTCAAGTGAATAAACTGCACCACTCAGTGTGGTATCATCTGCAAACTTACTGAGAGTGCACTCAATCCCAGTGTCTATGTTGTTAATGAAACATTAAATAGTATTGGTCCCAATACAAACACTTGAGGGACGCCACTTGTTACTGATCTCCCTTTGGACATTGAGCCATGGACTGTAATGGCTCTTTGGATGCAGCCTTCAAGCCAATTTCCTTATCCATCTAAAAGTCCATCCATCAAACCCGTATCTCTCTGATTCAGAAGTAAGAATCTTCTTTGCAAAATATTGCAAAGAAAAAACTAGTATTCCTATGTGGGAGTGGTACTGAGAGTCTGTGGGTCCCAAGAAGGATCTTTGTAGTGGTGGGCACCCTGTACTTTTGTGGAAGCTGTACCTCAGCTGTTTGCTGAGGAGGCCAGGTTTTAACCCCTCAGAAAAATCAAAGTGGAACATTTAAGGTAATTGAGAGGTGATGAAAAATATAACAGGAAAATTATATTTTTGAATTTGTGAAACTTGATAGTATTGCGATACTTTCTTTCAGTACTGGTGGTGTGAAATTACTAAATGGGATAACCCATGTCTCTTCAAAGCCCATAGAGAAGCCTTGGCTGGGTACAGGGGAAAAGTACCAAAATTCAGTGGAGAGTCTTTGCACAAATCTATAGACATATTTGTGCCTGAAATCAACAGGAATTTTATTAGTACTGCATCAATTTCCAAGCAAGTAAACAGATGACCATGTGGCTTCTGAAACAGCTGTGTGCAAATGTAATGATGAATGGTTGGAGGAGACTTAGCAACATAATCAATTTTACACTAGGAAGTCATTGTAGAATTTGAGGCATTGTGACCTTAGATCCCTTATCTTTTGGTAAGCAAATTCAACAGAAACTTTATCAGAATTTCACCATTTGTGAGAAAAAAATAGTTGCTTCATTCACTCAGCCATTTATTAAAATTTTTGTGAAAAAAGTAAAATTCACCAGAATCATTTGAGTAAGGTAACAGATTACTCAAAATTTACATCACTTCTCACTAGCTAAAACAATTTAGAACTGAAAAATGAAAACAAGAACAGCAAACAAACCCAAAACACTACTGTGGTGTTCTCTGTTTGCCTAAGTACATTGTAATGGACTTAATCTGAGGTTTACTTCAGAAGTTCTGACATTTTTCTGAAGTTAAGTGCAATGAACCATTATAAGTTTGTTTCTCATTATGCAGTTTGGAAAGAAGAAACAAAGCACTTTGTTCTTGCTTTGAAGAAAACTCTAGGGACACATAAAGCAACTGAAAGATTCTTGCTTACCACTTTGGTTAATTTTAGTTGAACTACACAATCACAACAAGTTAGGAATAAAACAAATACACAAGAATGCTCAACTGTTTTTAAGTGATGATCCCTTTTGCTTATTCTTATGTTTAATTTCCAGAAAGCAGTAGAAATAATGTGTTAACACAGCATTTTGCTAATAGCTGAAAGCATCACCTAGATGGCTTTACCCTTGATAAAAGTTTAGAACATTTTCAAAATGATATGTGGGTGTCTGATAAGGCTAATGGTGAAGTAGTACTAAATATGAGTATAGTAATATGGCCTTATAATGGAAAATAACCAAAGAAGCACTCCTACACATTATACTCAAAAGATGGTACATGGTTTTCATGCAAGTATTCATAATATATTTGTATGTATATATATTTGTACATGCATACAGATAAACATATATATCTGCATGTGCGTGTTTATGTGTGTACACCCTACAAAACAGGGATCAGATAAGTTGGTCTAATGTGTATAAACAATTATGGTAATGACAAAGGAATCAGTGAAGTTGCCTTTTAAAAATACAAACAAAGAGGAAAAGTATTTAATGAGTCAGTAGAACAAGTATAAATATCATAACTACAACAGCTGCAGTGTAGGTAACATTAATAATAGAAGCTAGAATAATACCGCTTATATAGCACTTTCATTTGCAGACCAGACCGCAAAGCAGTTTACAAAAAGGCTACAATGTCATCATCCCCATTTTGCAGAAAATGAGGTATAGAGATGTGAAGTGCCTTGGGAACAAGAGACAGAACCAGGAATAACACATAGGTCTCTTGATTTCCAATCAGTGGACAACTACTTTGTGCCTTGATAGCTATTCATTCAGTTTCTGCCATAACTTTTAAAATTAATCACAACTACTCATAAGAAAGAATCATGTAAATTTAATCTAACTACTCTAATAGTTCTTGTACACTTTAAAGAGAGAATTCTGACAAAATGCAGCATTGCACATTTTTTGAAATAGTTATAATTGTTCATAAGCTGACAGTTTTTGTCTTCTTTTCCTTTTCATCCTGCCAAGATAAGCAGCTCACATGATATAATAAGAATATGAAACTGATCACCTAACTTCAAACAGAAATTTTACAAAATATTTGACCCTGTATTAAAATTCAAGCATGACTTCTTTGCCATGATTCAGAGGAAACTTGGCAAAGCTTACTCTCTACGTCCCAGTGCATATACTGCAGCTACTAAAATTTATGAAACAATGACTGAGCTCAAATGATCTTTGTTTTTTAGGAACATAGTATGCTCAGCCTTCCATCCATAGAGCTCTGTGGTGGTCCAGAAAATATGGAACCACCTTTTGATGAAACCATTATGTTTTAGGGACAGAAAACTGTAGACCAGTTTAGGCATAATGCTAAGACAATATTTTATCCCACGAAACAAGTAAAATGTTTTAGCTTCTTTGCTACAAGAATCTCCAGTGTCATTTCCTTTAATAGATACTTTTATTCAGATTAGAACACACTTTTTTTTCATAATACGTTTTCATTATTCGGTGACTTCTAGTTAGCATGACAAATATATGCTGCTTCTTGCAATGCTTACACATTCCAAGGTAGAGCATAGTTTTTATCAAATATGCCTACCTGAAATACATTTTAGTGAGCTTTACAGACTGAAGATGCTCAGGACTAAACTGTCTCTCTATGGAGATGTTATTAAGTAAATTGATCCTTCTTGAATTCCTATAAAGTTTCTGATCACCTTTAGTTCTTAATATCCAGTGACATTGGGCATAAGTTCATCTCTTCCTCTGTAGTATTTTAAAACTCCCTGGGTTTTTAGTGTAATTTATTACGTCAGATTTAAGTCTGTCGCACTTCCTTCATTTTGATTTCTTGATTTGTTAAACATATTCCAGTTTCTAAGTGAATTTTATTTGGCTAAATATTTCCAGGTATGTTGAAAAGTATTTCTTGGTAAGAACTTCATGCTTTGTTTTCTCTTCCCAGAATATAAGACTCAGTTTTTTGTTCTGAAAAAAAAGAAAAAAAAGAGCATACAAAAAAAAATGTCTGCCTTTATACAACACACTTCTAATGCACTTCAGTATGCAGTACTGTATGCACATAGTACTGTATTTTTATATGTAGCTTCTAAGTGCTTGAAAAATGTTTATTTCTTAGAATTTCTGCATTTTCCAACCTTGTTACTTAAATAGATTTGCTTGCCTTTTTTTTGTATAACAAGGAATAAACTTTTAGTAGTGTTCAGCCTAGGCTGATCAGAAAAAAATAGAATTTCTGGCATACAAAATATTTCCCCCACAGAAAATAAAAATTTGCTTTTTTAAAAGAAATGCTGTCCATTGGCAAATCATTCTAACAGTAAATTCCTGATTATCTTTACATTGCATGAAAAAATATTATTTTTCTCAGTAAGTGATCTATACTAAATCTTACCTGAAATTTGATTTCACTTGGTTGCAAATAATTTTTGTAAAATATGACCCAAAATATCCAATTCACTGTTTCTTCATTTTGTTGAAAGCATCATGACTGGTGGAATTTGACTACTGAAAAATAGTGTAGTGACTTTGCATGTTGCAGGCCAAATGTTACCTTTCTGAGATTAGGACTCATTGGTTTGCATGCTTTATTTTCAACAGATAACTCCACTTAGAGATAATAGAATAGAATAGAATAGAATAGAATAGAATAGAATAGAATAGAATAGAATAGAATAGAATAGAATAGAATGGAATCATAGAATCATTTAGGTTGGAAAAGACCCTTGGGATCATCGTGTCCAACCATCATCTCCACTCTACAAAGTTCTCCCTTACACCATATCCCTTAACACCACATCTAAACGAGTCTTAAACACATCCAGGGATGGTGACTCCACCACTTCCCTGGGCAGCCTAATCCAGTGACTAACCACTCTTTCTGTGAAGAATTTTTTTCCTAATGTCCAGCCTAAACCTACCCTGCTGCAGCTTGAACCCATTCCCTCTTGTTCTATTGCTAATTACCTGTGAGAAGAGACCAGCACCAGCCTCCCTACAATGTCCTTTCAAGTAGTTGTAAAGAGTGATGAGGCCTCCCCTCAGCCTCCTCTTCCTCAAACTAAACAGTCCCAGCTCCTTCAATCGCTCCTCATAAGATTTATTCTCTAGGCCCTTCACCAGCTTCGTTGCCCTCCTCTGCACTCGCTCCAGCACCTCGACATCTCTCTCGAATTGAGGTGCCCAGAACTGGACACAATACTCAAGGTGTGGCCTCACCAGTGCTGAGTACAGGGGGACAATCACCTCCCTCCTTCTGCTGGTCACACTATTTCTAATACAAGCCAGGATGCCATTGACTTTCTTGGCCACTTGGGCACACTGCTGGCTCATGTTCAGCTGCTTGTCAATTAGAACCCCCAGGTCTTTTTCTGCCAGGCAGGTTTCCAGCCACACTTCCTGAGCCTGTAGCGATGCATGGGGTTGTTGTGTCCCAAGTGTAGGACCCAGCACTTGGCCTTGTTGAAGCTCATTCCATTAGCGTTGGCCCATCAATCCAATCTATCCAAGTCTCTCTGTAGAGCCTCCCTATCCTCATGTAGATCAACACTCCCGCTTAACTTGCTGTCATCTGTAAACTATATTATATAGTTAATACAATTATAACTATATAGTTTTATATATTATATATTATATAATTATAACTATATTATATAGTTAATAATAATAATATATCTTACATATAATATATAATACAATTAATATGTATAAATATAATTTTTTTCACCTGTGAATTTACCTGAAAAAGAAATTGAAAACATATATGGCACAAATGTATCATATGTCCTGCCATTGTTTTGCATTCCTAAATGTTCTGTTACCTGACATTTACAGTCACTTATGACATGGCTTCATGTGCCTTAGTTTATTTTTGTGTCTTACAGATTACAGATCACTTGTGTTCAGAAAGTTACAGACATGATTTGCCTCCAGACTGCAACAAAATTTGTCAATACGCAAATTCCCTACATTTTTGTTATTCCTTTCCTAATGGCTTCTTTTTTTTTGAAGTCTAGACATAGTGCCTTGCAGGCACTGTCATTATTTCCCCTAGCTATCAAACATTTAGGGCATACAAAGAGACACATCATATTGTAAGAAAACACCATCTTCTGCTATGGTGTGCACTTCTGGCGATATCATAAAAAGAGCAGGTTACCTAAAAATACATCAACATTCCATATTTTCAACCTTCATATGAAAAATATCTAGGTCTTTCTGACCTGCCTTGAAACTTAGCCTTTTTCTAATTTCTCCCATCTCTCACTGACAACCAGACGTGAAGGATGATTTCTAAAGGTACTGAATACCTGCACTTCCATTGATATCAAAGTACAGATCACTGGGATTTATTTCTAATTTATCATTCCTTTAGTTTGCAGCCTAATTTTTGCACATCTTATTTAACTGTTTTAACTGTTAAGCCAAAAGATAGAATAAAAGGTTGTGAGCAGTACTTTATACTAACTAAATGCAGAAGGTAAAATGTCTATGAAAAACATTGCAAGTTGGAGTCATCAGGAATCTTATAGGACTATATCTATGGTACAAAGGTACTTTCCGTCATATTATGTCTGCTTCGCAAAGCAACTGTGAGGTATTTCAGATTCTTGGTTTTCTCAATTCATCTCACTAGGAATTCACATAAAGTTAAAGTAATCAGGAGAACTTCTTCCTGGAGTCTGCTCTGATATAAATCAATACACATTGATTTTTTTTTTCTCCTCTCCGCATCTTTCTATACCTCAATATTTGCTCCCTACCAGCCCTCACAATTTCCTGCCCTTGCAAGGTCCTGCACTTATGCTTTCTATAAATCTGTCTCCTGAATAACATTTTTAGACACATTCTTTTCCTTCACTGATACAAAGAGTTCCCATTAAAGGTTTTATGTGCAGATATCTCCTCTATTTTCCTGTTTTTAAAAGACATCCATAATTTTCTATCAGTTAAAAGCTGATGAGGCTTCTCAGCCAGTGGTAAGCAGCATGAAACATGAATATGCTGTCTTAAATGACTGTCAATTTATTTTTGGGTAAAGCTGCCAACTTTTGGAAGCTAAAATTTGAGGACTGTAATAACATAGAAAGAAAATGAAACAAAAAAAAAGAAAAAAAAAAGGAAATACTTTAATACCACTTATCATGTAGAGATAATACAAACTCAAGTACTAGTAAAAATTCTAATTTTTTTTTTGTCATTTCAAAGCAGCAGAAAGAGGGCCTCCAAAAGTTATCTTTCATATTAATCTTATTGTTCTCCAGCTTTGGAAGGATTAACATAGGTGATATCATATGTGAAATGTATGATACGAAAATTTGCACAATAGAATACTGACAATAAGGGTTTGAAAAATGAAAATGGAGAATAAATTCTCCAAACACTACTATTCTGAAATATGCTTTTGGAGGACACACTAGGATGTTTCATACAGTAAGTCTGTTTCTCCAAAACAGTGGTATGAACAACACTGAATCATAGAACAGCCCAGGTTGGAAGGGGCCTTGAAAGATTATCTGGTCCAACATTTTGTGGGAAAAGAAGCCTAGACGAGATTATCTCCTGGATCCTCCTGGAATCTCTGCTAAGGCACATGGAAAATAAGGAGGTGATTGGTGACAGTCAGCATGGATTCACCAAGGGCAAGCCTGACAAATCTGGTGGCCTTCCGCGTCAGCGTTAAAGCATTGGTAGATAAGAGGAGAGCAATCGACATCTTTTACCTGGACATACGCAGAGCATTTGATGCTGTTCCACATGACATCCTGGTCCCTAAATTGGAAAGACATGGATTTGATGGATGGACTGCTTGGTGGATAACAAATTGGCTGGATGGCCAACAAAGGCTGCCAACAGCTCAATGTCCAAGTGGAAATCAGTGCCGAGTGGCGTTCCTCAGTGGTCAGTGTTGGGACCAGTGCTCCAGTCGGTGACATGGACAGTGGGATTGAGTCCACCCTCAGCAAGTTTGCTGATGACACCAAGCTGTGTGGCACGGTTGATGTGCTGGAGGGAAGGGATGCCTTCTAGAGGGACCTGGACAGGCTTGAGAGATGGGCCTGTACAAACCTCATGAATTTCAACCAGGACAAGTGCAAGGTCCTGCACCTGGTTCACAGCAATCCCAAGTAGAAATTTAAACTGGGCAGAGAATGGCTTGAGAGCAGCCCTGAGGAGAAGGACTTGGGGGTGCTGGTGGACAAGAAGCTCAACATGAGGCAGCAATGTGCACTCACAGACAAGACAGCCAACCACATCTTGGGCTGCATCAAATGAAGTATGGCCAGTAGGTCGAGGGAGATGGTTCTGTCCCTCTACTCCAATCTGGTGAGACTGCACCTGGAGTACTGCATCCAGCTTTGGAGTCCTCATCACAAGAAGGACATGGACCTGTTGGAACGGGTCCAGCAGAGGGCCACAAAGATGATCAGAGGGCTGGAGCACCTATGCTATGAAGACAGGCTGAGAGAGTTTGGGTTGTTCAGCCTGGAGAAGAGAATGTTCTGGGGAGACCTGATAGTGACCTTCCAGTGTCTGAAGAGAGCCTACAAGAAAGCTGGATAAGGACTTTTTACAAGGGCATGTAGTAATAGGACAAGGGGTAATGGCTTCAAACTGGAAGAAGGTAGATTTAGATTAGATATTAAGAAGAAATTCTTTACTGTGGGGGTTGTGAGACACTGGAACAGGTTGCCTACAGAAGTTTTAGATGTTCCTTCTCTGGAAGTGTTCAAGAGTAGGCTGCATGTGGCTTTGAGCAGCCTGGTCTAGTGCAAGGTTTCCTTGGCTATAGCAGGGGGGTTGGAACTAGATGATCTTTAAGGTCCCTTCCAACCCAACCCATTCTATGAATCTATGATTCTATGATCTATCACCCTGTCCAGTCTCTTCTTTAAAACCTCCAGTGATGGGAATTCCACCATGTCCTGGGAAGATTGCTCCGGTGATTGATTGCTCTCACTGTGACACTGTGTGTCAAGATGAAACTTCTCCTTTTGCAACTTGCAGCCATTGCCCCTTATCCTCTTCATGTGGCTCCTTGGGAAGAAAGAACCTCCGTCCTCTTTGTAGCCACCATTTTAGTACTGGAAAACTGTGATGAGGTCTCCCTGAGCCTTCTCTTCTACAGGGTCAAAAGACCTAACTCCTTCAGTCTTTCCTCTTAGGCGAGGTTCTCCAGCCCTTTGATCATCCTTGTGGCCTTCCTTTGGACTACCTCCAGTCTGTCTGCACTTTCGTTGAATTGTGGGGACCAGAACTGGACACATGGTCTGACAAGCACTGAATAGAGTGGGATATTCATGTCTCTTTCCTCTAGTATTGAATGCACCTCAGCATGTAACTTGCTTTTGTTGCGGCAGCGGTGCACTACTGACTCATGTTCAGCTTTTTGTCCACCAGGACCCCCAGTTCCCTTCAGCAAGGCTGCTCCCCAGCTGCACAGGTCCTAGCCTGTACCGGGCTCTTTGATTATGTCACCCTAGGTAACAAAGCTTGCATTTGTCTTTGTTAAACTTCATGCAGTTCTTGCTTGCCCGCTTTTTCAGCTCATTCAGGTGTCTGTAAGACATGTCTACTGTATCACCCAGTTTCATCAGCAGACTTGGTAAAGGAGCGTTCAATCCCAGCATCTTGATTATTGATGACATCCATGTCATCAATGAAATTTCTAATCTCTATATACTGATTGTTAAATAAATTCTTCTCATCTTGCTGGTCCCTGTAAGCTTGATGAATCTGTCTTATCTTGGTTCTGTAATTTAGTTACTAAAAATTCTGAAGTCCTCATTATAATTTTCTTATTCTAGACTGTGAAAACTGAAAAATATAGCCTGATTAAGAGCAAAGTAAAGCCAAAATTTCTGAAGAGTTGCAGGTTATTTTCCATGAAGATTTAAGTATATTAAAGACAAGAAAAAATATTTCAGACTGCTGTAAAACTGGGAGATGTGTCCAGAAGCAAGTGTCTCTATTGGCCAACTAATATTTTATATCAAATTGTGTTCCAGAACATTATAGCAAAATAGGGCAAACTCATGGAAATCCTGTTCTTGCTTTTGGATATACACTTTAATAGCAGCTGCACATTGTCATGGGTGTATGTTTGACATCAGGTGCCAAAAAGTTATAGTTCTACCTAACATTGTGTACCACATGATTGATCTAAACTCTTGGGTAGTTGCTAAGCATAATACTCTTGTGACGATTTTCACCTTGCCACTGATGTTAAGCGAGCCCTTCAAGTGATCTCTCCTTCGCATTGATCTTATTGAAAGAGAAAGTTGTAAACTAGCTTTCGATGTCTTTTTCTTCAATGCTGTGATTAAAAAAAATCCATACTGTTATCAGCATCTGCCTCTTTTCAGTCAGACTGGCAAAATTGATTAACTTTACTGGATATCACTGACATCAATCTATTTGGATTGAAGTATTGAACAAAAATGGCTAAAGTTTATCACATCTTGATACAGTTGTGTGCAGATGCATATCCAGGAATCAAGAATATTCAACTCATCTCTGGTTTCTGCTCAAGAAGTAGGAACAGTATGGCAGAAAAAAAAAGCATTAGGAGGTTAGCTTGAAATGAAGTGAATAGGTGTTTGGGGGTTTTGTTGGGTTTTTTTGGTTTATGTTTTGTTTTTTTTTCCCCCACAACAACAAACTGACTTTCACTTTGCCAGGACACTTTTGAAGTTTATAAATAGTGTAGACAAAGTTCACTGACTGACTGAATAAATAAATACATAGTTTTCTCTACAATGGCCTTTGGATGTTTTGATGCTTTTGATGTGAGTGGCTGTCTCCACTTTTTTGCATGAATACTAGAGGACTGCAAGATAAATTTATTGCAGAATTTTCTTCTTCAATAGCTTCTAAAGAGTTTGACGTTCTTTTTCTGCTGTTGTCCCCGACACTCATTGCTGTTTTCTGAAAGTACTTAACAAAAGTACCAAAAAAACACACAAAAAACCCAACCAAACAAATGAATAAACAATCACACACACACCCCTCAGTTTAATGAAATGTAGTCCTTGGATGCTGCTCACAAAGAAGGACTGCCAGAAGACTGCCAGGAACAGAATGTGCAAAGCAGGGGGCTGAAGTTACATCAAATACCATTGATCAACTCCACAGTAATGCTGAAGTCAATTAATATTTACATTAGTCTGTCACATCTGTGATTGATTATGGCTCAGCTATAGCCAAATACAAAGATTTATGAAAAGAAATAAAATAAAGGTATAGCTAAAATGAGAAAACACACACATAAAGACCCCCAAAATCAAAGCAACCACCCTAGGATATAGTACCCAAACCCAGGATGATTGCGGACAGCAAATATCATTATTTTTGCTTGGAAATTAAGGAGCTGGGATTACATTCAATGCACAAAACAACATGCTATATAATGCAACGAAGTGAGAATATTTTTTATCCCAGTTGTACTTGCAAAACTGTAGCCACAGCTACTTCAGTTCTCTTTCACTCCCTCTTCCACTGAGCACTGTTATACACAGTATATTTTAACAACCTGAACTTCTTGAATCCTGGTTCCAAACACTACTCCATACTAGTTGTTTTTTCATCCCTTTGGAGATGTTCCAGAAAAATGAACATCAGGTAATGAGTCGTGCAATCAGAAAATTCCAAAATAAATACAGCTATTTTAAAATATTATTTTTTTTGTGACATTAAATAATTCCTATTCATTTCAGTGTCTTTGAGAAAATAGTAGACATTTATTGTTATAATAAGTGGATATGGAAGTGATTTACAGTCCTAGCTTGCCAAGATCATTTAATCTTTTAATGCATCCTTCTGCCAACCTGTCAGCTTTAAGTTAGTATCATTTCTGCCAGAGTTTTAAGGCTCAGATCTGAATTGGAACTAGCCATAACTTTTTTATCTCATAATGCTTTGACATTCATCCTACACTGAAAACATAAGACATATATAGAAGGAAAGGAGGGGGGGACCTTTTCCGCAAAATAATATTAATTATTATTATTAATAATTATTAATCATTAATTCATTTGTATTTAAATTGTTATATTTTTATATAGTTATATATTTAAATTATTATAAATTATATATTTATATAAATTATATATATAAATTATTATAAATAAATAAGAACTAAATATATTTAAAATGTAATTATTTTATATAATAATAATAATAATAATAGTAACAGCAGTTCAAATCAAAGAGATGAAAACATTTGTGCAGGTGAGTAATGTCTGTGAGTTTGGGACCTATTTTTATGAATATAATGTGTAGGAAATATTTACCAGTAAAAATTTTATGGAGCTATGCTTCAGGAACCATGGCTCTGAATGAGTGATGAAACATGTCTTGATCTGGTACATGATCAAGTTCTAGTTCTCCCTTAAGCCAACAGAAAGCTTTTCTCTGATTTCTCTCATCTATAAATTATCATTGTAATATCAAAAGGTAGTGTATAAATCTGAAAATTAACTTGAAGCTGAGGAAAAACAAACTACTGGGAATGAATGAAATACGTATGCTGAAAATTTGTACTTGATATTAAAAATTATGCTGATTGATAGATTAAATTTTGTTCACTTAAAGGTTTCTCTGCTATTTTAGCTTTTAGGAAAAGCCCTAACGATTTTAGTCTAGTCATTATCCCATTGACTTAGTTGACATAGATATGACTCTGCTTCTAACTACATGCTGAGTTTTATGTGGAATTTATATACAGAGTTTATCAATTCAAAGGTGCTTACCTTGAAGGAAACAAGCTGCTCTGGATTGTCTTTTGTTTTCTGTTCTGTTACAGGCAGGTCAATTAGCCATTTTTTTCAAGGTGCGCTGAAATTTTGATGATGCTGGGGATATTTTTAACTTCTAGCAAAAAATGCTTCAGCTACTGCATGAACCTAAGGAAAAAAAGACATTTTTGGGTTTGTGATTTTGGGGTTGTCCTTTTTTTTTTTTTTTTTTTCCCAAATGCTAATAGGAATTTTGGCAATCTGTTCTTTGGAATGCTGTTATAGCACCAAGCCGTAGGATAGGGACTTGAAATTTGGCAGAGAACTGACTTTTGCATAATGGATTTCTTTTTTGCCATTCCTGTGAAAATCTGTCCTTGTTTGACCTAGTTATAGGCTTAAGAAACACTGTAGTTTGCATATTCTTAGAAGAGACTTGATAGAGGTTAGGTGTTAAAACCTCCATAAGTTTCACTAAGTACTCTAAAGCCTCCTACAGCTATTGGAAATGTCTAAGCTGCCACTTGACTTCCGGCCAAGCATTACAGGTGCAAATCCATTACTCTTCCTCTAGTGTCCATTCTTGGTGGATCTGGAACCAGGCAGCAGAAGAGAAATCGGGAGAGAAATCAAAGGCTCATCTTTTGTGTGCTTTCAGTAATTACCTCTCAGAAAAGGTCAATGCTACGTTAGAACACACAAATGCCTAAATAAAAACATGAAATTATACCAGTCTACCACCAGCTGATACTCAGCTTTGGAGAGTTTTAACTGAGGTTTAGTGTTTCTCAGACCTTTGGGATTTATTCAGTAGCTTTAAGTTCAGTTTCCATTGCCATTTGAGACACCTTGTAGAATCTGAGACATCTGCACAAGGGAAGCAGATATGTCAGAAGCCAACTGAGAGAACTGTGCCTTTCCAGCCTGGCAGCTGGAAACCAGATGGATATTTTATGAATTTTAAAAAGCTAGACATCTATATTTAGGGAATTAAATCAACCTGTTACAGTGGAGAATGTTCGAGATTCCCCAAATGGATAGACCAAAATTGTTCTTTGCTCATACCTTATTACAAAATACTATAATTCACAGAACTGAAAAAAAAAACAACAAAAAAATGAACCACCAACATATGCCTTATTGCACTATTTTAGCAGGACAAATTGAAGGATTTATCCCATTCTAATCTGATTCATCTGACTGATATCGACTGAGATGTAAGCTAGCTCAAGATTTTAAGTAATTAGTAATGAGAATGATATTAATATATAAATATTTAATGATAACAACAACAATAATAAAAATAAACCAAATTAAGAAACAGCTGTTGCATTAAATTTCAAAAAAGAATATTGAATATAAGCATGAAAAAATCCAAACAGTGGGTTTCATCAGCTTATTTTCATGGGTTTAGCAAAACTGTTGCAGACAAGGCAAAAATTCCTAACCTTTGCACTGTAGCTATTAATGATCATCAATATTCCCAAGAGGATTTAATACATTTTATCTAGAGCACAACTAGTTTCATGGTGCAATGAATCTTTCTGCATGCATAATAGTTTCTCTTCAGTGTATTATGACCACTGTCTTCATAATTTGCAATGATTTACATTTAAGACTTCAAAACACACACACCCAAAACCCCAAAACCATGGCTGCTTGTATTTAGGGGGCTCAGCAACATTTGAAGTGAGATGGAAAATCATAGAATCAAAGAATGGTTTGTGTTGGAAGAGACCTCGAAAATTCATTTAGTCCATCTCCCCAGCCGTAGCGCCTCACCATCATCAATGTAAAAAATTTCTTCCTTATATTTAATCTAAAGCTAACCTTTTTCACTTCAAAACCATTGCCCCTTGTCATTACAGGCCCCAGTTAAAATTCTTTCTTTGTCTTTCTTATAAGCCCCTATTAAGTATTGAAATACTACAATAAGGTCTCTCCAGAGCCCCAACTCCCTCAACCTTTCTTCATAGGAGAGGTTTTTCCAGCCATCTGACCATTATTGTGGCTGTCCTCTGGACCCACTCTAACAGGTCCATGTCTTTCTTGAACTGGGACTCTGAACTGCATGCAGTAGTCCAGGTGGAGTCTCATGAGGTTAGAGTAGAAGCGGGGAATCACTCACTTCAACTCTCTTGCCATGCTGCTTTTTATGCAACACAGGATATGACTGGCTTTCAGGTTTGCAAGCATACAATACAACTCATGCCCAATTTTTCATCCACCAGCATCCACTAGTCCTTCTCCCTCAATCCTGACAACTGAAGCCCAAGCTGGCACCAATCTTGAGCCCAGGCTGCCATCAATCTTGACCTTTCTAATCAGTTCATCTGTGTTGGTAAGCAACATATCCAGTAATGATTCTTCTCTGGTTGGGCTGTTTATCACCTGGATTAAGAAGTTATCCTCAATGTACTCCAAGGGTCTCGTGGACTGGTTACAGCTTGCTGTGCTGCTGTTCCAGCAGATGTCAGGGTGATTGCAGTTCCCCAGCAGGTTCAGAACTTGCAGACACAATGATTCCCATAAGAGTAAGAACGCTTCATCTACAGGCTCCTCTTGGTTGGGCAGCCTGTAGGAAATAGCAACCATGAGGCCCTCCTAAAATGGCCAGTAGAGTAGAGGACTTTTCCCCTTCTCTGGCCCCTGTATTTTTTCATGGTGTGGCCATTTAATAAATTTAGTGGTTAGTAGGGGGCATCAATAGATTTAGTGTAATACATGGTGGAAAATGTAGGGGGGAAATTGAAGCCATAATAGTAATACTACTAACTATAAATAATTATGTTTAATAAGAATGTATTATTACATTAAATGATGTTTAATAATGCGTATTCTAATATTTAATAATAATAACAATATCTTATTGCTAAGAGGTTTGCAAAAGAGTTCATTTGTCAAAAATGTCTCTGGTAAAAGTATCTAGTAGAAGGCAAGGTGCATAATTATAGGACGTATTCTAAGTGGTTAGGTCATTTGGCAAGAAGATGAAAGGGTCCGAGTCCTGCTCATAGAAGTACTTATATATGTTACTTTAAAAACAAAAGCAAACTTGGGATAAACCAGGGAAAAAGAACCTTACTCTCTCTTCTCCCAGGTGATGGAGCTACTAGATAGCAGGGTCATGCTGATTTTCATTTGTTCTACTTCTGTGCTTGCCACTCTGGGATTCTTAGCTGCAGCCAATCATCTGGCTACTCAGCAGTAAAAGTGGAGAAAAAGGACTCCACTTCAGAATATTTTAAGGCTACATATGATATTAGAAGTGAAAAAATTGTTTTGGATAAAAAAATCACTGAATCATATCCCCTACTTTCAAGGTAGAAGGTTCAATCAACAGGATAAGCTGTTTCCCACATCTGGGTGTTTTAATGAAAATGGCTGTGATGATTGTATCATTTCATACTTGACAAAAGACTACCTGAGCACGTGCTGAAAGTCTGTTCCATTAAATCCACTGCCTAAAATCCCTGAAAGGAGCATAGATAGGCAGATCTATGGATCAGAACTGATTTTACACAGGAAATTCCTCCCCAGACTCTGTCTTCTGTATCTATGAACATACTCCTAACATAGATACCACAGGCGTCACAAGGAAGAAGACAGAAATGCTTTGTGAATTTATGTGCAGTGTCACTACATCTTACTCAAAATAATAAGGTAAACCAAATAAATTGATCCACGCAAAACTCAACTAATTGGTTTCTGCTATTAGCTTTAGTTCTTTGATACATTGATACTTGGCATTAATGAATTGTAAATGCATGTTAAGGATATGCTGATTTTGGTGTGAGAAGGGTATAATTCAATAAACTAGATGTATTCCTTCGTACTCCCTTCCCTAATAAGAAAACAAGTCTTAGGAGCTAAAAACAACCTCAGAAATCAGGCACAATCATATTTTGATCATCAGCGTACTCACACAAAACTGAAATAGGATTCAGCTCCAGATTGTAAGTACCTAAATTTAGTTGTCAGCAATCTGGAGCTGTATCCCATCATTAAATATAGATTTGTGCAATCTGGAATCCCACCCCATGTTACAGAAATGTAACTCTAACCAACGAAAATTATTAAGATACTAGAAGGAAGGACTGATGAACTAAGGTCAAAGCACTCATGTTGCATAATTTAACAAGTTAATGATTGAGAAAATGACACAAAAGCAAATGACAACACATTTAGATGGTGTAAGTAATGCCAGAAAAAATTCCTTCAGCACATATATTTATATATATAAACAGAAATTATGGAACTAATGCTGAAGTTATCCAAAAAGAAAAATTCACATCATGTTAATACAGAGCAGAAAATTAAGAAAAGGACACTTGAGAATAAAGGTGAGGAAAAAATGTTGGAAAAAGGTTAACATGGGGAAAAAATCAACCTAGGGGGATACTCACTCCACACAACTTGTCTTTTGATCCTGCCATATGCTCCACCACAATAAGATGATGGATATATTTGTTTTAAATTCATGTATGTATTGTAATTTTCATGTGTAAAAATAAATATTCCTTTCATATTTTTCAAAATATGGAAAATAGTATAAAGATTATCTTCTAACAGGTTTTAATGGTGTTAGGTACCCATGTGGACTGAAGCATGTTAGATATTTCCCTCCCCTCTCTGGGTCTAATATATCTCTGTGCACACTCTTAGAACTACTTTGCCAAGTGCAATGTAGGAACTGAAGACGCAACATGAAAAAGTAGAAGGGTCTTCAGTATTCACCCTCTTCTACTAGAAATAACCACATCATACCATCTTATTAATAACATGTCAACATGATTATGTATTAAAGCAAGAAAAGGAGAAAGCGGATAAATAGGAAAGCTCCATCATCTTGTCTGGAAATACATTATGCATATTCAATTTTAACAAGCAAATTTTGTACGGCAAATTGAAATTGAGACATATAACTACTGATGAATACTCATCTCGGAGAGCCATTTCCACATCTACCTGTATACCTAACATTGAAAAAGTGCTCTGAAAATTTTCCCACACTAATAATATTTCAGATTCACTGTCATGTTAGATAATGGGATATTAATTATGAAACTGAAATGCATGATTTTGGTAAATAAATTTGAATTTTACCATTACTAATGAAAGGTCACACACATTATTTAATCTACTAAAAAAAAAAAAGCAACAACAAAGTCTTGTCTTGGCCTGAGGTGATTTTAACTTGTTTTAGCCATAATAACAATTGCCTAAGAGTGAAGTGAATATTTCCTAAATTTGTTTAGGTTTAGCCCTAGTTTATGGTAACACCAAGTGCGGAGTGAACCTTCTGTGGTCTCAGGTTGAAATATGGTGTGATAGGGTAGAGGCACAGGATGATAACAGAAATCAGAGACTGCAAAGACAATTCACAACAGTCCTTTTTTTCCACATAACAAGATTCTGAATGTAAAATAATATCCAAAACTATGACTTAGATGTTGACCCAAATTGTATAAAAGAGAAGTTAATTAGAAATGGGATCAATTATAGATATAACCGTTGCAATTGAGTGTTTGTATATGTATGTCAGAGAATTAGAGATTGTTGTGAGGGGAATGTCAAAGAGTAATAAATCAAACAAACTTCAGACTTCAAAATGTAACTTTATCAGACTAACATTCATTAACCACATGCATTGTCAATGGTTAGTTTTTATCATTGCATATTTAAAGTGATCAGTCCTTAAAAATCATATCCTACATTATCTTTGAACATACAACATTCACAACTGATGCCACACAGATAGTGCTGATTGCTATGGTCCTTGATGGTCTCAGTCATTGACATGGTCAGGCTAAAGAGCCCTTCAAGGAGAGAAGCCAGAACAAAAGTGTGTGTCTTTTTCCCTCATGCCTTAATTTAGGATCTTGTCCTTTTATTAGACAGCTGAGTTCCTAGGCAAATCGCAGCCTTTGGCATCATGCTTGGTGGGGTGAGATGGAGGTTGCTGTGCCAGTCCCAGCAGGTACCCTATCCTGTTCCTTCATTTGTTTGTTTATTTATTTATTTATTCCTTTTTCCTTTACTTAACTGCTGTTTTTTTCCTTAAAGCAAAAGCTGTCTTTTCCCATCTCTTGATGCTGAGCTTCTTCATTGACCAGCACTTGACTGTCACTTAGCTGTTTATGGTTCTGGAGCCTCTGGTTTTGACCTGTGATATATTTTCAAAGTCTTTGGCACTATCTGACTCTTGAACTGCACATTATAGCAAGACACCTGGTACCAAGTTCACACAGCCAGTTCCCGTAATAAATTGATAACAGCTGGCCAGGACTGGGGCCTTGCACAGTCACCATAAGGGGCAGTGAGTACAAGGCCTGGGGCCTTTCAATAGCAATGCCAATCCTATTTTTTATAGGGCCACTGGGTGCAAAATTGCTTCTGCAGTTATACTAAATTGGCCAGCTTATGTTGGGGATCACAATGAGCTACTGTTCTCCTAGAGGAAATAAGTCATGTTTCCTGGTGAAAAATAAAAATAAAAAATTGCTCTATTATGCATTTGATTTACTATAACCTAGATTAACACTTTTTTTTTTTTTAATTTATTGAAAAATCTTATAGCGTGAAATAACACAAAAGCATAGTGATAGAAATACTGAAAAAAAACCAAGTAAACTATCACCATCAAACTAAAGTCTTTTCCTCCTTTCATTGTTTGAGGATCATGTATTTGTTACTGTGATCATATATCAAACATATATCAAAAAAGTGAAGGCAGAAAGAAAGTGTTTGAGGTTATCTTTATAAGCATCCTAAAGAACAGTTTGTAAGCTATCTTTTTTCCATTCTTTACTTTACACTATACTAGAAAAACAGCAGGATAAATAGAATATAGTCATCCATCATAATATTCATAGGAACTTCTTTTCTTAGGTTACAGAGGAGAAATCCAAAGAATACCATTGACTTCGAAAATCCATAACAGCTCCACAATGTCTCCAAGAAGGTGATGTCATCCCTGTCTTCACTGTGGCTCTTCTTATTAATGATGATTATATTGCTTAAGAATTTTTAGGAATGTTAAAGATGCTTAAGAAAATGAATTTGAACCAGAGCTTTTTTTATATATTTATTTCTATTCATTATATTTTGTACATTCTTAATTCTTTTGTACTTCAGAAATAAGCATTAATCGCTGCTTATTTTCCCGTATACTTTTTGTGCAGTTATAAATCTGTGTTCTGAATTTTGAGTTTGTGGCAAAGGTAGGAAAATTTGAAATCCCTATTCTTTATATTCGTGTTCCAGTGTCACAGTTATCACAGTAATATTTTAATAAATTGTATTACAAACCAAAAGCTCAAGGATATTCAGATTTAGGAATCCGAGCCCTATCTCTATAAAATGTCTATGAATATTTTCTCAGCACTAGAAAAAAATAAAAGTTGCAAAAACCAGATGTACAGTACCTTTATATTATAAGTTTATCTACAGTATAATATACAGTATTGCAATATTTAAGTCTCTCTTTCACTAGTCAACTTATAACTAATGAATAATCATTAACTAAAAAATGCCTTTTTGAACTAAAAAACAAAGATGGTAAATTTTTCAACTTTTCCTTATCAAAAATGTAAATAAGGAGTGGCACTTGTAATTAATTGTAACACCATACTCTCAGTTGTGGGTATTGCAGAGGCATCTTTTACATTTAGGAATTCTAAATGCATTCATTTTTAAAAGTCCTGATATGGATTTTTTTTATCTTTTTATCCTTAGGAATCTTGAAATATTTTACAGTGCAGTATCTGATCTTCAAAGCATTATTCATCTGAGAAATCTTTGCTATGCAAATAATTATATTCACTTGCAAAGTAACTGGCTGTATGAATAAAATGTATATGATTGACCTTTTCTATAATGTTATTACCTACTTTACAAAATAGAGCACAACTCTAAGAGCTCAAAGCTACATCATGTCGATCAGGATTTTTCCATTGATTTCAGTAGAAACCAAGCAGGGTCTCAAAGATGCCAAAAGAACATTAACCCTAATCTATATTACTGGCTCACAGCGAACTTTGACCACCCCTTAGTCTGGAACTTTGCCTCTTGAAAGTATACCAATTTGATCTTTATTGAACACGGTGAACTTTGCTGTCACATCTCACCTGGAAGATATGAGCTTTTGTTGTTCGAAGACAGAACACAGCAGGTTAAGTACAAATCTTATTTCAGTCTGTCGAGAAAAAAAAAAATATTTATTGTCCCCTGTTAAATTTCACATTATTAATGAAGAGTACTCTCAGGGCTCTGAAAAAAAGGCAGTTAGACGTGTTCACATTCAGACTTCTTGTTCTTTTCAGCAGCTGTTGATCCTTAGTATATATCTACACCTCGGAGCGCATAGTTGATGCAGTATATTTTCATGATATGTGTAATAAAGGGAAAAAGAAATTATTCTGATTTGTCTGATGCAGCAGTTTGAGACACTAAACTAGCATCTAACATTCTGTAGTGCTTTAATTGTTCCATTTTTAATAGATAGTCTCAGAAAGGAATTTTCATTCAGTTTTAACCCTTTTAAACTGTAACACTGAGAATATTGTTTAACCTTATAAGTCTTGGAGTCTCATAATAACCATTATCAAGGCCTAAACATTTCAAACTTCATTAAACTGTATGTTCCCTTTGAGATAACCTAGGAAACTGAATATTGGTTTCTTTATCAGTATTCTATATTCCTTCAAAGCAAAGAATTAATGAGCTATAGTCTCTGAAAGACAGAATTCCTACTCTGGGCAAAATAGCAGTTTTGAATTATGTAATTTAGAAGATCATCAAAAGTGCTTTGCTTGATACCATCTGGAGAGGAGTCCATACGTTATTTACTGTAGAATTGTGAAAAACTTATTTTTCTTTTAAGATTTCCTAACATTACACTGATCAGATTGTGATGAAGATTGTAGAAGTTGCACATCACTTTGCTTGACTTATCTAAAAAAACATTGCCGTAAACACTAAATAAAGGACAACTTACATTTTCTGCTTTACACGTCCTTTTGCAAAGAAGTTACAAGTATTTGTGTGTGTTTACAGTGTATAAATGTTATGTTTATTCTAGAGGAGATGTATACAGCATACATTCTTTTAATTTAAAGGATGACAACAGTAAATATATAAACAAAAAAATAAATAAATTCTGCATTTCATGTTAGGTCTTCCCAGGGAAACAGAAGCTCGTATCCTAAAACACACTGAAAAGAGACTTTTTTGTTTGGGTTTTTTGGGTTTTTTTTCGGTTTTTTTGTTTGTTTGTTTAAACCAACAAATTATTCTCAGCAATCTTTCTGGAAATATATGATTTAAAACACATTTCAGCATTCTACTGTGTCAAAGTTGAAATATAAAAGAATATAAAAGAATCCAGTTATGCAGCAGAAAACAAAATTCAATGAATGTTAAAATTCAGTCCTCCAGTCAAATTTATGAAAGATGTAACACCTATCTCACTTCCTCCTTAATTTTTCAATTTATTTAAGAACGTTTTTCATTCTCCTTTTTTGTCTCTGGATGTTAGTAGGGGAAGCAAAAAGAGCACTAAAAAAAATGAAGCCAAACTTACAGACTTAAATGGTCCAGACAGAATGAATGATTTAAGGAAAATTTTCCTTAATACCTGAATTACTGGGATAGCAAGTGTTCAGTCACTCTCAGAAAAAGGTACATGCACAGGTCAATCAAAAGTAGCAGGTGTCCAATGCAGTTGACAATTTCAGAATTCAGCTGTAGCATTCTAAAAAATGTCTGAATATATATAGAGAGATTTTTCTTGTTCATATACTTTGATGGTATTAACTCAGCAATAAAAAGATTGTTAAGGATATCAACAGAAATTCATTCATGTCTCTCAAGATGTCAAAAGTGTTGGAGCTTCAAGAGATATTTTTCTTTTTTGTGTGTGTGTTGGCAACATAATATTTTGCCTCCACTACCACATTCTGAAAAAGTGTTTGAGGAGTTTAATTGAAACTTTCTCAAGTATTTAGCATGAGACAGCATACATGGACTATTTCATCCCAAATATTTGAAACTTGGCAAAATTGTAAGCCATGGAAAACAGGGTCATAAAAATTGAGATTTGGGGACAATTAAAAATAGACATTCCTACCTGTCTCACCTATGAACAACAAGAACAATAATTAATTTGCCAGGAAATTGTATGCTGGCAGGAAGATTCACCTTAGTCATTATTTGAAACTGCGCCAAAATAATCCTATAAAACTGATGGAGCAAAAAAACTCCATTGAAGTCCTCAAATCTGTTTTCTGTGATGTCCTTTAAAATATTTAGTACTTCTGATTTTGTGAAGCACACATTTCACCCCTGATATATTTTTATCTAATTATTCATTATTAACATTTTTATGATCATGGTATTTTAGTTATAATTAACCATAAGCTCAACTATTTCTGAAGTTAAGGTAAGACACCGATAAAAAATGTGAATCAATAAAATTCTGTAGTTAATTCTATTATAAACCACACAAAATGCAGGAGACTGATTGCTCTGTGTTCATATTCTCTTTGGTTGTTTACTAAACTGCACCTGCTGGTGAGCGAGAGATCTACTGTTCCCTTGCAGTGGGGACACCTATTTAGCTGGTGAGTGGGACCACAGCACCCATCAAGCAGGGTGCTTTTGGCTGTTTCCTGGGCACTTTGCTTGGCAGTGGGTGCAAAGAGGATCCAGAAACTCTGCTCCAGACAGGGTAAGACTGCACAGCACTGGTGGTGTCCTCACCAGGGTGCCCAGCCTGGACTGGAGGAGCCACCCTGGCACATTGGAGGCCACGTGTCAGAGTGCAGAGGGAGGATGCTGCGTCCTAGGGCTCAAGTCTATTGCTTTACCTGAGGCAGGGTGGAATGAGAGTGATGGTGGCCTCACCTGTGAGGGGAAGCAATCAGACTGTGCAGGGAGGACAAGTTAGAGGTTTGCATGAAACCAAGAAGCTGAGCTACAGAATGCAAAGAAGGAGGGACCATGAAAGACTACAATTGAATGAATGTGGGTAGACACTCCCAAGACAGGGGTGGATGGGAACTTGTGTTCTCTGGCAGCAAGAGAATGGTTCTTTGGCCTTCAAATCTGAATTTATAGAATTGGTACATTGCATTAATAGCCAAGGAAAGGGAACAGACTCCATTGAAGAAGACATCAGAGTCAACTGGGCCTGAACCAGGCAGCGAACCATGTTTTGAGAGTCTGTTCTGCAGGAGATGAAAGTACCCACCTGCCAACCAGAACTCCTGCCACAGGAGGTTTGTTCTTTGCTGGGATTTGGTTACAGACTGTAGCATAGAGGCTGAAAAGGCTTTTTGCCTTTTCAGAGTTTTTGCTCATCCATCTGTGCATCAGGAATTCTGCCAAGGAAGACCCGGAGCAATTGAGAGCAAGTACAGAATGGTGAGGGCAAAGGTGGTTTTCTCCTTTGTTCTGTGGATAAGGGGAAAGGCTCATGTAGGAGTGGATACGTCCTGAGAGATAACAAGTGGATGTGTGGCTGTTGTCACAAGCAGTGCTTTGATTTTTATGATAGGGATTTTTGAGGAATAAGGACTGCTAACAAGACATGAGATCTATTTGACAAAGTGTGGTATGAGCTTTCTTGACAACAGGACTTGCCAGACTGGTGATGAAAGCTTTAAACAATTGATATAATCAGATGCTGATGCGAGTTTGCAGTTAAGTGAAGGAAGGTAAGACAAGGGTACACAGGACAGGGTGATGGGTGTACGTGAGGTATTGTGAAGGATAAAGCAGTTTAGAAGGTGGCCCACCTGAAATGCAGGTGCACAAATGTACATAGCTTGGGAAATTAACAGGAGGATCTGAAGGTCCATGTGTGGATGAAGAACTGTGACAATGCTGGCCTTGGAGGCTTGCAAGACTCAGCTGGATAAAGCCCTAAGCAACCTGGTCGGAATTCAGTATTGACCTTTCTTTGAGTGGAAGTTGGATTAGAGACCTCCTGATTTCCCCTCCACCCTGGATAATTCTGTAGTTCACTTATTCTGATAATCTACAGTTGTCTAACTACTGAAATGGAAAGGCCTTTGCTAAATAGTACTCAATATGATACCTTTAGTTTCTTTAGTTCAGTGCAGTGACAAAATAGCATAATACCGTGCAAAAGCATGCAAGCTATCTGCAGAAAGCCAAATAGTTTTGTCAGTGCTTCCTTTGCTTCAACTAATATACTGATTCTTGTACATAGCTTCTTGGGTTTGAGATTAAACTTTTAGTCTAAGCAATAAAGATCCTAAATGAAGTCAACTATAGCACAGATGGATAGAAACACTTCTGTATCAGAACTCCATATTAGACAAGATTATTTAGAACTGTGGTATAGGCTTTACACTGGTAACTACCTTTCCTCAAGCAAAATAACAGATCGTTTACAATTCCAGTAGAAGTTTTTCTTGTATAAGCTTTGCAACAACAGCTCAAGTGACTGCCACCCCAGTGATATTATCACTTGCAAATGCAATGTAAAATGTTGCTTTATGGTTTACTCACTTCAGCTTTCAACATCAGCTGAAATTACAACATTCAATGCCATTTCTTTGTGAAGCAGTGTTTGGATCATATTAACCACCGCTTAGTTCAATTTAAAGTCTCACAACCAGGATGGACACTCATGGCTTCCTGTGGACACTCATGGCTTTCTGTGCGATTCTGTGAATTGCATTAGTAGACATCATTGATGATCCTCCACTATTTCAAGCAATAAAAACTCCTGACAGTGACTTTGGGTGAGCTGAAATAAACTGAGTTCTGTGAAAGTGGGAAAATAACTGAGAAAACTTCAATCAGGATTAGAAAAATTTACCATTACCAAAACTAAAATATCTGTTCTAAGCTAAGTTGAAATTCACCTTTATAAAGTAATTATCTTTACTGTAATCAACTTGAATAGACATATAAATGGTATACTTAAAAATGTCTAATTCTATGTATATGAGTTGTTCCAGATGCTACAGTAAGAATATTCACATCATGACAGCAAAGCAGATATTTAAGCACTTTTGGAGTATGGCAGGAGGCTGGTGCAAATGTTGTGTATCTGCTTCTGAAATAAAAGTTGTTAACTTCCTTATACAAGTGGACAGAAAAAATGAATATTGAGTGGCCAGTGGCAGCAGCAACATTGCTAAATTGCTAAAAAAAAACCCAAACCCAAACCCAACCTTCCCCTTCCCGACAACTTGCTAATTGTGTAACACTACAGTTTGGAAACACATTTATTGGAAGTACAGAAGTACAGAAATTTGTCTCTACTTCGTACTTAACATGGTACAAAAAATAACTTAATCACTAGAAAAAAGCAATCAATATATAGGCTTAACGTTCTTATTGAGCTGAAAATAGGAAGCTATATTTCAATTTTCTAAGCATAGAAGTTATACAATTTGAGATCACCCTAAGCTATCCTGCCTCATTTATTTGAGTTAATACAGTCAGCAGAGTGTGGAGAACTATTCTGCTGGCCAGATCTGGATGCCAAATTTAAGCAAAGCAGAAATGCTCTTCAGCTTCTACTGACTGTATTGATTTGGGACATGACTCACTTCCTCACAAAAAGGCTAACATTTGAGATGCCATAGCAGACCTAAGGAAGACCTTAGAAAACTTCCTTCAGGAAGCATTTGTCTAGACGGCAGTTAGAGAACAACACCTTGGGTGTTTAAAATGAAAGAGATGCCTAAGTTTAGGCAACCGCATTGCATTCTGCATTTTCATTGTCTATAATAGAAGTTTAAGCATGTATATCACATGTTGCCTTCTCCCTTACAAAATGGTAAATTTAGGTGACTGTGACCTGCAACTGAAGAGCACTCAGGCACAGGTATGATCTCGGAAAGGTATGTACTTATGTCCTCAAAAGATAATTAAGTAAACATCTTTGTAATTTCAATGAAGAATCATTGGGCACATATTTACACTTACAAGCAACTTGCCAAGGGTAAAGCCTACCTGAAAGCACTGCTCGAAAAAATGAGACCTTAAGTACATCTGCCCAGCTCTAACTGACTGGAATAATCTCATGTGAGCTGAAAAACAAAGAAGCAGAAGATTAAATTTGTTACGTAACTGTCACTAATATCACACTTCTTATAACAAATTTGGGAAAGGACACAGAGGGTGATAGAAATCATGGTGACAACCATTAAAGTGGCCTTAGAGATGAAGAAAGTAAAAGAAAAGGGGAAAAAAAATAATTGGGCCCCACAATTTAAGGAGGAGTTTGTGGTACTTGAATTCATCCAGAGAAGAGCAAAAAAGCGGCGTGAAAGCCCTTAATAATATGCTTTAACTTTTGTTCAGCCCCGAATTGGTCAGGCAGTTGGACTAGGTGATCGTTGTATGTCCCTTCCAACTGAAAATATTCTATTCTATTCTATTCTATTCTATTCTATTCTATTCTATTCTATTCTATTCTATTCTATTCTATTCTATTCTATGCTGTGCTGTGCTGTGCTGTGCTACATTAGTGAGGCTATTGGCACTGTATGCTGCAATCTAATATAGGAAGTAATAGATCATTCCCTGGACGAAACCCATCCACTGACATCTGACTCATGTCAAACTCTGACTCCTTCTGTGCAGGGGCCAGGCCATCATGCAAGACTTGGACAGGTCAAGCGGTTGGGGCAAGTGTTCTGTGGACCTACAGTAGACTGGAAGGGCTGAACCTTGATCTGTGGGAATGTCAAATGTGTACGCCATGGAATAGGAATCTTTACACAACTCGCTTAATAAATTTAAAATTATATGTCACCCAGTGTTACAGTTCTCTTTTTGCACCTTTCCCACCAAAATTACCCCATGACATTAGAGTGAGTAGGTTACTCTGTCAATGGAGCCAGCATTCACAGCCTTTCAGGGATACTACTCTTAAAAATACTTCAGCTGCTTCTACAAAGGTCCTTCTGGAATTAGCATGAAGTGAAACCACACAGCTCCATCTCTTAGACTAAATATTAAAGAAAGTGTTTAAAGATTGGCTAGTGAATGCCACTATATCCTTGTGAGGTGGGAAGCTATTATTAATCACATTTTTTAGATGCTGAAATTGAGATATGAAGTAGTAAACTGGCTGAGGGCCACACAAGAAGTCATTGGCAAAGACAGATAAGAACATGGGTGCTTCTGGCCTCCTGGCCCTCACAAAATCCATAAAACCAAGCTCTCTTTATGAATGGCTGATGCTGTATCAGCCTGTACGCATAGAGCTCGGAGCTGTAAGAAAAACTAGGAAAAAAATAAAAAATAAATGTTTGTTATTCTGAAGTTTAGATTCTGTAACTGTTCCATTATATATGTTGAAATTCAGTGTTCCACAGCTCCTAGTAGAAAACTCTTACATTAATTTTCAACTTTTTTTTTTTTTTCTTCTTTTTTCTTTCCCTTTGGAGAGCTTTTCAGCCAAGTAACCAGAAGTTTACAAAGATATTAAAATAGGGGGAAGTAAGTCAAGTATATATTTTCAGCCCACTGAGCAAACAGCACAGTGCTCTAATAGCTCCTTAGGGCTCCATCCTGCAACGTAGTATGTGAATGACAAGCCTAACAATATTTTAAAACATAGCTGCCATACTTCTGTGTGTTTGTAACAGAAATGTTATCCAACCCTGAAGACAATAAAACAAATAACTATATATAAGCGAAAATATGAACTTGAAGATTTTTTCTTTTTTTAAAAAATTACTTATGTATTCATAAAGGAATAAAACCACAATGGATTACTACTCACATAAAATTGCCACATTTTAGTTACATTTAGAACCAAAGTTAAAAAAGCAATGTTTATTTTTATTTTTCTCGGACGCAGAGAAACGTATAGATGTGCTGGAATACTTCAATTGAAACCTATTTTCATCTCCATAGTTCTATAGACTTCTTAGACCCAGTTAAATGAATACTATAACAAATAGATAAAAGAGATACAAATTCCATATCATAAAATACTAAAAGGGCTTGATCCAGGAAGTTGTAATACAAAATAAGCCTTCACTTCTTAAATACATTCTTTGGTGGCTGTCTGTATATACAGGATAGAAATCCTTCTTTTAAAAAATTAACCTTTAATGAAGAAAAGTACATGGCTACTCCATGTTTGGCAGCACTTAATGAAAACATCTCTTTTTAATAATGAAAACAATTAAGACAAAGACTGAAGTAAAAGGCAAGGTCTAAGTACAAGATCTAAAATATGTGTATTTTTCTAAGGAAAAAGGAAAAATTAGACCGTAAGTTTTCTTTACCTTCCCTCATTCTTTACTAAATCTGTAAGTGTTCTTTTCTGGTGGTTACAAGTAAGCTTCTGTTATTGTCAGAGTTCCTAGTTTCTTAGCAACCCCTATTGAGTGGCTAATTTATCACTGAGGTTTTTTTTTGCAAAATAACAAGGAGCATAGTGACAGTTACGTACACATTCAGACTGCTACACTGATACTTTTATCCAGGCTAAAAATCTGTCTTTTTTGATATCACTTTCCTGTAGATGAAAGCATAAATTAGTTACTGGATTTTTTTAGTATAAAACTAAATCTTTCATGTACTTGTCCTGTCTTATAGAAGTTTTACTGAAATTTAGGGTGAGATCCCTCCATCTTTACTGATCTTTCAGTATTCAGTCATACTATTCAGACAGCAATACGATTATGGCGAATGGCAGTGGAGAGAATAGACTTTTTTTATATTTAACTTTATAAGACTGTAATAATATGTTTCCTTATCAAAGGGTTCTCCTTTCACAGCTCATGTGAATTAAACTGCATTTATGCAGGGGGCATTTCATAAAGATTCTAAGTCCATTTTATTTGCTTTTGCTGGAGTTGACCTTGGGGGATACTCAGACTCAGTTATACTGAGTAAAACATGCTGCTGTTTATAGCTTTTTCATAATTTTCTTTAAAGGTTAAATATACCTATAGGATAAATATTTAATTATCTTGGAGGTTTTTAGACGATCTTACTTTCCAAAACACTTTAAGTCACTGTAATGACCCTGACCAGGAAGCTGCTGTATGTTGAGGAATTAGTGATTCACAATACAGTTAATCTGAGCAGGTGCAAGCCTTTGCTGCAGTGTGCTGCATTACAGCACGGCCTTCAGGCTGTGTTGGGTTACACAGATCTCTTGGCCGCAGGATAAACTTAGAACAAGGAGCCTCCAGGCAGTTCCCGCTTGGTACTGGAAATTATGCCTCCTGCACAGCCTTGTCTTTATCTCAAAGTGCAGCAAGAAGTTCTGATGTGAAAAACCTTTACGAATAGAGTTGTTTTCTTGTAAGAAAACTATATAATAGCACAAATGACCAAAAGGGAAGACCTCTCCATTGAGTGATCTGCGGATCTGCACACCATGAAGTGGGAAAATCCATCCAGTGTCCATATCATGCTGAACAAATGCTGTACAAATGGGTTCCCAGAATCTGAAGGTGTGTAAGATTTACATGTTATCTATATTCTGCTTCTTATTCTGTCTTATTAGACTCATATTTTTTATCTTGCCATTTGTTGTCGGTCCTTATTAAAAGCCAGAAAGAAACCTGCAGCCTCTCTAGCCCCCCACCCCTTCCCCTGGTGCAGAACAGTGACTAAATATTTCTTACATAATTTCTTATTATTTTCAGTAAAATTGAATTTTAAGCCAGTGCAGTTTCTATGGACAAGAAAAAAAGACCTAAATGATTTAAAAAGCAGGTCCACCAGTAACATACTTGAAACATGGCACAAATTTACTGCAGATTGATCCTGCACAATAGTGTGTTTTTAGTTTTGTGTTTCTCATTGGTTTTGTGGTTTTGTTTTTTTGTTTGTTGGTGTTTTTTTTAAAATATAATTTTGATAAAATCTAAAATTTATTTTCATACCTTTTCTATATAAAAGAACATTTTTTTCCATTCCATTTCAAGGTAATCTGCTATAAAAACTGATAGAACTCTAGAAAAAATCTTTGGGATGTTAGATTACAATACTTACAATCCATAATATTTCTTCCAACTTTATAAAAGATTAGAAGCTACTTTTCAAACAGCACTCTGCCCACTTAGATCATGATGTGGTGCCTGATCCTTAATTTCTTTGCTGGATTTGTAGATACCTAATTTTCACCATTTATGAGGGTATTGTTTTGAAATGTCCACAAAGGTCCATTTGCCTTTATTCTCAGGAGGTAGGAATCAAACCATTCCAGCCTGAAACAGTAAAATTAAAGAAAAAATATTATTAAGCATACTTCTAACTTCAAACATTCAACTAAGTGAGAACCCAGTCTTCTTTCACCCCTTCATTGACAAAAAAATCCAATAACTAACTTACCTACAGGATAAAAATGATACAAAAAAAAGACAGATTTATGTTTTAGCCTACACAGCATCAAATAAACAGAAATCTTAAAACAGGTTTTGAAATAGCGAGTAGCATTCTTCTCTTAAGTTCACTGAAATAGCGAGTAGCATTCTTCTCTTAAGTTCACTGGGTAGAGTCTCAGTAACTTCTTAAAAATTTCTGTGAACCTAACTGTAGTCAGGATTCAGCAAAAACATACTATGGTGAAAATCCAAGGCTTTATTTTCGTTTGCATCATTTCACAGTGTGAAGTAGCTCTAAAAAAGTTTCATTTCACTTTAAGTGAATCTGACACGAGTACAAGGGCATGCTGTAGTGTAAGTGAGAATCAGGTCACTGGCTTGTTAACCTACTGTGTCTTCTAACTCTAGGAGTATCAGTTAAGAATAGTGCTTGAATTTGTAATGCATAAAGTTTGTGGAAAAAGAAACCTATTGACTGTGCTAAACCTTTGTCGTGGCTTAATAGACAGCAGCAATGACAACAAAATAAATGCTGTTGGTGTGTTACATGTAATTAACACTATTTTAGTGTGGTCAGGCCATCATCAAGACCCTTAAGTATTCTTCCATAGGTAAACATTAAGGGTTCAATTTCCTTGCCTAAATAAGTGTCCATTGTCATTTGAGATCTTTTAATATCCACCCACAATGTGGCAGGATTACACAGGAACCTTTACCTTTTGTAGGAGCATCTAGAGGCTCAGCAGTTTACCCACAAACACCTTCATGCTGTACACAGTTAGGTGCAGGCAACTGAACCAAGTCTTAACTAAAACTAGCAGGAAACAAGATGGACTCTAATATACATCAAGAGAATTTAAGGGGAAAGCAACCCAAATGGAAAATTTATATAATAGAGGATGTAAACTATTTGCCACACACCTACTGACTGTTTGCTTTAGTCACAGTAGTTGGGATTCAGTTTGACAAATAATAACATACATGTACATTTCTCCAAATAGATATGTATGCAAGTCACTTTAATTTCATAAAATTATAGAATCATAGAATATCTCAAGTTGGAAGGGCCCCATAAGGATCACTGCATTCAGTGCTAACTTGCCCATAGATAGAAAACCAATAAATTTTGAAATGTACTTAGGTCTTGTGTGAAAGATATGGATTCTCTGCAGGTCTTATCTGCCAGCCCTAAGCATCTGTCTCAGATTCTCAATATCTCACATGGTACAAAAGTGCCTACATGTGTGCACCTAAATCAAACCTTTAGTCAGTATGATCAACGTTACCTTGAGAGCTGCTTATCTCATCTTAAATTAGGCAGTTTCATTTGGTTATCTGAATAGCTCTTAAGCTTCATTACCTGTACTGATTAGGGGGCTTTATTAATTTGTCCACATATATATGTTTACTGACATCTGAGATCTGTATAAATCTGGCAGATAAGGCACAAGACTGCAGGAGACCTGCCCTCTCTGGAAAGGCAATTCCTCTCTGGAATATATATGGGACAGTCTCAGGTAAACAAGATGGCACTGGACACCTGTATTTAGGCAACTAATCTGGATGTGCATGTACAGATTTATATTACAGTTAAATGGCCTAATCTTGAAACTCATCTGACATATACTTCTAAGTTATTCACAGATGTATAAATAAACCATTCACCAACATATGCTTGTATCATTCTCTTACTCAGAATGCAGGTCACTAAGAACCTTATTAAAAATTAAAGGTAGGAATATTTCTGTTCTTATCTTCACCAGAGAACACGACTTCCACAGGTCACTTCTCACACAATTTATTTCTTGCTTTGATTATTTTTGTTTCCTGCCTTTAAAACTGTAAATATTTTCATCCCTTTTTCAATTAAAGTCATAAAAATAAAGTTTATATAACCATCCCCAATTGACTTACTTTTTAATCTCTTGTGGCTGCATATTATTGTATTACTAGGCATAGAGGTACTTCTGGGTTCTCAAGTCCAAATGTGTCTCTCATCATGTTCCCAAACCACACTACTCTTCCTACCCTGTAGTTAGTTTTCTACATAAAGAAAACCTGTCAAAGCAAACTGAAGAAGAGGTGTGACATGTACACGTAGATTCCTGACCTTGATGAATAGGGACTGCCCTGAGATTTTACCACAGCACTTGCCAGCATGTGAGTTTATTTTCAGTCTCATTTTATATTGAATGGATTGAGATCTGCCTATGGCAACCATATTTGATGCCAGTATTGTTACACTACAAATAACTACTTTGAATATCTGTGGCATCATTTTTGTGAAATCTACAGAGCTGCTCCAGTTATACTTTGGAAAAAAAAATATAATAATATAATATTTTTCTGTGTATGCAAAGCTGAAACTGTGTGCAGAAATAAAAAGTAGTATTATACGGTTGTAGTACAGTAATTTTAATCAGTAAAGAAGTCTACCATCAGGCAAAATACCAGGCACAGTCTGCTTTCAGATGTGAGCACAGAACGCCTAGATAAATTATATGGAATTTTACCTCAAGAGTTCAGGAAAATGTCAAGATTTTCCATTTGTTTTCAGAAAAGCTGACGAAAATAATTTTTCTCTTTTTCAGCAAAATCTGATTGCATCGATTTGGAGGCAGGGAGAAAGAGAATTAAAAAAAAAAAGTATATTTCAGCCTGAGATATGGAGAGAGAAAGAAAGCTGTAATATTCAGAGAGATTTTCTAACCTTAACCTCAAGCTAAAGCCATAAGGACTTGCTCAATAATGGTGACAGCACATGATTCATTTCACTTATTTCATCGTGCCAAGGACAATTGTACAAAGACAGGGGAAAAAAAGCAGTCTGCCTTTTCTTGTCAATTACATTTCATAGGTGGCTTCAAAGTTAAAATATTTTTAACTAAATTCTGCAGCTGAAAATTCTCAGGGAACAAAATAAAACTTAATAACATTTTTTTATTATTATTATAGATACAGTAAAAATTGGGAAATTATGAGAAACCTCATTAAAAGCTTTTTTTATTTAATAATATTAGTCACAGTGTACGGTAATTCAAGTGGATGTTAAATGGTTGCATGTCATCTTATAGTCTTTTGAACAGCATAATTAAGTGAAGGTATTTTTTCAAGTATCAAAATACAGACACCTTGTGATACTTGGTACATAACTTTGAATCCTTTAGCTTACCGCCAGTAAAATTGTCTTAGACTCTCCTGTGCCAGCACTATATCCTTCTCATTACTGAAGCATAAAAATAACCCTTCTTTCTTATGTATTTGTTATCATAATGCTGCTGTACTGAAAGAAATAAAATATTATCCCAAGTTTACAATTAGAAAATTGCATTAGAGAAATATAAAAGCCTTAAGCCTACAATGACTTAGACACCACAGAACAGAATATTGGAATGTCTTTTTAATGCCTAAGAGCTTCCTTGGCCCAAGATTAAGTTTTTCTTAATGAGGTACTTACAGAGAATGAGTGAAATTGGATTATTCACGTTTTGGAAAATTAGACCCTTTGAATATTCTGTTTTTCATTTGAAAGGGGGGAAGGAGAAAAAGAAAAGAAAAAAAAAAGTAACCAAATACAACCACAAAAAACAAGCCAAGCTTTTCTTAATGTTATTTTGCAGCTGCATAACATTCAAAAATCTTTCAGTGATTCAGTAAAATTCTACTCATCTTTGATGTTAAGAAAACAAATTTCATTGTTAGTAGACATTCTTCAAATCCACAATATACATTGCTATCACAGAATGTGAGACAACGGATATAAGCAATAGGACTCTTTCAGGTCTCTGACACACATACAGCTACTGATCATATCCTCAGCTTAAATCTTCGTGTTCTTTTCAGAAATCACATGGGCATATAAAAAGCAATATGTTTTACCAGAAAAACAAACACAGACACTTAAAATAGCTTTGTTTGCCTGATGCACACCTGTGCTTTCTGAAATAAAAGTTCTTCCAACAAACATGATGTCGGCAACACATAATTGCGCAGTATGACCTTGTATCAAAACATGATTTGCCCTCAAACATTGAAATGATTTCTCTAATGATTTCTGTTTCTTCTAAACTTATGTTTAATTATTTGTCTGTGGTAGCTATTTAAGAAGTCAATCATTGGAATGTAAGCAGTGTTATAGGCGAGTCAGAAGTTTAACAGTCCCCTGATGTGCGTTCCAAATGAATATGGGATTACAGAGGTTCAAGAGCAGCCCTTTTTTGCATCTATTTTGAAATGCTCCTTGAAAATTGATCATTCCAGAGCAAGCACGAGTATGTGAAGATAAGAAACAAGCTTTCCCACATTATGCAAATTCCTGCCCAAGTCAGAGAATGTCACTTCACTTCTGGAGCTGAGAGGGTTTGCACATTTGAACTTCACAGAGTTCAGCTCAGCTCTCTGTCCTTTTCTTCCCTCCTCAGTAATTATTCTTAACTGTGGCATTGTAACTCTAAGATACATGTGAGGAAGTGCATACAAAATCAATCTTCACTTAGGCTTTCTTCGGAATTTTTTTCCTCTTTCTATTCCTCCCACTAGTGAGTAGGTTATGACATTTAAATGTGCTTACGTGTGGGGCTCAACTCAGTCATTTTTAGAGGTTAAGGAATCATTTAAAATACAGGCTATGGCAAACGAGTCCTGTGACCGAGAGAAGCTCTTCTAAGTATGGTTTCTGTTCAGTGTCATTCTAATTGTGGAAAAAAGAAATACATCCATAAAGTAAGAAAACTTTCTTTTTACTGACAGCAGGACTAGTATTCACAATGTCTGATGAACAGGCATTGTATAAATATAGAATGACACTGTCTTATTTTAAAATATTTTAAAATAAAGGAAAAAGCACAAAACAACTTAAAGGAGAGACGAAGCGTAATTTTGATAACTAATTGCAAGTACACTTCAGCAAGACAACACACTTCATAAAATATACATGGAAAAGCCTCATAGTGGTAGAACAGCTTGCCTTTACCCACCTTGATGGAAAAAAAACAAACCCACAGATTGAACTCCATCAAAGATCTGCAGTGAAAACAGATATTTTTTTGTTCTTTGGCTGGGCTGATTTGTTTTGATTAGTCTCCAGAAAGATCTGTGTCGCTGAATGTTTGTTTAGATGAAATACAGTGGGGTTTTTTTACACTAGAAAGATGAGAGACTGGGGCAGAGGTCAGTTTCTTCTGCTACAGAAAAGAAACATGTAGGAATTGGAAGGGGCGAGCTTCAAAGAGACAGCTGTGCTGTTTCTGTAAGTGATGGGATTGTCAACTACTACTACTGCAAACACTATACACACCTTTCTTGCTCCATCTGTGGCAGCCAGACTGATTTTCTGGGGTACTAACAGTAGCAAAAGAGCTGTTTAGGTCTGTAGTCTGCTATAGGTCTTCTGGTAAGTGCTGGCCTGAATCCTTCACTGAAATTGTAACTTCAGTAAAGTCAGTGGGAGATTTCTCACTGGCTTTCAGGGAGACAGAATTTCATGCATACTCTGAAGAGCTTGTCTTTGAGATGAAAAGCAAACAGTAACAAAACCAGGCAGGTATAAAGTCACTCTTTGTCTGAAAATAACGCCTTTGTGTGGAACTGTCTCTACAGTAGAAAGGGATGGAATAAACTAAAATGGAAGAAAAAGGAATGATTTTGCTTTTCTCTTGGACCAGTTAACCAGCCTGAACATGTAGAGCTGTAGGAAACTGCACTACCATAAAAACTACACAGTACTTCACTGAGTTGCTTTTTGGAACATTTGGCCTCTATCAAGAAAACGTTTTTGGGAATGTGATTATGGGAATTCAAGAAGGACTGGCTGAGCCAACAGTGGGCTTGGAGGCTAAGTCAAGACATGTAAAATCTACTCAGTCTTGAAATGCAACATGAATATGGCAGATCTGAAGAACTGCCTACATTTTTTATTAATTAGTAAAATGACTAATTTTATTAAGGTAAATATTGTTTACATGTTTTCTCTCCTGAGTGAGAAACATTTCCTCCTTTCAGATTTTTAAAAGCTATTATTTGCCACATATTTTTCTAATTCAGTGAGAATCTACTGAAGTGAAGATTTATATGTATGAATTTAGTAACCCTGGAAAATTCCAGGGTTACTCAGTGAGAAAGAGTATAGGGCTATTTGTACCTGATAATTTATTTAAAACAAGTAGAAGTCTTAAAATTTCTTCTGTGGATGACCTGCATGGTGAGGGAGGTAAATAGATAGAATTACAGAAAGGTAAAATCATTTGAGTTCACAAGAAAGACACTACAGCAAAAGAATTTGCAAGGAGCAATTAAAAAAAAAATCCAGTATTTTTAATCTTCACTCATTGTGTTATGCCATGAAATTACAAGCAAACGGGTTTAGTGCATTAACTTCTATGGAACCTTTGTGAAAGGTTTTTGCTTCTTTATTTTGTTTTTCAATGAATTTTAGAATATAATTACAGTATTTTAAAGTAATAGCTCAAAATGCTTCACTGTACCATTCAAGAGATTAGCTTTTTGGAAATAAAACCAGAGTTTACTTCAGATTTCAGGATGAAGACTGTACAGGTCATTTATCCTGTGAAATGTAAAGCCATCGTAGAGTAGTTTGGACAGTATCAATGACCAGTGGGCTTCTGAAATAATAGCTCCAGACCCTTGAATATATTAAGAAAAAAATTGTCTTGGTGCATGGCTGAGTAGCTTTTCTGCATTATTATTTTATAGCAGGAAAGAAGATGCCTTAGACCTGCTACTGTCAATTAAATGTATAAGATAGGTCTACCATTGTTAGTTCTTTGGTGGAAAGGGTAGGTATGAATTTAAAAGAAGGCAGTGTTCAAATCTCTTCAAACAAAATCAAAGCCTTTACAATTTCAGATGTAGCCACAGTTTGAATAGAAGTATGGATAAAACTAATCCCATGAAAGTACAGGAAAACTCATAGAATCCATGACAATCTTTCAGACTGCTACTCTTGTAAAGTGACAGCACTGGAGATAATAGTTGTATACTGAATGCAGTGAAAGGTGGTAAAAAGGTGGAAAGGGAAGAGACAGAGTTTGGAGTGTTTGAAGTGCTCACACAACATTGCTGTAATTTGCAGAATGGTCCCATTGCATTGGCATTGGGTTAATGAGAATACCAGTTAAAAAGTGAAAATCATTGACATCCTAATTATAGCACTCAATGCTGTATATATTAAGAAGAAATACATGGTTGAATGCTGTATCTTTCATATTCAGCATATAAGGCTTGGGTCTGCTTTAACAAGCTTACAATAATGTTCATAAAACAGTGACTAAAATCAGCATTGCATCATTTCCCAAAGTATGTGCAAGAGCAAGAGAAATGTAGTTTGAGACAGTTACTTTTCTGGAATGTATAAATGCACTAAATGCATACTACAGACACAGATGTCAAGCAAGTGAGAGACTTCATGTATTGTACAAGAACTGTTGAAATAATACCTCTAAGAAATAATTGAAGAACAAAATAGCAGAAAAAAAGGAAAACAAGTCAAAACAGTAGTGACAAAAGTAGCAGCAATATTGTTATTCAAACCATCTGTACTGATGATAGCACTGAGATATCACTCAAAAGTAAATACTGAAAGTACAGAACTGAGTAGGTCAGGTTTGAAGGACTGCACAATAGTGATTACTGAAACATTAGCCATTTCAGTCCTGCCTAAAGTGGATATACTACAACCAGGAGTTATTTAAACACAGTTGGGATTTCCTTAAAATTTTCAACATGACAATAAACAAATACTGGTGATGAGAAGAATAACTTTTTCATATCCAAATAAAACAAAACAAATTGTGTCTTTTTCTTTTTCTTCACTCCCTTCATTATCTCAGCAGTACATATTAATAATTTAAGAAATAGACTGTCACAACAGAATTCATTTATGTCAAGCCCCATTCATGCACTGCACAAGCAATAAGGAAAAATTTGACTAGCAAAATATAATTTGTTGACAATATAGCACAAGCAAGAGAAATTAAACTGAATAGAGTGTTATGCTATTGCGGTTAGTCCTCATCCAGAGAGTTATATTAGATATTTTTGCAACTCACTGATTACAGGAAGTAGATGCACCTTTAAAAGTTATCTGTTCCAATTCCTCTTACAATTTCAAAACAAGTAAAAAGATCATATAAGGAAAAAATAAACACAAAACCTATACAATATGCCTTTATGACAGCAGATGTCATCTGAAACACCAATCTTCTTTAAAACCCCTAACATTTTCCTTGAATTTTCGTTATTTACTCCTGTCCTCAAAGTATCCAAGCAATACCTGGAAATCTGTTTGTTCTTTCAACCTTACTCAAAAATATTTTAACTTCTTTCTTTCTGTCTTTGATATGGTGATTTCATAAAATCAGAAGAATGGGGTGAAAAAACATTCTTAGTTAAATACCATTATGACAGAATGTGTGGACTATGGAAACAAAAAAAGAGGGAACCCTTGGAGAAAATCACAAAAATCAATACAGTAAGGCATAAGGTTAGTTAAGATTCTTGACTGAGTAAAGCAAAAAGAAGTTGGACTGAAAAATTTGAAGACACTGAAATTTATATTTCACTGAGAAATGTCTCTCTCACACACAAAATCTTCAGAGTGTCTTTGAATATCAGAGGAGTGTTTTGATTTCACAGAATCACAGAATCACAGAATCTTAGTGGTTGGAAGGGACCTCTGAGATCATCGAGTCCAACCACAAAAAAAAAAAACAAACAAAAAAAACCCAAACAAACACACACCAACGCCCACCTACTAAACTCCACACCCACAACCCCACACACAACACCCCACCACAAACAATAATCTTGGGCACTAAAGCATGCCCTGAAGAGCCATGTCTACACGTTTCTTAAATACCTCCAGGGATGGTGACTCCACCACCTCCCTGGGCAGGCCGTTCCAGTGCCTGACCACTCTTTCAGTAAAGTAATTCTTCCTAATATCTAATCTAAATCTCCCTTGCCGCAGCTTCATACCATTTCCTCTGGTCCTGTCGTTATTCCCTTGGGAGAAGAGGCCAACCCCTGCCTCTCTACAGTTTCCCTTCAGGTAGTTGTAGAGGGCAATGAGGTCTCCCCTCAGCCTCCTCTTCTCCAAACTAAACATGCCCAGCTCCCTCAGCCTCTCCTCACAGGACTTGTTCTCCAGACCCCTCACTAGCTTGGTGGCTCTCCTCTGGACACGCTCCAGCACTTCTATGTCTTTCCTGTAGTGAGGGGCCCAAAACTGAACACAGTACTCGAGGTGAGGCCTCCCCAGTGCCGAGTACAGAGGCACGATGACTTCCCTACTCCTGCTGGCCACACTATTCCTGATACAAGCCAGAATGCCATTGGCCCTCTTGGCCACCTGGGCACACTGCTGGCTCATGTTAAGCCGGCTGTCCACTAACACTCCCAGGTCCTTTTCTGCTGGGCAGCTTTCGAGCCACTCTTCCCCAAGCCTGTAGTGATGCCCGGGGTTGTTGTGACCAAAATGAAGGACCCGGCACTTGGCCTTATTAAACCTCATCCCATTGGCCTTGGCCCATTGATCCAACCTGTCCAGGTCCCTCTGTAGAGCCTTCCTACCCTCAAGCAGATCAACACTCCCACCTAGTTTGGTGTCATCCGCAAACTTACTGAGGGTGCATTCAATCCCCTTGTCTAGATCATCAATAAAGATATTGAACAAGACTGGCCCCAAAACTGAGCCCTGGGGGACACCACTGGTGACCGGCCGCCAACCAGATTTTGCTCCATTAATCACAACTCGCTGGGCACGGCCATCCAGCCAGTTTTTTATCCAGCGGAGGGTACACTTGTCTATGCCATGATTCTCCAGTTTCTCCAGGAGAATGCCGTGGGGGACGGTGTCGAAGGCCTTACCAAAGTCCAGGTAGACAACATCCACAGCCTTCCCCTCATCGAGAAAGCGGGTCACATGGTCTTAGAAAGAGATCAAGTTGGTCAGGCAGGATCTCCCTTTCCTAAACCCATGCTGGCTGGCCCTGATCCCTTGGCTGCCCTGCACTTCCCGTGAGAGCTCGCTCAAGATGATCCTCTCCATGATCTTTCCCGGTACAGAGGTCAGGCTGACAGGCCTGTAGTTTCTGGGATCCTCCTTCCGGCCCTTCTTGTAGATGGGCGTCACATTGGCCACCCTCCAGTCATCCGGCACCTCTCCTGTTGACCAGGATTGTTGATAGATAATGGTGAGAGGCTTGGTGAGCTCTCCTGCCAGCTCCCTGAGAACCTTTGGGTGAATCCCGTCCAGCCCCATAGACTTATGCGTGTCCAGGTGCATAAGCAAATCATTAACTACTTCGTCCTGGATTACAGGAGGATTCCTGGATTTCTGTTGTTCCTGGTTCCTACACATTTTTTAAAAAGAACAGAGTTATGAGTTTGGGATTTTCATTTTCAAAACCTCAACGTTTTCCCCTGTCTACAAGAAGAAAAGGGGGGAAAGCCAATTTTTACAGATAAATTAATTACTGTCTGTACTTTCTCTCCTTATATTAATTTTCCAAGAGTATGTGATCTTGTGCGTATCTAATACAATTATACAATTTTTATGAAGCAGAAAGCAGAAAATTCTTTGCTTGTAAAAATCCTGAAAATAAAAAGGCAAATGATAAATGATCTGCAAGTTAGGGAGATGTTCAACCACCTTTTTCACAAGGAGTATAAGATCTTTTCATTCGTCCAGATGATTTAATTGCAGATTATTTGCTGAGGTATGAAGCTGTGCTGAGCTGGAAACTTGCTGTTTATTTTTACAGCAGAAAACCAGGTATATTGGAAGAAAATAAGGTACCAAAAATTAACAAATTTCCTAGAAATCTTTAACAAACCACATTTCAATATGAAAGGAAATTGAAAAATATATTAGAATACAGAATTTAAATAAAGTCATACATACATGCCTATAAAATGGAAGTGGAATCTGAATACATTAGAGCTGAGATACTGAGTAAGGTAAGCTTTTTTTTAGCACTAGCCCCGATGTTATTTTATGACAGAAAATTATTAACAGCCAAGAGAAGTGTTAATCTATTGGTGTTGACGTCTGCCCCGTCCAAGGTACTTTTCACATCTCAGTGATTGATTCTATGATGTTATGAATTAATCTGCAGTGTCAGTTGTCTATTCCTATTTTTCTCTCTTATGATGACATTCCTCTTACCGCAGTGTACACTTACTTCCTGATGAATTTCTGCTCATTCTTTTTCCAACAGGGGCTCAGCATTTTGCAATGTGTACTAGTACTAAGAAGCATTTTTTGAGACTGGGTGCTCAGGACTACAGATCAAAAAAACCCTAAACAATGCATCACTGCCACAAATACAGAATTCAGAAATCCACATACAAAGTTACTCTGAAATATGGGCTCTCTAGCCCAGAAAATGAAAAATAGGGAAAGAATTAAAAAATGGTCTGCTAGAGAACTACCTAGCGTATATTACACAAATTAATAGCAATGCAGATATTACATACATGTGACAGAATCCTGAGGTCAGGCTGTCTCTATCCAGCCCCTCCAGGGCTCCTTCCACCCTACCCACAGCCCAGGACCTCATTTCAGAACCCCAGGGACACCAGTCCCTGCCCCAGCGATGCTGCAGCAGGACTGGTCTCCAGCTCTCCACAGCCCTGCCTTGCCCAGCCAAGGTGCCCATGAAGCCAAACCCACCTTCAGACCCACATCCCAGTGCAGGCTCAGCCTGTCCCTGTCCTCGGGGAGGTGGCTGATGTATGGGGCTGTCCCAGTGCCCCCTGGTTGCCCTGCTGCTGGATGAGTCGATGGGATGGGCCCTGGCTTCTGGGCCCTGCCCTGCCTGTTCTACCAAAACCCCTGCTGCTCCTTGCCACCCCTCCCCACCCCAGAGCACCTCCAGACCTTACTGCACCCTGACAGTCAGCTCCTACCCTGTCCAGCCTGAGCATGGAGCACCATGAAGCCTGACCCACTGATGTTTAAAGCCTTGCCCCTCTAACACCTCCTGAGGGACTAGCCAGGTACTGGCCTCTGAGTGCCTTTCCCTCCCAGTGCTGAGTCCATGACAAACCTCAGTGAGCCCACCTGGCCTCCTGAACTCAACATGGGCAACCTGATAACGCCACCCCCAATTCCAGCACCAAGTGTTCCCTGCCATGTCCGTTTCCCAGTTTGTTCTCCCTGTCCCAGCTCTGCAACGAAGCACAACAATTAAATCTCCCTTCTGAGCCAAATATGTGTGCCCTGACAACATGGTCAGACCCTCGCATGTCCCAGCTTTCAAATACTGTAGAATGCAAATCATCAGACCTCTCTAGGATTTCCTGCGTATATGTGAACTAATGAATGTAACACTAGTGTTGACTGGCCTCATCCATACTATTACATTCCTTAGACTCCAGATTGAGGTTGTCTAATGCATATGCCATGTCGTTAGTGGTATCTGACTCATGTTAACTCCCAAACCCTGTGTTAGGGAGGTTGAGCAGGGCAGAGAGCCAGAAGACAAGCTTGAGGGATGCTGTCAGTGCAGCAACTCACTGAGGGGCACAGTCCCACGGTACTCAGCCAGAAGAGCAGATCCAGGACGGGGATGGTGAAGGGTGCCAGCCAGGAGCCTAGCAATGGCCAGGCAAGTCCACAGTGTCCAGGCAGGCCCAAGTTAAAGCTTGGAAGTCAAGGCTGATGTCAACCAGTGGATCGCAACAATGGTGTCAACAATGGTGTCAACAATGTGGGTGAAATTGCGGAACATGCAATTTTCTGGCATGCAGCTTAGGCAACGACTGGGTAGGAACATCTGAGCTCCCGAGCAGAGGGGAAATACCCTTCTCACTCTGCTATTTCTCAGTAGCCTGATCCCAGACGACTCAGTTGCACCACACTGGTGCCAGGCTGGGGCACCAGTAGCCGAATCTCTGGAGTGGGGAAAGGGTGTGCTCAGGGCCACGACACACTACTTGAAAATTGCATTATAACAAATGAACAGCAGAGACAACTATGCTCCAAAGCCAGGGCCATCCCTTGGCATCATTCAATATGTTAGTAGAGACAGACACCTTAGTTCTATGGATTCCCTCATGTCAAGCTCTGTCACAGCAGAAAAATATTTAATGCTCCTACACTGCTGAAAACAAATAAATTTTCTCCTTATTAGCAGTAAAATCCATGTAGTCACAGTAGGTATCTTACAATGTTGTTATAGAGGTAACTCCCTGGAAGTAACATGGAAACCACTTATTCAGTCAATAAAGACAGATAATCTTTATTGTGAAAAAAATGAAAATAAGTTTCATCTTTCTCTTTATTTGTAGCTCTATTTGTAGCTTTTCCTATAGTTGTAGCAGCTTGTTACATGATAAATCTATTATTGTCCCACAGATAGATTCCTGCTTTTATGTGAAACCTGAATTATAATAGGACCATAACTGAGATGGGTGATTCTGCCTGAGTAGCTCGATTAATGGAAGTCAGTTAAGATACCAGCTCAGACATAAATTGCCAATTTGTTGTGCCAATTTTCACAATAAAGAATTTCTCCTAGTTCAGTCTTCCATGTTTTCAAAATTCTTGCCCATACAAGTGTTAGTCATTCTTATCAACGAGTTTCTGAAAAAAAAAAAATATCTCGAGGGTTTTTATTGTAACATGTATTGTTCTGGAATCTTGTCCTTAAATCCAGGAGTTTTGTAATAAATTTCTTGAGGTCTAGAAGTAGAAATAAAAGTGTTGTGATGACTGATTTGTAGTAGTAGGGATTCACAATGAAAAAATGTTTGCTATTTTTTTAATGCAGAAAACAAGATATATTTTGGAGTCATTCAAGCCAGGAAAATGAATGAAGAGACAGAATTTTTAGTTATACATACATGGACAAGACGAATAATTGATCTGTGTTTGTATTGACTTCTCCTTAGATTTTATTAATGCTTAGCTCTAGGAACTGGTAATTTTTCTGCCTATGGTAAAGTCGGCTTTATGAGAAAAAAGTGCTTATAGTGCTATTTTGTAAGTTCTTATATAACTGAGCAACATGGGTCAGACACTACATAACATTTTGACTTAAGAAAGATGAAAAGATTATTATTATGGAATAAGTTTTGCCAGGCAGCATTTGTACAGTGAAGGGGAAATTATCCTTACCCCTTTTATGCAGTGAGTGTGAAGGCAAGATATGCCAATGGGTCAGCATTCAATGAAAGACCAGGCACTGTTCTCTCTGAAATAGCTTTCATTACAGCAAAGGACTAGGCAGTTCAGTGTGACACTGTGAGGCCCATGCTTTATTATTCTAGTCTGTATTTGAAAGAAGAAAAGCTTACAATATATGGGTTTGTCTAGAAAAATTAAAACTGAGGCACAGACAGGAAAAAAACCTTCATGAGAAAGGAAGAGTGCTACAAAGGGATAAGCTGTACCCTTCAATCAGAACAGAAAAATAAGTACTTGAACTGAGGCACAGAACCGTTAGCGTAGATAGTAGTCTAGGGGAAAAAAAAAATGCACAATATTTTTAATGAAATACATGAATAAATCACTAAAAAAAAATAATTTTTATAGTCTTGGATGTTATAAAGGTAGCAATAGAAATATTTTAAGAAATGAATAGAAAAATATCTGCAAGAAAAGAATTACTTAAAACTACTTGATTCTGTCTCCAGATAGAGATGGACTAGGTAGTATCGTAAGGTCCATTCCAAATATGTATTTAACAACAATTCTATCACAAGTAGGGAGGATGTTGTTTGTGTTTTGGGTTGGTTTTTTTCAGAGCGTGTTCAAGATATCCATTTGTGCTTTATTTTGGTTTTGTGTTTGTGTTGGGGTTTTTTTGTTGTTTTTTTTTTTTTTTTTTTTTTTTTTTTTAAGCTGTCTTTACTCCTCGTTCTAGTTTAGTCAAGATAGTCTCTCAATATCAGAAACTTAACTCAGCTGATCTAAGCATAATCTCTTCCAACTATTTCCACAGGATTACTTGAATAGCAGTTTGAGTCATAAAATGTTTAATGGGCCTGTGCATTTTGTTACTTGGAGGAGTTGTGTGTGGGATAAGCATGTTCAAGATCTTAAGTCAGTGTTCATAGTTTTCATTGCATACAATGGTTTTATCTCTACAAACTGCCTCAAAGCTAACAACTGCATCATTCTCCTGTCACAGTCCTTGCATGTTTAAGTAAAAAAATAAATGGGAAAAGAAATTCTGTGTATGACTTAATAAGGACTCAGCTAAGGACAAAGTGCTTCTTGTTCCTCTAGTCAGTGAGTGGGAAGGAAGACAGTCTCTCTACTCCTTATATTGTTTATGTATTTTTGCATTTGACAATTCCTGGGGGAAAAAAGATAAGACTAGTTCTGTAGTTGGGCACAGAAACATTGCACTTTTTTGCCTATGTAAATAAAGCAACTTTTCTCCCCATAACTAATTTTCTTCCTTCCAAGGAAAGATTGCTCACGCAGTTGCTGTTCAGTACTCTCAAATAACACCACATTCATCAAAAGCAGTACGTTGCTGTGTGATTGAAGTTCATTCCTGACAGAGGATGAACTGAGTATTGCCCATGGGCAATGCTCAAATGCAGTATTCCATGCATCATCAATAGTTTTTACCCACTAACAACATTCTGTAGTTATATTAATTGGAGTGTAAATTTACATCCAAGTTTTTATCCTCGCAAAAAGCTAATATCAGAAACACACATTTCTCTATGTCTTCTTTACTACAATCATTTTCATTTTCCTTGATAGACAGAGCATAGGTCACAACCAGAGGCATTGTATCAGCTGAGTAGCTATAGCTCTATTCCAGTATGGCCACTTTTGTACTGCTATGTCTTCTGTGTAAAAAATTATAACCTCAACGGAAAATAAAATTCCATGTTCCAGGCAGAGGGCACCATTATAAAATTAAATTTGTAGGAAAAGACAGTTCTAAAGGTAGAATGTTAGTTTTTCCTTCCTTTTTGATTCCAAAAGTGATATATCAGAACGTGACAGTATGATTTTGCTGAAGAAATAGATGATAAAGAGTTCTAATTTAAGTGTCTATGAGAGTGTCATCAGTGCAACCACAAAAAATACAACTGTGGCATTGGCAAAATCTTATAATTTACTTTAAAAAAACATCAAATGGAACTGCTCTTGCATTAAGTTTAACCTCAAATCTCTCTGTGCACTAATTTAAAATCCTAAAGGAAAACACGAAGTCTACAGAACTAAAAAAAACATGTATTGTAGCAGGAATCTGCATTTAAAAGTAGATTTTTAATTTTTTTTTATTTTTTTGGTAACACAATCAGAGCTGTTCCACTTCACTGATATAATTCAATATGCACCCAACAATAGAAATAGTATTTCGTAATACAAATAACATTCCAAATGCAAATCTACACAGTCTGATAAAATATTAAATTGTATTCTTCAAAGCTGTGCAAGATGTTGTATGTTGTTCAAATCTGAGTCTTGTTCTAAAATGTATTTCTTTATTAAAGCAAATTTGACTAACTTTCTGAATCTGAAAGAGTTTTCTTGCATGATGTCCTTGACGCTTTTTTGCTGGAAGCAGTTAACTTCACAACTTTCCTACATCTCCTGAAAAATCCAATGGTAACTATATCAAAAAAAGCATGGCAAATGTTTGCTTTTTTCCCTGTTATACTACTCTTATTGGTCTATATGGTACTGGCTGAGAGGGTAGCAGTATTAGGAGGTCCTTATAAAAAAAGCCTCCAGGATGATATAGTAAGGAGTATGCATGTGTTCAGACAGACATATTGCAATCTGTTAAAAGTTTTGAAAGAAATCACTAGAGAGCACTTAGCAGGAGCTACAAACATCCTTAGTATTGAACAGATAAGGCTATCTAAACCCTTTAATGCCACCTCCGGAGACAAGTCTGAGAAAGCTTGATTGAGTTCAGAATATTTTAGCTTTTATGTTGACAAACTGATGCTACCAGAACTGTGAAAATGAAGCCTAACTGACAAAGTTGGCCACAACAGTATTTTTCACAGCAAAGGAAGCATTACCTGTTTGCTATATCTAAAAGAATAAGGAACAAATGGGATATAAGGTAAATCTCAAGCTGCCAGAAATTTAAAAGAACATTTAAATCATACAGTCTCTTTATTCTCACTTGTTTTCAGCATGACTTTTCATATTAGTTGCACCTGACTTTCTGAGGTGGTTTTTTTTGTTTGCATCAATCTCAAACGAAAACATGACAATACTAATACTGGTACAGAAAACAACATATGGAAATTGTCTTAAGACTCTCAAGCATTTTTATATTTTATTACCATAAGGTCTGCTAGAATGTCTAAAATTGTTTTTCATTTTTCTTCTGCCTGAGTCAATAACTAACTCTTCTCCCAAAGAGCACCCACCAGTGGCATAAAACCAAAACGTTGTTTTTGGTATACTATATAGCTCCCTCCCCTCCATAGCTGACATTTCAGTAGCTAAATCATTGCATCAATAAGCTGAAGAGAAAATTTTTTAACACACAAACTCACTCTAAGTCAGATATGTGGTACATTTTATAATACATACAGCTTTTCTTGGGTAGAAAAACAATTCATTTTTTCCAGTAGTCCCCTGCATCATGACAGGAAAATTTGATAACTGTTTTACAAAACTGAAGAAAATATGTCTTTCGTCATTTTTTCTATCAGTATATTTCTATATATGTAGGCACAATATGCCTCAGGAATTGATTCTATGACTAGGACGTGAAGACATATGGGAATCCAGTAAACACGTGAAAGAACATCTGCCGTCCTATCTGCCTTTTTACCTTAAGGTAAAAATTTCAAAAAATTATCCATTTGTGATGAATTTCAAGGACAATTATAATGAAGTGACAGAGAATTTCTAGTTTCTTCCCAGGAGAGAAAGATTACAAATAGCACCCTGTAGCTATGTAACTATTTATAGAAGTTATATGTCAAGTACCATTATTTTAAATACATCTCTGCCATCTGCTCCAGTCCCAGAATTCAAAATGGAAAGATTCTGCAGTTATGATACATAAGTCTAAGATAAAATGTGTCTATAATCAAAACACTCCAGTCCAGCCTAGTCTAAAAAGATTATGTTATTAGTCATATGCCTCATGTTTGCATCACAGATAGGAAGATTGTTGTACCTTTCAAATGTCAACAGTAGCTTTATTAAAATGAAAATTTAATGCACAACTCTATTAGAGGGTGGGCAAATAACTTTTATACAAGGTTACTGCAAGGTTCCTAGTAAGAATGAATCTCCAGTGTTATAGAGTCTGGAAAACACATAGGCAGAATATTTCCTGCAAGAGGTTACATTCTAATTTGAGAAAGCTTTCCTCAACTACAGCTCATATTAAAAAAAAAAAAAAAAAAAAAAAAAAGTACCCAATTTATGCAATAAATTAATTAACTTGAACTTGATGTTTTGTCTCAGAATGAATCACCTCATACAGCAAATTACATGTGTGTATTCTGAGCTACAGATGCAGTGTCCACTCCAACAATGGCATCATGAGCCACAAGAGATTTGCTGCTTTCCTTGAAGCCTCAACGCTTACATTCACACTGAATACATAAGACCCGTTTTTTCATTATAAAAGAAACATGTTTCTTGTTCCCTTATTTACAGAGAAAAGCTTCAGAAAGTGACTTGTCCAGATCCATAAGCTGCCTCCCAAAAGAGGACGAGCATAAGAAAAGCACTAAAAATTTGTACTACAAGTGTCTTATCGTTGAGCTGCGAATAGATTCATATACATGGCATAGAAATACTAGCATAACACTCTAAATAAGATACTGTTAAAACAAGATAACTGCTAAAAAACAAACCACAAAACCAAAAGGAACTTCATTCTCCAGAATATGAAAAAAATGGTTTAGGTTGATCCTTTTGATAAAATCTGAGGTTTATTTGGTGAAGTTACACAATTTGCAATTTACAGTGATGTCTGTAAGAAGAAAAACACTGGAGGAAAAGTAGAAATAAAATGTGATATATAGCTTACATATATATACAGTTTTAACTTACAGTATTAGGCTAAAAACTGTTTTCCTAAAACTTAATATTATTTATTCTCATGAGACTAACTTTTTTACTGATGTTGTAATTTCCATAGTTTGTACTGGGCTTTAGTTTTGGGTCTTCTTTTGTAATTATTCACATACTGCTTTAACATAAGAAAGACTGATATCCAGAGATCTGAACAGAAAAACAACTATAAAATAATTCCCACACATAAATATACCTTTAGGTGTCTATGTGGTTAAAATACACCTTCACTGTAATTCCCTAGGAACAAAGTTGTGATTCTGACAGCTTTTGCTTGTAAGTAAGTCACTTATTCTGCTAACTCCTAAACTCCAGTGCACTTTCCACATACACATATATTACTGAAAAGCATCATCAGATCTTATAATTGCATCAACTTTTTTACCCACGATTTCCTTATTCTTAGCATTGAAGAGCAACTCAGTAATTAATTAATATCTCAGTCTGTTTATAACATCTGAAAGCTGTGATTATCTTAGAGTATGCCTCACAGTACAGTGGCATGCTGGGTATTCATGGTAGTGGACTTATTCCTTTGATACAGGAACAGTTTATGAATGGCGGCTTACTTCTCTGTGTAAAAATGAAGAAGGGTTCATGCAAGAATGGTATTTATTATTATATGTACTATACCTACTGTGTTTCCTTCCCCCTTCTCTATCCGTTGTGTGAGATCTCAAACCCTTTTCAATGCTCCTCTCAATGCCTGTGAAGAACTCACCTCCATTATCTCCATGAAAGGGCTCCATCTGTGTTTTCAAAGATAAATGGCTGCAACTGCATTTCATTGGGAAGTCAATCTTTCAAGTGTTTTAAACATTTCAGCTGTGAGAACACCTACAGGTCCTCTTATTTATATTGTCATAACAACACTAGCGACTGATTACTGAGAAGGTAATCCCTATAACCCTCAGATTTGAGCAGTTCTTAATATGCAGGTATTTGGAAACTTTGAAGTTCAACATGAAAGCAACTGACAAGTTACTGACAGGGTTAAGCAAAAGTACAGCAGGTGTTTCCCTTCCCTGTGATTTTGGATCTGCATACTAAAATACCCAGGAGGTTACTTTTAAGTGATCAAATGCCTTGGTGGATCTAGTACATAAAAATCACAGAATAGAGCAAACCTAATGTTGCAGCAAGCACCTTTACTGTTGTTATTACTGTGATCCTTTACTTGACAGCATATTCAGTTTGGTAAGAGTCTGGTGTTTTCCATATTACATTCCCTTCCTATGTAAGGATTCTGTGGCAAATAAAAGAGCTCTTTTGTTCATCAACTGGCTTATTTTAGAAAGCTTTGCAGGGTCATGTAATAAACTGTACGTGAATATGGCTCCCTCTAGTGACTGCAGTGACTGCCGTTAGAGACTCCAAGGGCTTTTTTTTTCCCAGGCTTGCTGGGAAAAGAGCAGGTGTGTTTTGTGCCTCCAGGTTTCTTCGCATTTGTATACAGGAAATATGTATATTTCACACAATAAGTATAAAATGCACAGAGCAAGCAGCTTTCTGAAGTTTCTTCTATTCTGCAAAACAAGGATTTTCTTTTCCACTATGTATATATATTTATATATATGTGTATATATATATTTTTATATATATATATATATATAAAAATAATGGGCTGCTTGGTCCAACCCTTTGTTTCTCTAAGTCCAAAATTTCAACCTGCTGTTAGGTCACTCCTGCCAGTTCATAACAAGCCTTAAAGATCCTCAAAAGGGTTTCTAACAAGCTTATTGGCAGGACACTTATATTTGCTACACAGTGTCTGCAGTCCCAAAACATCACAGATATTTTCCAATCTTTGCATTCAGTTACTTAAGCCCCAAACTATATACATTTTTCATCTTTGATTTTTTTTAATTATCAATCAAATTGTCTGTGAACTTGCATAAAATTTGACTATATTTTTGTAAGTATTTTATCTTTTTTTTGCAAGCACGTTTCAAGTACCTGTTATGCAACCCTATACTACAATAACAGGTCTTAACCTTCTAATCAATGTTATTCCTTTATTTCTGAATTTTCCAAATTGTTCCACATCTCTCCAAAATCTTTCGTGTAGAAGTAGTAATTCAACCACTACAAACCTTAAACTACATGATGAAGCTCCATGCTTCGCAGACATAATAAAGAATTTGGTGTAGCGACTGTATGCAATAGTATTACTTGTACACTATTTGTTGTGTTTTGCTCTTGTATTCTTCAATGCCTCTAAATCTATTGCTATTATACTTGGTTTAGGACATCTGTTACCATAGTGACATGCAATGTGTGCCTAGCTGTCTCTTTTCCTGCCAGTTTGCACTCATTTAGTAATATAGATATTGAAAAATTCCCTGCTTAAAGCGCTTCCAAATTTTCTCTGCATTACATAAAAATCTTGGTTCAGGCGATAGCTTAAAATTGTTGGTCTTTGGCTTCCCTATTGCTTGGGTAATTTTTCTGAGTTTTCTTTAGGCAGTTGGGTTACTTGAAGCACTAACCTCTATACTGAAGATGCTGCCAAGTCCCCCTTGCAGTGCTGTCAATCCCAGATGTTCTTTATACCTGTGGCTCTTTGTGCAGAAAGGAAAACTTAATACCCGTCAGATATTTTTGCATCCATGACAGACTCCGAAAACACAGGAAAACTCAGCTGTTACAATGTTAATACAGTCTATTCAACGGGCCAAATCCAGCTCTACCAAAAGTAACCCAAACTCTGTCCAAGACTATAGATTTTCATGAAGGCTTCATTCTTCTTTATAGTTATAACTACATCCTTATATGAATCCTTATATGAATCCTTATATGAAGATGCAATTATCCCTCCAAGAGAATGAGATTTTCTGTAAGTTTGAGTAATGAAGAACCTAGTTCATTTTAGACTAATAGAGACCACTTTTGAAAAGTAACGATAACATGTATTAAGGACAAGAAATATCTAGAAGGAAAAACTGTAATATACAGGATTTTTTCAAAGCAAAAACTTGCAAAATAATAAAAATCAAAACCTCATTCACTTGTTGTTTATCCTGGTATTATCATAGAACCTGATTTCCTTAAGTATATATACATTTTTTGTGACATGCAAGTATTTCATAGATTCAGAGATTACTAATCACTATTAGCAGAGTAATTCAGAGCTAATTACTTAGAAAATAGGATGGAAACTACACAATCATGCCTGTATGAAATTCATAACTAAATTCAAGAAAAAAAAAAAAGAATGCAATATGAACTCAGTCCACAGGTGATACATGTAGAAATGTAGCTCTCAACAAACTAAAATATTCTTTACAAATTTTAAAAACTTGGGTCTGATAAAGGTAGTAGTATCTGAAATTATATGACATATGCAGAGAAGGCATAGCACTTCATTTGGCAAGCTTACTCTAGATTTTTTACCAGATGTTGGTAATTTTTTTTCTACTTTTAATCTTAGAGAAAAGAGGGGAAAGTTGGATTTATCTTACAACTGAAATTGTCACTATACATGCAGGCTTACCCAAAATAATACAAATGTAGATGCTTTGATTAGAAGCAACAGTGAAGATACAGTAACATGTTCAATAGGGAGAAGAACTGGGAGAATAAGCTGAGAAAAAGTAATTATAAAAACAATATAAAAAGTACCTAACTAAACTTCTCGGTCTCAGGGATGACATCTGAACTAAGGTTGCTTGCTTCTTGCTTCTTGTCAAGTGGTAAAGAACATACTACGAGATGAAATATACTGCATATACAGCATATAAGCAGACTGCTAAAATAACATACTACTCTTAAATTATCTTTCAAAGAAAGGGATCCTTTTTACTGAGCTAAGTTAGGTTACTACATAACTGAAAACAAAAATAGTCATTCAGGTAATGTGTTATAAAAGAGTAATGCAAGAGAATAGATTTTCATAGGGGTTCTTCAAACGTATAGAGGAGTCAAGATGCAGAAATAATGCAAAATTCACTTAAAAATTACGTATAGTCTGGACATCAAACCTCTTTATTTTACAAAGATACACAAGGTAAATCTGGATTTAAGCATCTGAACTGGGACTAAAAGTAGGCAGTGCTCAAATCCAAATGTGTGTTTCAAAACACTTGTTTTACCCTGTACCTACATAAACTCATAGCCTGACTTAAATTATTTAAGATGTTATACCAAGTAAGGTTTTTAACACTGTCTGCCATAGAATTCTCACAGACAAACTGATGAAGTTCAGATTAAATACCTGAACAGTGAGGTAGACTGAAAACTGGCTGAACTGTTGGGCTCAATCAATTGTGATGCCTGGTACAAAGTCCAGCTAGACACCAATCACCAACAGTGTGTGTCAGATGTTGATACTAGGGATGATACTGTCAAACCTTTTCATTAATGACCTGGATGATGGCACAGGGTGCAGACCCTCAGTAAATTTGCAGATTATATAAAACTAGGAGTGGCTAATAAGCCACATGAATGTGGGGACATGCAGAGGAACCTGTACAAGCTAGAGAACTGGTCCAACAGGAATCCCATGAAAGAATAACTCCATGCAGCATTACACTTTGTGGGACAACTGGCTGGAAAGTAGCTTGTCAGAAGAGGGCCTGAGGGTCGTGATGGACACAAAGATGACCATGAGTCCATAATGTACGCTTGCAGCAAAGAAGGCCAACAGTCACCTGGACTGTATTAGGAAGAACATAGGCAGCCAGTCTTGGAGTGCTGTGTCCAGGTCTGGTCTCCCAGTGCGTAAGTTATATGGAAATACTGAAGTCCAGTGAAGGGTCATGTGGAGGACTATGAAGATGGTTAAGGACGTGGAGCATCTATTGTATGAGAAGAGGCTGAGAGAGATGGGATTGTTCAGCCTAGAGAAGAGAAGGTCAGGGAGAATCTATCAATGTGTATAAATACCTGATGGGAGGGAGTAAGGAAGACAGAGTTAGACTGTTCTCGCATCTCCGGCATCCAGTGACAGGACGAGATACAATGAGTAAAAATTAAAATGCAGAAAATTCTATTTAAACACAAAAAAGATCAATTTTACTGTTAAGGTGGTCAACTATTTGGACAGGCTGGTCAGAGAGATTTTGTGGTCTCTATCCTTAGAGAAATTAAAAACTTGAGTGGATATGGCCCTGAGCAACCTGCTGTAGTTGTTTCTGCTGTGAGCAAGGGGGCTGGACTAGATGACCACCGCGGTCACTTCCTACATCAATGAATATGCTATTCTGTGACATGTATTCGCAGAATCAGAGAATTATTTAGACTGGAAGGACACCTTGAGAGAGAGAGTTGGCCTCTCTGGCCAACCTGTCCAAATACTTGACCGCCCTCACAGTAAAATGGTTTTTCTTTTGTTTAGATATAATTTCATGGTCAGTCAGTATTCACTCATTATTTCTTCATAAGTGCACACAGAAGGTTGCTTGTAGTGTGCTTTGTTATCTATTTTCAAAATGGATGATGTGGGTTTTTTTAAGCTACCTTCAAGCTGAGTATATCACATCCTGAGCAAGTGCTCTGATTGCTAGGCTTATATTTGCACACACATGGAATTATTAGTTGCTTTGCATTGTGTTTTAAAATAAAGGGGGGATGCGGTCCATTTTACAGAGAGAAAATGGGACTGACTGTAGAGGCTTACTCTTGTTTATAAATTGTGATTGTGCATAGGTGTCTCTTTGACGCTGAGAGATAATTCCTCCATCCCAGAAAAACTTTATATTAGGCCCACATTCATAAGGAAATTGTCTGAAGTGGAAGTTACAAAAAATGTCAAAGTCTAATTTCCAGGGAGCTATTCACGTAGCATTGGGCTATGTGAATGCAGCTAAGAGTAACCAAAACTCAAAGGTGCTTTTACTTCAATAGGTTGCTTTCCATGCAGGGAGTAACTGTTTTCAACTGCATCTGAGATATCTTTTACCATATCTTGTATGTGATGGCCAAAGATGTAGATTCTGGAATGAGATTAACTAGGTCTAACTTTACGTACTTATAGCAGTAAGCATCCACATCTAGGTTGTTCCCTTTAGGTTTCTTTTGCAGTAATTGAAACAAATGTTTCTTCAGAAACCACACATTGTAGGTGCCTATTTTGATCCACAGACAAAACGAGACTTGGGTGACTATCTCAGATGATATCTGCATTGTAGATAGCTAGGAAGAGGTGAGAAGAATGTTTAAACATTAAAGGTTTTAATGCTTTTAATGAAAAAAAATGTGTACAAATGTGTAGATATGCTCTTTGGTTTTATTCCATCTAAGGCAAAATTGCAAACGTTTCCCATTTCAAAAGTTTTAGATGAAGGTTCAGCTGAAAAAAAAGCACATTAATATTTTCAGTAGTGATTTTCCATGTCAGGTGTACTACATTTAAAAATGTGGAAAACTAAAATTAATTTCTCAACATTTCAGAAGTTAGCATTATGTCCCAGTTTACTATCAACACTAACAAAGACCAACAGAGATAGGATATTTATAATTAACTTGTCACTAAGTCAGAGTAATATTTTGTCAGGCTCCATGTTCTCCATTCAGTATCCCTGCATTGTCCTACAAAACTTATTAAAAGAAGAAGAAAAAAAAAGTCACTTTGCTTCATGGAATGTCATCTCTGATGCTATCAGTCACTTATTGTGTTAAGCAAGTTGATTTTATGAGCTGGAGAAAACCCATGGCTCATAAACTCAGCAGAGGTGAGTGAGTTATGACAGTTTTTCAAATACGTTAATGAAATTCCTAAAACATCAGTATGGTACATTAGTCTTCATAACATTTAGCTATATTAACCACACAGATCGATGAGAAGCTGTCTTGTATGACAATTGTTTAGCTTGTTTAAAATGGCATCAATTTTTAAACTGCTTTTTCTACTGTAGCTCAGAAGAAAGTGTAATTGTCAAATCTCAAATTTTGGATGAATCTGAGAATTTTGTAGGTGTACACTGGAGCTGAGCCAAATCTGTTTATTTTTAGAAGTTGTGAATGTGAAGACATTTGTTCACTAACGCCATTTCTAACATTATCTCCACATATTGTTTATTTATTGCTCTTTCGCTCTTAACTTCCATTAAATTTGGAAGTACTTACGTGTTTCAGGATCAGATTTGGAACTGTCTAGACATACTTTTAATTTCTGCTCTTGTGAAAGTGGAATGTGATGTCATGATACATCAAGGTACTGGCATTTCTGTGATAAAAAAAAGTAACAAAAAGTTTTCAGAAATAGAAGAATGATGATTTTGGGAGTGAGATTTGAAATGAATCTTCAGTAAAACACTCAAGAAATTAACCACATTTTAAATAAAATAAACTGCATTTCTATTCTGAAAGTATCAAATGAATTTAAAATATGAGTAATCTTTGTCATAGAAATATATTATGTGGAATACTTATTTACTGTATCAATAAAGAACGATTAGGAAACAGTATAACATTTTGCATTTGAATTTGGAGAAATTGGTTAAAAAAAAAAAAAGTCATTTTGCCCATCAGGTAGCAAACAAGTTACTCACTAATGAAGAAAATGCTCTCTCTTTATACTAGTTGTAAACAATAGACCACACTGTTCTGCATTTTGCAACACAAAAAATCAGTTTGATTTTTAAGTGCCTTTCTTCTCTTCCTTGCTTTGTTCGTTTTAACTATTTATTCTGAGTAGAACAAAATCAACAACAGCAGCAACAACAACAATAAGACCTCATAAAAGAAAGAGAGAAAACTGCTGTGTATAAACAAAGGGCATGTAAAAGTTCTCTGCTTCAGATACCTACTGATCCTCTGATTTAATCCTCTGATTTAAATTTGTGTTAGTTGTTTTAAAATTAGGAATATGAAATATTTCATTAAATTCTGGAATGATACAAGCTAAGTAGATTAAAAAAATGACCAAGTGACAAATCTGGAACAGTAGCCAGTGGTGGGGAATCATTGTCTGATGATGCTTTTTCCAAAAAAAGTTGTGAAACAACCAGTATTGGACATTCATAGTAATTAATAGAGTTAACCAATTCTAACAATGGATAAAACCAAGACTGATGAATCATAAATAGAGATAATAAGAGTAACAATAGTAATAATAAACAATAGGGAGAAACAGTTGAGTGAGAAAAAATAGTCTGTATCACTTGGTAATTTCAAAGTAAGGGATCACACTCAAATAAATTGTTCAAATTCAAATAAATATATTCAATAGGAATAAATAGATAAATTTGTAAAGCAATGATTCTGAAAAAGGTTTAAAGATGACTGCAATTTGCCATGAGTATCTATTGCAATGTTGGCAGAAAATAATACTGAAAGAAGTAAACAGGAAAGTAGTAAGAGAAAAATGGGTGATATTACCTCTACTCATCACAGTAAGATCAATATACAATGTTAGTGTCCATATTTTTGAATGATCGAAAATTGTAGAAGGTACAGAAAAGAGATACATTCAAGAGAAGAACAAAATGTCTCATGGAGGAAGGTTTAGAGCATAGACTGTTTGGTTGGTCAAAAAGATTAAGTGATTTGATTACAGTCATAAGTACTTATACAGGGGCAAAATGACCACTGCTAAAGGGCTTCAATCTGTCAGAAAAAGGCCAATCAAGGACCTATGCCTGGAAGCTGAAACCAGATAAATTCCAATTAGAATTTAGTCACATCTTTTTAACAGCAAGGACAATTAATCACTGAAACAAGCAACCAAGGGATGAAGTAGATTTCTCTGTCTGTGGAAACCTTTAAATAAAGAATGGTTGCCTTTCTGGGAGGTACATTTCAGCCAAACACAAGTTATTGCCTACACAAATAAAAGTTACTGAGCTAGAAGAGGTATAACTAGGAAAAGTTTAGAGTTTTGCAATTGAGAAAAGGCCAGGATTGATGATTTAATGGTGCTGTTTGACCTTAATCTGAAAGATTTTGTGGTGGATATCCTTAGCAATTTATGTGCCTCTTGTAATTTGTTTACACATAAGAATACTGGACCAGCAAACTCAACCTGATACCTGAAAACGACTATTTATTTTTCTTATTTTGCATTTGCAAAACAGGTGTACCATTTACTGCTATGAGACTTTGTTGTTTTTAGTGGAGTCAGGAAGAGGTAACAGAATAGTTTTGCAACTGTTTTCATATAGATATGTATTTAAAATACATAGATAACCTAAATCTCTATTAATTTTAGTAGATTCAAATATGGTTCAAGTATTAAAAAAAAATAGAAGACTGTGTAGTTCAAGGCATCACTGAGATACATATGGTTAACTTTGCTAAAAGTGTCTAGCCCCACTTAGAAGTCAGCCAACGAAGACAATGAAACTAATCACAGTTAGGTAGATGTATAAAACTTCAAAGGATCAAAGTTTTAGTTTTATCACTGTTATGATTTGACATGACTTTGCATACAGAGGGGAAATGGGCATACAGAATAAAACAACATAACGTTTAAACCACCACTAAAAAAAGACAGATATTTTTAAAGAGGTGGAGGTTAGGTAGAATATAGGTCCAGGCATCAGGCTCCTCCCTGGGGACACAGACAGCTGAGGCCAGTCTGGGATGTGGGTGACCGGCAGGGCAGGGCTGTGGAGGAGCTGGAGGCTGTCCCTGCTGCAGCAATGCTGGGGCAGGGACTGATGGCCCACAGGGGCTGAAATGGGATCCTGGGACATGAGCAGGGTGGGCGAGACCCAAGAGGGCTAGGCGTTGCCTAGCCTGCTGGCATTGCCTGCAGGGTCCTAACACTCATCGCTTTCATATGCATTTTCTCTAGCCCCATGGAACCGCATTGAAACCAGGGTAAAAAAAGCTCTAAGTATGCCATCCTTCTTCATGTTACTGTGTCCCCTATGGCACTGAGTAGCAGGTTCAGGTTCCTGTCTCCACACCCACACACTCAGGCAATACCTCTTTATTCCTACCATCTCTGCTTCTACCTTCTGTGTGCTTCATTTTTGCATTTGAGTTCAGTCAGGCAATCACTGTCCAGACCTTGAGAGACTTCTGCCATACTTGCCTAACTTTCTGCAAGGAATGGATTGCTTTTGCACTCTGAGGAGCTTGTTCATGAAGATCAAACAGCTCTCCTGGGCCCCTTTGCTCTTCAGGGCAATTTCTCACAGAATCTTATCAAGCAGATCCCTTAACAAGCCAAAATCTGCTCTCTTGATGCATGTTGTTCTAATTCTGCTACTCTGCCATTGCTCACTCCTCTCAGGATCTTAAACTATGTCCACTTCTCCAGCATGCACTGTCTGCCATTAACCTACACAACTTGGGCCAGCTTTGTGATCTGTAAATCTAGCAGCACATATAGTCCCATTGGTTTGTTGATCATGTAAGTCAAGAAATTTTCCTTTACATTCTTCAGAAATTGCCTGGGTTGCTTGCACCCAGACTTGTTGCCTTTACAGGACGTATTGAAGTGGTTACTTTTCCCCATGAATACCAGGGTCTGCAGCTGTGAGGCTTCCTTTGCTGTCTAAACAAGGCTTTATAAACAGACAGTATCCCACTGTTAAATGTGAAATCCCGAAATTTAAGTCAAGTCAACAAAAACATTCAATTAAATGTTGGGCAAACACTAGTTTTTTCTAGAGGTAATATATGAGACCAAACAGTAAAAGCTGCTGAAAATTGTAGACTAATGAGATGATACATGCATTAGAGAATTGGTTTTCAAATGTTTGTTACAGTCTAATTGACAACTATTATTTATCTAAAATAATCTGAGGTTCTGTTCTAAATGCAAATGATAGCACACACCCTTGAAAACAGTCAATTAAAAAATGCTCTTAAAGGAACATACAAATTAGGAAGATAATACCAAGAGGAAAATAATGAGGAATTGTAAGACTTGCCTTAACATAAAAAATGTATCAGACTCTGCTGGTGTGTTATGTATATTTTTTTGAGAAAAGTAAACAAACAGTAAGGTCCTTTACACACACCATCCAATAATAAAAAAATCTTTGAAATTTTACTTACTTCTGTGTTCTGAAAATTCTGACATTGATTTTTATTCCTATTGTGAATGTTGCACAGTGATGATAGTTTTTGCAACACATACCTTACTTATGTTCATTTCTTCTGGGCTTCCTTTGTGACATTTATTCATTTTATTCGTATACTAAACTAATATTTATGGCAATGCAAGAGCTACATTTTAAAAAGAAAATGAGATTTGGAAGTCTTTCACATATAAGGGCCAACCTTGCAGTAAAAATACCTTATGAAATCCATGGAGGTTTCACTTGTGATCCACCTGGCAGGGATTATCTTTCTCACACCATACAAAGGTACAAGAGAAAAGAGAAGTAATGTGACGGTCAAAATTACTCTTGAAGGGGAGGGAAAAAATAGAGGTAGCATCCTTCACAGTAGTCCCAGGGCTGGTTTAAAAATAGATAACTTATCCTGATTCCTTCAAATGTCATTTGATAGATGTCATTGAAGTAGTGACATATTGGCAAAGAAATGTAACAAACTTCAAATTGTCATAAGAAATTTTTAAAACAGAAGTGTGACACAAAGTATGTCAACTGCATTTTGAGGTCACTCCTATTAACTCAGTTGCTAAGGCAAGAAGCTCTTGCGCTGGCACGATTTAATGAGGTGCGCAGGGGGGTTTCCCAAACCAGGGAACCTCAGAGGGAACCAGGAGAGCTGCCAGGAGCCTGCAGCTCATGTGACAGTGGCTGGCAAGACCTCGGCAGGGCCAAGAGCAACATTGGCAAAGCCCAGCCCCCACACATATAAAAGAAGCCAGTGAGGAGAGTCAGTGACAAGGAGCACCACAAGCAGGGTGGGCAAACGGGGTGTGGCACATCAGCAAGGGCATGGCATGGCATTTTGCATGACAGGTTACACAGAAGGGCCTGCAGGAAGGACACTTGGGGGTTGGAATGGCTTTGAGAGGAGTCTGTACAGGTTGGATCAATGGGCCGAGGCCAATGGTATGAGGTTCAACAAGGCCAAGTGCCGGGCCCTGCACTTCGGTCACAACAACCCCATGCAGCGCTACAGGCTTGGGGAAGAGTGGCTGGAAAGCTGCCCGGTGGAAAAGGACATGGGGCTATTGGTCAACAACTGTCTGAATATGAGTGAGCAGTGTGCCCAGGTGACCAAGAAGGCCAACAGCATCCTGGCTTGTATCAGAAATAGTGTGGCCAGCAGGATGAGGGAAGCGATTGTTCCCCTGTATTCGGCATTGGTGAGGCCCCACCTCGACTACTGTGTCCAGTTTTGGGCCCCTCACTATGAGACATTGAGGTACAGGAGCATGTCCGAAGAAGGACAACAAAGCTGGTAAGGGTTCTAGAGCACAGGTTTTATGAGGAGTGGCTGAAGAAATTGGGATTGCTTAGCCTGCAGAAAAGGAGGCTGAGACCTTATTGCTCTCCACAACTACCTGAAAGGAGGCTGTAGCGAGGTGGGGGTCGGTCTCTTCTTCCAAGTAACAGGCAATAAGACAAGAGGAAATGACCTCAAGTTGCACCAGGGGAGGTTCAGATCAGATATTAGGAGAAAATTCTTCACGGAAAGGGTTATTAAGCATTGAAACAGGCGTCCCAGGGAAGTGGCTGAGTAGCCATCCCTGGAGGTATTTAAAAGAAGTGTAGATGTGGTGCTTAGGGGCACTGTTTAGTGGTGGACTTGGCAGTGCTAGGTTAACAGTTGGATTTGGTAATCTTAAAGGTCTTTTCCAATCTAAACAATTCTATGATTCTATATATTTTTAAATACTGAAAAATGCATATTGAAGTGTTCAGGGATTTCTAAACCAGTCCATCCAGTTGTTAATTTAAAGACATGAACACTTACTACACATCAATAATCCTTTAAGTAAAATTGTAGCTTAAATGCTGAACATGATAATTCTCTCCATTGGAAAATGGATTCCGAATAGCTAATCTGCCTAAAGAGATGCTTTGTAGAAACATCTTTGTAAAAAACATCTTTGCAAAACTGATAAGACTGTTTCCAATAGCGAATTTCACTTCTAGTTCTACAAGGAATATGGCATCAGAATGCACACATATGAGCAGTCCTCACATCTGGTTTCAAACCATTTCTGTATTTGTTTTGCAGAAAAGTAGTTCATGTATTAGAAGATGATACCTATGCAGGTGCATGCATACAGAGACACATGTATTTTCACAGGTGGAATGAAGACTGCTTTGTAACTATTTTTTTTATATAGCTTACAAAACACAACGTGTGGCTTTATTTCTAGAAGAATTCTGCATATAACTTTTCAAATTAAGATGGATTCAATTTTTTGTTCAATAATCTATTGGTTTGCACAGAAAACCAATGACAGTCATGTTGATGCTGGCAATTTCTTCCACAGCTATTAATAAATTCAGTTGAATATAGAAGTTATTAGAGGTAAAATGTTCAAACACAGAAATAACTCAACTGAAAAACTATGGAGGCTGGATGAAAAGGTAATTGTAATTGCTTGTACTACAGGTTACTACAGTTTTAATACCATTTCACCATTACAGTAGTTTGAGTATAGTACAACATCATTTCTGTATCAAGTATTTTAAAGAAGGCTGTTACTACAGCTGTCAGAAGAAGGCATGAAAAGAATATAAGACTTAAATGAAATATATTCACAGGATATTCGGAGAATATAGATTTTATGTGCTTGGTTCACCCATGACTATTTTTGCTGGTTTTGCCTAATATATGAATGATGAATAGATTGAAGGTAAGAACATGATGATGTTATTCAAAACAGTAAAAAGTCAAATTAAGATATTTTACAAAGATTAAAATAAAAGAATTATTCTTTCTTTTTTTTTAATACAGAATGAAAAAAAAAATTGCTATAAGTATCTTACTGAAACAATGACATTTCTGAACCAGGAGATCTATTTCTAAGTGAGTATTTTTTCTTGAATAATTTACTGTAGGCCAATATAGGTTATTGTCAATGAAATCCCTTTACAAATGTTAATAGTTAAATCCTTGGAGATGTCTGTAAAAAAGAGTAGGTCAGAAGCCAGTTGATTAATTGTGAATCTTAAGGAAAGCATCTCAAGTACGTTTGTAATGGATTACATGTTCATCCAGATTCTCTGAACATTAGTCATTATTTCTGAATTGGAGTTTTTGGTTTTACAGTGGTACTATTCAGGGAAAACGGAGAACAAATTTATTGTATTTCTGAAGTAGTTAAGCTCTTAGCCAATATAGCATCATGACTGAAAGTATAAAGTAGCTACTAATTGCTGACTCTTGGCAATTACTCTTATAAACAGTAGCTCTAAATGACTGAAAAATATTTGAGAAATACTCATATGTGTATTGTCAGGAGCTGTCTAGGATATCTTATCATAGAAAGTTCAGTTCTTCCAAAGGCAACTGCAAAAGAATTAAGCTTTTCATAAAGAAAGTCAGTTTAAAAGGGAAAAATAAAGTAAGTAACCATGTTCAGTTAAATGTTTGGTGTTTTCCACGTGTGAAAGGTTGGTTTGTAAAGCTGTGGCCAGAGATAGTTATATCTAGGCCAAGCCAGAAAATTATATAACCTGTACACAGGCATTTGTAAATTTTAGTTTCAGAAAAATGGGAATTAGAGTAAGTAGATAAATCATTCAATTAACCAATGATAACTAAATGTTGCTAAAAAAAATATTTTATATGGCATCAAAATGATATATTTTGGGTATCAAAATGAGGTCAAAACCAAAATGAATCTAATATTTCCATTAGAATTTCATTAAATCTGTATATATATTCAAAAGATATAACCCTCTTTTTTCAGTAAAATGACTTCTGAAAAAGCAGAGGACTCCCAAATAGTTTTATGTTCATACTGTTTGTCAGATGAATCATATATTGCTTCAGACAGTCTGAAATGTCTCCTTTTGCAGTTGATAAACAAACACTGAAAATATTTGTTCATGTTTTGTTTGACTGATGATGAACCGAAAAGAAATTATTCGTGCTTTGGGTTCATAGTTCTAAAGACTGTAAGTGACAAATGCCGACCTTTTACTTGAGCATGTCTGCACATGTAGTATTTGAATAACTATGTTTTTTATGTGATATATACTATTTATTTTAAAATATTATAAAAGTTTTATAGTTCTTGATAAATTTCTGTGAAGGGTTAGACCACGTAATTGGGTTATGGTTCCACAAAGGCTGGTAACTCTCTTAGCTGTAGAAGGAGGTAAGGGCAACAAAGGTCAAAGAAGCCAAATTTTCTAGTTCCCCTGGAATCCCATTTGATATACAGATCAGTACACAGCAGAACAGGATTGCCGATGGGTAGCCCTTCTGTAGCCCAGGAAATACGACGTTTTGTCATTACTTGTAAAAAGCCTCAGGCTTTAAATTGACCTGGTAGTGCAGTCTCTCAAGACTCGCTTGCACTTGCCTTGTCCTGAGCTAATGTTAGCTTGCTTTTCCTGTGATAACAATTGTCTAACAATCAGGTAGTTATTACCTAAATTTGTTTCAAATTTATATAGCAGTAACAGATAGCTGTTCTGCATGAGAGGAACTGCTGGTGACACCAGATTTAAATGTGGTGTGGAAGAGTGTGAGTACAGGGTGACACCAGAAGTTCCAGATTGTGAAAATAAATCGTAGCGGTCAAAAGATGATAAATGCAGGAGTGCACTTGTGTGAGCCAGGTGAAACCAACTCCAAAGACAAAGCAGAGAACAGAAAAATTGAAGACCAAGACGGAAGAACCCCTCCACCTTTAACAACATACTTCTGGCAAAAACCTCAGGACACTGATAGGTTGTTATAACCCCTCACTTCTTTCTAAGAAATGCTCTTGACTTTAGTACCCACTGAGACAGTGACAGGGTGAGCATAACATAAGAAGTAAGGGGTACATAGTTGGAAGTTAATATATGTTAACCTTTTTTATTGAGTCAGTGTTCTCTCTCTCAATTTTTACTTTTACTGAGTAAGTTTTACTGTCATTGGAATTGTAATGGTTTGTAACTATTTCTTGGATTTTTATTAGATAGATGAAATATTAATTTGACATAAATTCTTAACCACATATATAACATATATTACCTTTTGTCCTAAATAAGATTTTCATGTGTGTTTCTCATCTCTATCATGTGAATGTCTTTCAGATGTCTCCTTCTCAGGACTGTGATGTGATTCTTATGGCTCTCAGACACAAATTTTTGTATATTTCTGAAGCTTGGCCATCTTAATCTCATTGGCTTAAATTGTTATGAGGCAGCTGCTATTAAAATAGATGTATGAAGTCAGGCAATAGCCAAATAGGCATAAGGAAGTTATTACTACTTTGCACTTTAATTTTGTAAAAAGACAGTCCATTTGGAAAGGAAGTGGAACCCAAATTAAAAGTTAATTAAAGGCTTTTTGTTGAAAGATTAAATAAAGGAAAAGCAATGTAGTTGTGGGGTTTTTTTTCTTTTTTTTTACTTTTTTTCTGTATGGAAGAGAGAGATTAATGTGTCCTTTTTCCTTTTTTTTATTGACTGATAAAAAAAAAAATAACCAATTTTAATATTAATGTCACAGAGTGAGATGGTTTCTACTTGGTCATATTCTTAGCTGCCATAAATTAAGTTGGTTACAGAGTCAATGAGCTTTATCACTAGCTTGTAATCTATCTCTCAAATCATTCTGTAAAGCTGAATGTCTGTAAAATAACAGAAACTTTTTCAAACTATGTCTGAAGAATTGTGAAATTTAATAAACAACGAAAGAATTATGTGGTTTAAGCATAAGTTAAACTGTCAAGTTTATCAAACAGTTGTCAGTAACTTTCTATAATTGTGTAAACCAAAACAAAATTTTAAATAAAGCTTTTGTTTATTTATTTAGTGTTCTCCAAATAAAAGCTTTAAAGGCTGATTATTTTGGTTATACTGTCATAAAGTTTAAATAAGAACAAATTCATTTCCATAGTCTCAGTCATTTTAATTCTGTGGTTTTAAGAGCAATATTAGCTTGCTTATACTGTCAAGTTTGTGTGCCGTAAAAGTACATATCCTTATTGGGTACACGTGGTAATGCAGTTATTCTGCTCCAAATTCCCTGCCCGTTGTGCTGTGGATTCAGCATTGCTTCAGTCTTCTTCTGGAAAAAGTAGTATTTTTCATTCAAAGGACAATACAAACTCAAGATAAATAATTCCTTGTCTCAGCTAACTTCAACATTCAGAATTATATGAAGATGATGGAGTACAAAAACTCATCACCAGCCACATTATATTCTTCAATTTAACTATTAAAATCCCAAGATCTTTCAATGCTTTAAGGGTCTATTTACTTGCTTTTTGTTTCTACAATCTCAAATTGATTTATGAGAAATCTTCACACAGTCAGGATAGAGAGATTCATTACATACAGATTTCTGCATTTCGTATCTTTAAAAATGTAATCATTTTTGTAGAGAATTCAGTTGGCATTCATCTTGCCTAACTGTAACTAAATGAATAATCTAAATTATTTTAGTGTCCCTTTTAAATTAGTGAGAATATAGAATATTCCAAAAGTAACTGTACATGAGCTATCTAAGGATACTGTGGAGGAGCTTATCCCTTTCTGCTGCCCATAGAGGGGAGGTAAGGACATGCTTTTAGCTTTTTGTTTAGTAGAGCTAGATAAGATAAATCACATCCCTTTTATTTTAACCCACACTATCAAATCATGAGATTTGGAGACATTGTCAACAGAGTAGAAAGTAATCTTCACAAAAATGTAATTTTCTCCTAGACAAAGTATAATGTTTCCTGGTGGTATTTAAAAGACGTGTAGATGTGGCACTTAGGGACATGGTTTAGTGATGGAATTGGCAGTGCTAAGTTAATGGTTGGATTTGATGATCTTAAAGGTCTTTTCTAATGTAAATGAGTCTATGAAAACAAAAATGACACAGAATTTCTTTCATTAGATAGAGATAAACCATGTGTCCAAGAGAGGTGTTGCAGTGATCCTCACTGGAAGACCGTTGTACATCAAAGAATTAGTGATCTGCATAACAACTAGTTGGCCCAGGCCTGTGCCATCCTTTGCTGTGCTGTGCTGGATGTACAGCTTGGCCTTCAGGACTTTGCTGTGCTGAGCATATCCCCATGTTTGCAGGATAAATTTAGCTCATTGTAAGAGAGGAGCTGTAGGTACCTCCCGCTTAGTACTGGCAAATATGCTACCTGTGTTGCCTTGACTTTACCTAAAGATTATCTGTTTGATAGTAGAAATGATGAAGAGAGTTGTTTTCTTGGAAGAAAATTCTGTAATAGCTTGAATAACTAAAATCCGGTAACTCTTTCCACAGATGAGGTCTTCATGGTATGCTGCCTGTGGACTAGAGACCTATTCAATGCTGCACATCTCAACGTTCCCACCATCTAAACAGATGTATGTTTGTCTATATTATCCTCTCTTTCTTTGTAGTGTTCCCTCTAATAAGTAGCATTTTAAATGATACTTTACAATGTCTGAATCGCAGAATCACAGAATCACAGAACGGTAGGGTTGGAAGGGACCTCTGGAGATCATCTAGTCCAACCCCCCTGCCAAAGCAGCGTAACCTTAAAGCAGGTTGTACAGGAATGCGTCCAGGCGAGTTTTGAATGTTTCCAGAGACAGAGACTCCACCACCTCTCTGGGCAGCCTGTTCCAGTGCTCTGCCACCCTCAAAGTAAGGAAGTTCCTTCTCACGTTTAGATGGAACTTCCTATGCTCAAGTTTGTGCCCATTACCTCTTGTCCTGTCCCTGGGCACCACTGAAAAGAGCCTGGCCCCATCCTCCTGACACCCACCCTTGAAGTATTCATAAACATTGATAAGATCCCCCCTGAGCCATCTTTTTTCCAGACTGAAGAGACCCAAATCCCTCAGCCTTTCTTCATAAGAGAGGTGTTCCAATCCCCTAATCATCTTGGTAGCCCTTTGATATACCCTCTCCAGCAGAGATCTGATGACATCATACTCAAATGCAGTTAATGGGTTTTATTCATACTGCAGGAAACAAATATATATGCAGCCAAATAAATGCACATACAAGAAAAACAAGGACATTGGACACTCAAATCTTCTCAGTGAACTGGTGAGAGTAGAGAAGATATATGGGGATACTCTGTGCGAGAGGGAAGGTGATATTTTCTGACATACATACCTGGTCTTCTCTGTGCCTCAGCTATGGAACGTTTTTAGGGCAAATGAGTAAAGAAAATAGTAGGAGGCATAGTAATAAGTGAAATGAAGTATAAAATTGCTCAGTACGTTGGCTATAAAGGCATTAATGCTAGTCCTATTATTTCTCTGCTCTAGTTGATGAAAATTTGAGATTTATTTAGTTCATTATCTGAGTTTAGACTTACTTTTGCTAAAATTGAAGAAGTTAGAGTTTTACTAGCATGAGCACTGAGTTTTCTTAGGGCTTTCTGTCTTTTCAGTGGGCAGAGGATTTCAGTTGATAATTAGATAACCTCTGTTGAATTTTCAATCTTAATTGCTGAACTAGTCTTGTTTTAGCCTGTTTTGTAAGTAGATATTTAGGCAGTGATTGTCCCTCAATCTAAAAGCATAAATTTCCGACCATTTACATTTTTATTTTCAGGAGGTTCTTTGTCTATTGCTGGACAGGAGCAAAACATAAAGGAATTTATATCATCTCTTCTTAAATGGCACAATATTTTCAACCTTGTGTGAAAGTCCACTTTTTCACCTCATACTTAAAATGGAACAGCAGCTGGTATAAAAGTACATACAGTCATCATCTCTAAAGGTTTTGCCGAAGGGCGTATAGATTTGCATAGTTCTAAATTGGTCTGGTTTAATGCATAGAAGGAACTCAGAGGCCTTAGCAACTGGAGAAACCAGATAAACCAGATCTTAGTACTTGCTGAGACCACATAGCAGAGATCTTGGATAAGAATTACAATAAGCTAAAGACTAGCACAGAGAATCTGACTTCACTGAAATAGTGGTAACTTCAAAAAAGGGAAAATTATTGAAGCCAAGCCAGAGGGTGCTCATCTTCAATACACCTCAGCTCATTCCACCTGAAAACACAGCTGTAATGATAGTTACACATAAAAGCCATCACAAACTAAAATGAAACAAAACTGGCTATATTAATATTAATTGTTCAATTGTAATTATTGTATTAAATTTACAACTCTAACTGTAAATGAAAAATTTTAGTTGTTAAATTCCACTAGATGATGATGATGATGATGATGATGATTTTTATTTTGTGTTTCCTGGTGACATTCATTTTTCTCTTTCTAAAGAGGCAAAGACTTCATAGTTTTAATTCACCCCCCTCCATAACATTTTGAGTTTAAAGAATTTGCGGGGTTGTTCATTAGTGGGGTTGTTCATTAAAGGACAAAACCTAGGCAGATTCACCTCAAACCTGAGGCAGCCTTAGGGTCCTGTCACGAGCATATAGGTATTATCAGATACAATTCAGCTGTACTTTTATACAAATGCACACAAAATATGCACAGTAGAAATCAATTTTATTAATTGAATTTACTGTCTATGGCCCACGCTAGTTTCTACTAATAATATTACTGAGTACTACATGCTATCAGATTTCAGTCAAAAATTATGTAGGACAGCTTCATGTAATGTAATTATTAAAAGAAGAAGATACTGCCTTGAAACAGTGAAGTAATAAGATTGACTTTGAGGAGCCAGTTAGACTTTTTTTCAGTATAACTTTTGAGGAGTTGATAGCAACTGGTAAAAAGGCAGAATATTATTTTCTTATTGCTATTATCTCTAAATTGGTTAAATTGCTGCTGAATAGAGTGAAAGATACAAGCTCTGAAGCTCAGTATTTTGAAGTAGACTTTTACGCAGTGCTGAAACTAGGACACTAAAATTAACAAGGCAACTGTTCCTATCCATAAACTTTATGTGAAGATTTGGTATTTTGTTTATTTGCAGGTGATAAAAGTTGATAAACTTTTGAATAGCTTTCTTCAGGACAATTATTAACAGTGGAAAACAGTGTGTGTATATATATAGAGAGAGATGCAATTTTCTTTCAGTAAGTATTTAAGTTTCCTGATGCTTTGTTTTGAATATCTAGAAACACTGTTGCTAGTTGAACCTAGGCAGCAATTAAGCATCCACCAGCTGCTCGCTCAGTCAGCCTCCAACCTCAGGAGGATGCTGGAGAGAATTGGAAGAACAAAAGTGACAAAAAACCTCATAGGTCAAGATTAATTCAGTTTAATAAGTCAAGAGGAGGAAACAAGGGAAAACTAAAAAAACAAGTAATGCCAAAACAGTCACTCGCCACTTCCCATGAGCAGACTAATGCCTGGCCAGTCTCTGAGCAAAAGATAACTTGGAAAGCCTCTTGCTTTCCCTTTTGCCCCCAAGTTTTTATTGCTGAGCTTGGTGTCATATGGTATGGAATATCCCTTTGGTCAATTGGTGTCAGCTGTCCTAGCTGTGTCCCCTCCCAGCAACTTGCCCATGCCCAGACTACTTGCTGGGGGGTAGACTGAGAAATGGAGGTGGCCTTGATGTTGTGCAGTGTTCATCAATAGGTAAAACCCTGGTCTGTTATCAATGCTGTTTCAGTCACAGACCCAAAACACAGACCCATATGGGCTCCTTATGAAGAAAATGAACGCTCTCTCAGATGGACCTCATGCAAATGATCATGTTAAAGAATTCAGTGGGAGCAATTTGACATCATATAACAGTGGAATAAGAAGGAGGAATATGGGTGAGATTGGTTGATAAAGGGCAGATAATAGAAGGTGCGTTACAGAATTTTAAAAAATCTGAGGTAAAACATTGAAGGAAAAATTATTTTTCAGAGTATTTTCTAAAGTTGTAAATATCATAGAATTGAATTGATTAATTAAATTAATAGAATTATGTTTATTCAGAGCATGGGAAATATAGTAAAGTCTGTTAGTCTCATCAGACAAAGTGCCCATAGAAAAACAGAAAAAAATATAAGCCGCAATACTTAGCTGGTGTGTGTCAAGAAGCAAAGGCTACAGCTGATTTCCTGCACAGTTTAGTTCAGACGGGATGTTCTGAGGGTTTTCTACTTAATTATATTTTTCAAGCCATCTCTTTGTTTCCTAAATAAATATGTATCTGTGTATCACGTTGATTGTTGTCAAAGCTCCATTCAGAAGGACGTGCAAGACATCACTGTCTTTGCACCTCTGCTTTCTTACGCAAGTAACTATAGAATCAGTAGATGATATTTATTTAACATAGCTTTAAAGTTAGATATCAAAATCCAACCTTATTACCTTATAGTCCTTTTACAGAGAGAAACAGACACTTCCTGAGGACAACTCGTCTCATTTTAGTTGCATCCTTCAGGACACATCAAATGAACTGCTCCCTGGAGGCACAGACATAAACTGTTCTTCACTCTGCTCTTTGCTAGGTGACGTGACTCAGACTAAGATTCAAAACTGTTATGTGTTTGGTGTTTACACAAGTTATAGCCCATCCTACTTTATATACAAAATTCACATGTTGATCCTATAGTTACCTTCAATACCAAAATTGAACAAAGATAATTAGATCATACACTTGCTGTTTTGAAATCAGTATACGTCTGCTGCCTCTTAAGGGAGCTAGGTTGACTAAATCAAATATAGACATCTAAATCTTGGAGATCCAGAGTTATGTGAAGTTATTTGTATCCCATGCTTTTAAAATCAGAAGGATTAATATGGTGCTTGTCATTTCGGAGCTTCACGGAACAGCTATTACATTTATTACACAACCTATTTTCAGGAAACTGTGACTGCATCAAAGAATAACTGTAAAAAATAGAATTCAAATGTATTTTCCCTTGTTGCATATTCCATGTATTTTTTAGTTTATTCATGTAGCAGTTAATTTGCCATTGAAGACTGGCAGTCATGCCAAGCTGAGCAAAATTATCATTTACTTCTCTACTATAAAGTTATCTGCAAGGCCAAACAAGTGTCTTTTTTAAGGTTTATGTGGGGAATAATGTTAATAGATAGAATTTGCCTGTTTCCCCAAGAACAGTTACAGGAAATGATTTTCCACACTCTAGTCAGCAGTTTTCATTAACAACTGCAAGAATCCTTTTTGGTTTGTTACTTTTGAATTTTCAGCTCAAACTTTTAAAATGATGAAATGAAAATACTAAAAAATTGTTGTGCCCCCAAAAATACAAAGTTCTGTTGTAAAAAAAGAATAGTTTTTCCTTCAGCTCAATAGCCTGGCACTGTGTGCATTATTTGTAGTAATACATTAACAAATATTTGGGGCCTTTTCAAATATTTTTTAAAGTTCAGGACCAAGAAATGAATTTGTGTGCCATATGAATTTCTCAAGCAGTTCAATGTGCTTTATTTCAACAAAATGTCACAGAAAAACCACAATGATTCTAAAAGTGAAGATCATGCTGCATTTCAGTATTCTGATTCAACAAGAGATTGATGAACTAACAAAGGGTTGCTGGTTTTACAAGTTCTCAACTGACTAATTATTTAAGTTGGAAATTGAGTTACGTAAACATTAATTAAAACATTGTGTAATTGATTTTTTTGTCTTTTGTAGGCTTAAAAATGAAAGCTGTGCAAGGAAGGGCTTCATTAAAATTATAAAAGACCTCATAAGCTAAAAGGTAATTACAGTATTCAGTATCTTGGCTTTGTGTGTTTTATTTCATTTTAGTATAATATTATTATGTTATATTCAAATACAGAATCTTTATTTTATTATGAAGTGAAATTAATATGTAAATATTGATAGTTTCTGTGACTGATACAAAGGTTTGTAAATATAAGTTAGTTAATATAAAACTGTTGAATGTTTTTAACGGAAAAAAATCTTTCAGAAATAATAGTTACATGTTAGGTTTGCCAATAATGTTCATTAGTTGTTGAATTCTACCAAAAATATTTATCTATAAATAAAAATAATTTTGAAGTTTTGATCACAGGTATTAAAACGCGAACAGGAACATTTTAAGGTGAAAGTTTGATTTTTGAAGGTGAAAGTTGGCTTTTTCATCTTTCTCCTTCTCTCTCCCCCTTTTTTGTCTCACTCCCAGTAGAATTGAGGAGAGAAATGATTTCTTTTTCATGGTGACTTCCTTGGAAAGCATTATTACTCAGTGATGTACACCTACAGTACATGACTGTCTAAGTGAAGGGCTTTCCATCACAGTGTTCTTTCCTTGAACAGTGAATACCATAGAGTATTATTGATTCGCTTGGTGTATGATGATTCAGAGGTTAGACAACTCAGAGTACAGCTGTTTTAGAACTTTTATGTCAAAAAAACTCAAACATGATTCTGTAGATGACAAACCTCAGGCATATTCTGCCCTCTAGTGAAATTACACTTCTTAGGTTTTGTATTTCATTTGTACGTAAGTTATTCTTTGACCCCAAACCAAAGAAATACACATCAAGAAAAAAGAAGTAATTTTGCAATAGTTACATATAATGTAAAAGCCTCTTTCCGTAAGATATCTGTCAAAAATAATGTCAGCACACGTATTCTTCTTGTTTTTCAGGCTTTAAGCAAATTTAAAAATATACCATAAACAAAATACAGTCTCCAACCTTAATTTTTTTATATAGCTCGATGTTCAGTAGCAGAAGCCGAATGTTTACAGGATTTCAGCATGAACTGTCATTTCCCTTTTGCATGTCTGTAGAAATGTCCCAGACAGAGCTAGTACTTGAAATGGAGAGTGATTTATTCATCAATATACAATATACTCACCTAGGATAGGAGGGAACCCAAAAATCAACGTAAATTTTTCTGATTCAGAAAAGAGGCTTGTTTCACACCTTTTGGTAAATTTTGTGCAGGCTGTCACCCAGGCTTTGCAGGAGTGGTGCTGAATCAGGCACAGCTGCCATCTATATGGTAATGCTCCCCTGCTTTGAGTTGTACGACACAACAAGAAGGTGGCCAATGCAGGAGTTTGCACCTGCAGCTAGGTACAGGCGCTGCAGTTGCTGTATGCTGTCTCATTGCGTCTCTTGCTGGAGGAGGCCATCTACCAGATTTTCCTTCTTGGCAGGCTTTCCAGAAGTATCTGGGATAGAAGCACCTTGAGAAGGTAGAGAGGCTGCAAAACTGGGATTAAAGGAGCTGCATACATTTGGTCAACAAGTTTTGGGTTGAAAGTTAAAGGAGTCAAAAGGCCCTTTAAACTCCTGCTAAGCTCTCACGTGGTCTCAAATCCCTCTTCCACATCATGCCAAACAGAGACATAGGTCAGTGTCTTCCATAAGCCAACTGAGTGCTCTAACCCTTGAGCTATTAACTGGTCGTGATACTGTTTTCCGAAGTGCCTTTTTCTTTATGATGTAAGGCAAAACCAAAATTTTTAATGTACTATTTTTGAAAACTGAATTCTTGTTTTCAAGCCAATCTATACCGAAATGTCGAGGTAGGCGTTAAAATGAAGTGAAAGCAAAATATTCAAGACTTCAGCTTTGGAATGCTCATTCTTATCTTTCAAAAAGTGCTTAACACCATGATTATTAAAGCCTTTGTTTTTGCAATAGCATTTGCTGTGACTGGGTCACAGAATTATAATTATACCGGAAGAGAGAGGAAAATACATAAAGCTGATAAATCTCTGTAAGACTTTACAGGGCAAACAGCTGACGTCCATAAAACTTCAATTCAAAAAGGTCAGAGAGACAGACAGAGCAATTCAGAGCCATACAAATCACTAGTCCTTCCATCATGCTCCATGTCCCAGAAGCAAGTGATTAATATAAATCTGAGCCTTTCTCTTACAGTGATAAACAATAATAAACTATTCACCTCCTTTCATTAATATTGTAGCGGTACCAGTTTTGAAACCAGGGGAAGCTGTAAAAGTGTAGTGAGGACAGATGAGAGCACCCTCATCGTGGCATTGCAGGAGCACTCATAATAGATAGACAGATGTCTGATGACTGCAAAAGGGAGCAGGACGGAAAGCAGCTGTAACAAGAGATCTGAGTCAGGAGATCCATGATTCAGAAGAGAAAGACAAACACTAGCTGACTGTGGAGGGAAAGTCTATTGCTCAATTCAGAAAGTTCAAGGGTGGTGTATTTTCTCTACCTTGTCAGTAATCCTAAAATGAGCTTTCTGATCTGTGTCATATACTACAGAACCTGTCTCACAATATTTCTGACATTCAGTCACCACAGATATCACCACAAATAAAGGTAAACAAAAAGATCAGTAACACTTAAAACTCAATTCACCTTCCCCAATCTAATAAATACTGTCTCGGAAATTTAATTCTCATTGCCACTCATGATGATAAAGGGCCATTGGATCGTACCAATGATCTAACTGGGGGAATCAGAAATCTCTGTCAGATTACAATAAAATGCGTGGAAGTTCATGCTGTCCTCATTGCACAGTATGAATGCAGTTAAGTAAAATACTTTTTTCCGTAAGCATTTTTAAATCACTATCGCAGTATTAAACTGTTAAAAGTATTTAGTAAAATTCCCATGAGCATACTTCTCAGTGAAAAACGGGAAAGACCTCAAAGTGGTAGTGTAATGTGTTTATGGATTGTGGAGCTGACTTCAGCTTATTACAAACCAGTAACAGTAAATGTATATCTCCCAGCTATTTCCTTAAATTTCTTTGCAAAATGTCCTAAGGTGGTGTTGTTGGTTTTTTTTTTTTCTGTTTCTTCTTGAAGAAGGTTTTCTTTTCTTTAAGAGAAAAGCAAAAGAAAGCCAACTGTAAAGCAGCAGATAATTCTTGTCATTTCTGTTAAGATTATATGAGTGTGTTTGGTTTATAGTACATAGTTTTCTTTTGCAGTTGCATTTGTCCCTAGCATATACATTCCCAGAAGAGCAGGCTCCCTCAATTATTAACTCAGACTGTGAGCTGTCTGAGTAAAACACATCTTTCCCTAAGCAGTGCCTCAGCAATAAGGATTTATTTGTGCCACAGAAGCCTTGGTGACTTCTAAGTACTTAGGTCAACAAATGCTTTGAAATGGTATGTTTTTGTTCACTCTAGACTTTCTCTTTATTCACAAAAAAAAGTCCAAACAGAACAAAAAGTTTAAGGGGAGGGATAAGAAGATGGAAAAATGAGGAAGTCAAGTCTTTATTTTTTTATCTTTGCCTTGGAGTGGACTTCTCTGATTGCCCTTTGCATTTTCTCTTGCCAGACTTTACAGCAGGGACTTGCTTCTTCACTGTGTACTACAATGAAATATGGTTATCTATTAGCTTCGAACAACATAAAGAATAATATCTAAATGCAAATAAAATGATGCTGTAAGAAAGAAGAGAACACCATGGGGACCTAAGATGTAAAACCCATTGATTTTTCAAAGAGCATATTACGCCTGATATTACTGCTGGTTTAAAATGTATTATTTTGCTTCACAGTTCCTTTTTTATTTCTGCAGCATACGTGTCAGCCTTCAGTCCTTTAATGGAATATTTTCATTTCTTTCTCAGCAAGACTAAATTCCTCTCATGTGCAACATCATCTTAAATGCAGGGTGAATACTGCTAACCCATGGGAATGTATCAATTTTGTATTTAATCTGTAACTGAAGATTAATGGAACAGTGTCCATTTATTTCAAATAACAAATACTACATTGAGATAAAGAACCAGTGCAGATGGGAACATCTCTCAATCCACTGTGGAACTGACTCTTCACTTCACAGCATAGTTAAGTGCATAAATTTGAGGTGGGAACAGCAGAGAGTAAGACTGAGCTTTAGTGTCCCCTCTCCAGGGATTCTTCCTTTATCTACTTCCCAGTGCTTTGTTTCCTAACCTTAAGACTTAATCTTTACCTCCGTATCTCAATCTTTCCCTTCATAGTCCATAATAGAATATGTTTCCTGGCATTTGATCATTGCAGAAATACTTCAAAGAAATTAAAATCCCTGTTGCCACTTTGAGTACAGTCTGATGCCCTGACTCTGAAACCTTCAGACCAAAATGGATTGAGACTGGATTAACCTTTATTTACTCTCTCAGCAAGACAGTAGTAACCAAACCACAAGAAAGACCTATTTTTTCAAGGGAATTAAGATCCTTAATTCTGAAAATTATATTGATAAGCTTTCATTTTTATGTCGAGGGGCTTTTACATGTTTAATATATAGACATTAATGATCTACTATTTATAAGTTTGCAAAATATGAGGTGCCAAAATTTAGAGCTATTAAATAGTATTTATGTACAGATATTTGTTTGAGCTTTGAAGTATTTGCTTGAGTTGACTGCTTGTAAATGGTCCTAAATTATCCTATTGCACCATCAAATCCTGCCAGTCTACAACTAAAATACATTTTTCTTTTCATTTAATACATGAAACATAGAAATAAGAAAAAATAGGACCTTCTTATATACAAATAGGGATATTTGTTTTCAGGTTACCTTTTCCTTCAGTACCTGCCAAGTTTTGTGAGCTATTATTACAGATTCATATTAAAAATTTAAATTAATTTATTCTATGCAGTTGCAGTGTCTATATGACACTCCTTGAAGGATATTTTCTGATGGGGTAGATTTCTATTAATGAAAAATGTAAAAATGTCCATACAAAGACAAAGCAAGATGGCTATGACCATTCCATCTCTGCTTGAGCAAAATGGAGATGTAGTAATAGTCCTGCAGATGCCCATAGGATGGCTCCTTGTGGCACTGTGGTTTCTTCTAAAGGAAGAGAAATTGCTTTAGCAGGGCAGGGTATTGGGATGTGCAGCTTGCATACAGGGCAGTGGCCAAGGTGAAAAGCAAGGGCCACAAAATGTGCTTTCAGCCCCTGCAGCAGTTCCATCTGAATTGCCAGCTTAGATGATAAATTCAAAATGGCAGACTTCATATAGCAAAGTTTTATGTCACTTATGATACAGATTACTCAGATTTAAAGTGACAATACAAGATTCAGGATATAATAAAACTGACAAAACACATTACTGAAACACACTGAAAGCACCTAGTTTAGTGACTTATTTCTCTTCTATAAAATCAATGGGCAAACTCCCACTGAACTAAAGAGCAGAAAGATCCCTTAATGCTTTAAGTTAAATGTTACTTAGGATGGGGAAATAGAGTGATAAAGTGGCTTTCACACTTCTCCTTCCCCCACAACCAAATTCTGTATCACTCCATTCATCATGCCAGAAAAACAGCTTAGAGAAATAACTATTTTGATCAAAGCTGAAAAAAGCATAGTGTTTTAAGCAGCCTGATAAATATCTACTTTTTTCTGAGGAGAAAAATTAAAAAAAAAAAAAGAATGATTTAATTGTTATGCACAACTCAAACGAGTCTCAAAATTGGAGAAGTGATTCAAAATAATTCTGGACTGTTACTGTTAAATGAATGCCTGACTTTGTTAAATGAGCTTTTGCTCTTATTTTCATTCTTATGAAGCAAGTAAAACAATTAAATTCCTAATTAAATTCATATTTCCTTCAAAGGATAGCCATTCTCAGCACTGACATTTCTTCTGGCTGTTTCAGAGACAATAAAAAACCAAATTCCTCCCCCTTTCTGCTGTATATTTAACCTTCTTATTTCACAACTGAGGTAGTATGCTGATTTACCATGGGGAAAACAAGTTCAGTGTAAGTGGTTGCAAGATTATATGATATTTTTCCCAATCTGATCATACAGAAACTTCAGCAAACTATCATTAATTTCTACTTAAATTGAAAAGAAATTAAAACAAAAAGCAAATTAACAGTTCATGTCAATTCTATTTGCTTTTTTTTTTTTTCTGAAGAAAGATTTAAAGAAGGCAAAATTAGTGAAGGTAATAATTTAAATTTTGGAGATTAGCTTAAATTTATGTGCTGTTCAAATCCAGAACCTAGCATTTGTTTCAAAGTTCAGAGAAAGAACGTGAACCTCTACAAACTTAATCCAAATCTTTACACATCACTGACTTTTTCAGATGCTTTTTCTTAAACATCAGTGACACTTTTGTCACATTTTCACATACCAAACTCCTCGTGGATTATCATTCTACAGAGATTTATTTACTTTGCAGTTGAATAGCAAAAGAGATAAATACAGCTGGAAAAATGATAATAGGGAATGTTATTGCATAAAGGATTGAGTAAGTATGTGGTTATCTGCCTAGACGTGTTTGTCAGCTTTGAACTAACAAAATATTTAGGAACAGTAGCTCGCTTGGCCTTCCTGTGCCTTTATACAAAGAAAAAGCAATTAGAATGGCAGTAAAAAAGGAAGATTACTGGTTGGGTTTTTTCTAAAGAAGTCTTGGGTATTAAATATTCTCTCACTGCAACCCTGAGAAAGTGGGAATGGTAAGCATTTGAATGAGATGTGAAAGCTGGGCTTAAAGGAGTTTTCAGGAAAATAACTATTTCTAAATGAGAGGGATAACAAGTTAAGGAAGCTACAGAGGAACTACATGAATTAGGACCATGTGTGCACCACAATGTTTTTAATATTTAACTGAAACATGCAAAACCACCTTGTTTAGATATATTAAAAAAAAAAAAATGGATCATTATAATATTTTTCTCTGGTTTCTACATTCGTCAGAGTAGTCAACATAAAAGAATACTTCACTAAATACTACATTTGTCAGAAATAGGCTGATTAAATAGCCAGAGCCTTAATCCCCATTTGTAAATTTATGTAATTTATGCGACTATACAATATTAACTCTTAAAAACCAGAATCTCAGGCCTGCAGGATGACACTGGCTTGATATTAAAAGATGTCTGACTGCTGCATCCTTGTCCCTGCTCATCTTTTCTGTTCAGCAATTTTAATGGCTTTGTGTATTGTAATAAATTACAGATAGGCTCCTTTTTCTTCCTTGGAAAGTCTTGTCTTGATTACTTCTGAAGGTGACTCAGGATCCTCTTCCTGGTACTAAGATACTCTTTTTTTTTCCTCAAGGAAGCCTGCAAGTCTCTAACAAATTCCCTGTTCTACCATTTAATACAAAACTTCTCCCACTTGAGCATGTTGTTTTGATCTTAGGGAAGTGTAATTTCTCCCAAACCTGACTTAGTAAAAGGCAGTGAAGGCAAGGCAGCCATGCAGCCAGGCAGTTTTCTTCCTTCTAACTTCTAACAATGTACAATATGCATACATGCAACTACATATACAAATTTTATGACCTCAAAAATAGTAAACACTTTGGCTGGGTTATTTAGGATGACTTTTCAAAATAAAAATATTTGAAATTTAGAAATGTAGAAGTTAAACATCTTCAACATCTTTCTAATGCTATAAGGGCTAGCAATATATTGTTATTTTACATGAAAGCTGAGTTTCTCACAGTATACTAAAAAATCTGGAATTCTTACAGAAACATCAAATTTAGTAAGCCTTCTGGAAAAAAAAAAAAAATCATTAATATTGGCAAGACATATGTTGATACTTCAAAGTGCTGTGGAGACACTTACTTGAGCTACCCGTAAATTTCTGCAGAACAGTTAAGTTTGCTTACCCAGAGATCCTTGTTGCCAATCTGGCAACACTGGTTTTGGTGGCAAATCTATCAGGCTAGAATGTTAGACTGGATAACAGTTTTTTTAATTAATGTGACTGCATTGGAGACCCTTGCACCACAAGTTAGATTCTTGAGGCAGAACTGCTCATTATGTCCTTCATAGTCCAAAAAAAAAAGACCAGTTTTAATATGTTCCAAGAACTTGAGTTTTAAAAATAACTTTTTTTAACGCTTCAGTTTTATAGGAGTGATAGAGGCCATGAACATAGTGCAGTTATTTGGAGTAACTTTCCTTTAAAGAGTGACTTCTTGTTCTGTATTGTTCAGTTCAGGACAGCTGCCTTAGTGCAGAGGCAGGCAGACCTTCACCTTCACTTGCAAGTGTAAATGTCCACGATTTTTTCAGTCTGACAGTGTTGCTTAAGGCCAGTTCCTGTTGGCATAGGCATCTCCAACATCTCCAACATCTCCACAGTGTTTCTGGAAGGCCCTGGAAAGGGTTCTTCTTACATTCACCTGCTATCAAACTCTTCCACTTGCAACCCATGCAAGAGAAGCCCAGACCCCTGGCAAATGATCATTTTCTGTGTGTTGAAAGCTAGGCCAAGAGATATGGTCTCTCTAGTAAGTGTCTTGAGCAGCGTCCAAAGGACTACAAAGGAGATAATCTGTTTTTCTTTCCCTGCTCCTTGGAAGATCACTGTTAGCTTTTTATTTCCAGAAAAAAAAAAAAAAAAATTTTTAAACTGTATAATGAAGATCTGGAGTTCATAATGTGGGTAAAATATATAACATTTGATAACGTGCCCTGTTTCCTGAAAAAAAAGCAAACCACTCTCTCCTTTCACCATAATCACTTTGGTCATTACGGGCCTGGCAAAAGGAAAAGGCATTTAGTGCCTGGGCCAAGCAGGAGGGACATGGGGGAAGTAGGCTGTAGGACATACCATTATGTCTCGTTTCTGGAGTCGGAAGAGGACAGCACACACTCCTGTTTTACACACATTAGCACATACTTTAGTTCACAACAGATGATCTTACAATAAAAAAAACAAAAACAAAAACAAACCAAAACAAAAACCAACTTATTTAAAACTTGGCTTCTATGTGATCTGGAGGCACAGCTAAATCTTACAGAAAGAGCAGGACAAGGTGAACATGTGGAAGGTACGAAACTGAGTGGAGTTAATAACCTCACGTTTATCAACTTTCTCTATGCTGCCAGCATAGATAGAGCATGCCAGTGAGGAATTATATGTTTCAAGGGGGGCTCTACATCTTATAAAATGATGGACCAGGATTGCAAAATGCCTACACTAAATGCTGGGTGAGCATGAGGCAGGAAATGCAGGAATCTGCTGCCAAGGCTCATGTCCAGGGATGTGGAGGGAGAGGTGGAAAACCTGAGGCACTCCTTTACAGCAGCTGAGACAAAGTGGCCTATGGGACTATTCATGTAAATAAATGCTCCGTAGACATGGGCAATAGTTCTAAAATCTGCTCAATTCAAGTAATCATAGCAGAAGGAAATATCTCTGCAAATAATTTTATCTGCCGTATCTGCGTTTTATTTCCTATGAAGAGTAACATGACTTGTATTAAAAAAAAAAATATATATATCTTAAGGTATTTTTCTTCCTATGGCCACAAGCTTTTTACAAACAAAGCCAAAATTCACTAATTATTGCCACACAGAAGCAAGTAAGTCCAGGTTCCCCAAAGGCATAGTCTGTTGCCCCAAAATGTGACGAATACCATGGAAACAGTAGAAGTTACTGCAAGATGCATGACCATTGAAGTTTAATGAACTTGAGCTTTGTTTTTACTTAAATAAAGAACCTTTATACTGTAACTTTTTCTTTATTTTATCCTTAGTTTTTTCTCTCTGTCTAATTCTGTCACTACCCTGTTTTGTTTCCTCTCCAGGGGACATTTACTCTCATCAGAGCATCATTAATTAGAGTTTGTTTGTGGCATCAGCTGTCACTCATTATGAGGTTCTAAGCTTATGATAAAAGTATTTTTCCTTTCTCCCCTCACAGCCTTTCTTCTAAATCCTTAATGTACCATTCATCCCTTGTTTCTTCCTAATAAGGCAGTTGTAAAAATAAGGCTGTTCGTTTTTCTCTAATATGTGTTTTTGAAAGAATATACTGTCAGACTCCCTATTGTTGCCAAGGTACTGTTTCTTAAAAAAACCAGATGTAAATAGTTCTGCGGAAGAAGAAACATGTTTTTTTATAGTTGTGAAGCCAGAGACAGTATCAAGAACACTCATGACATAAGACCCAATGTAAATGTCGTGGTCTCAGTTGGGATAACTTTCTTACTAGCAGGTGGTATAGTGTTATGTTTTGGATTTGGGATGGGAATAGTGTGACAGTGTACTGCTGGTTTTGATTGTTGCTAAGCAGCCAAAACCTTTTCTGTTCCTCATACCACCCCACCAGTGAGGGCTGGGAGTGCACAAAAAGCTGGGAGGAGACACAGTCAGGACAGCTGACCCCAACTGACCAAAGAAATATTCCATGCTATATGATGTCATGCTCAGTATATAAAAGCTGGGGGAAGAAGAAGGAAGGGGGGGAGACTTTCAGAGTTATGGAGTTTGTATTCCCAAGGAACCATTATGCGTGATGGAACCCTGCTTTCCTGGAGGTGGCTGAACACCCGCCTGCTGATGGAAAGCAGCGAATGGCTCCTTGTTTCCCTTTGCTTGCGCACGTGGCTTTTGCTTTACCTATTAAACTGTCTTTATTTTAACCCACGAGTTTTTCTTGTCTTTTACTTTTCTGGTTCTCTCCCCCATCCCACTGCGGAGGGGAGGTGGTGAGTGAGCAGTTGTGTGGTTCTAGTTGCCAGCTGGGGTTAAACCATGACAGCCCTTTTTGGCACCCAACATGAGGCATGAAGGGTTTGAGATAATGACACGTTTGATTGGAATGTGCTAGATCGAATTTATAGCTGTTATTCCTGTTTAGCTATTAATTGGCAGGCTCCTGTGCTTGCCATGGGTCTTACTTGTCTTACTGTAAATTAGAGTCTTGTGCTCGTTAGTGGCTGCTTCTTGCTTTTGCTGCTTCCTGCTTATCATCTTACACTGCTGTGCCTTGGAACATTTTGATAACAGCAATGGTCACGAGCCTGGGCTGGCAGATGGCCAGGGCTGCTGTTTTCTGCACTGCCGACAGGCTGGAGAGGCTGGAATTCCAGTGTGAACTTAAATTGGAACAACCCTGCAGACACTAAGGTCAGTGAAGAAGGAGGGGGAGGAAGTGCTTTACGTGCCAGAGCAGACTCCCCTGCAGCCTGTGCTGAAGACCATGTTGAAGTAGGCTGTGCCCCTGCAGCCCATGGAGGTTAACAGTGGACTCCCAAAGGACTGACTGGACCCTGTGGAAGGGACCCACACTGGAGCAGTTTGTGAAGAACTGCAGCCTACGTGTGGGATCCTGTGCTGGAGCAGTTCATGAAGAACTGCAGCCTGTGGGTGGGAGCTGGAGCCCCATTCTGGAGCCCCATTCTGGAGCAGGGGAAGAGCGTGAGAAGTCCTCCCCCTGAGGAAGAAGGAGCAGCAGAAGCATGTGATAAACTGACTGCAACCCCCTTTCTCCATCCCCCTCTGCTGCTCAGGGGAGGGAGGTAGAGAAATTGGGAGTAAAGTTAGACCCAAGATTTGAGTTGAATATTATGGGAATTACAATAGCAGAAACCCCTTGTTACTTGACAGGCTAGGAGCAAGAGGATGAGTTCATTGCAATGTTAAATCCTATAACTTGGCCCAAAAGGAGCCAGGGGTGGAGGTTGCAATGTTTATATCATTAAATTGTTGTGACCCATGACTTGAGTGGCGTGTTATAGGAATTTCTATAGAAAGAACCACCTGAACCAATGGAGAACAAGCTTTACAAGAAGCAGTGCTGATGCAGCTGTGACCTGACTTGAGCTGGCTTTGGTGCCCAGGAACTTCACACAACACACCATCTCTCCTGTCCCATGGGAGCATTGTGGCAGATGGAGCCCAGGGTCATGAAGTGAATGAATTTAATGAACATTTTGTGGACATTTACGGATATTTTACAGAGATGGCACAGGTGTGGTCCACGGACTAAGGCAATGGTATCTGTGTATTATATCAAAGGATAGGAAGGAGGATGGCGGTTAATGAGGTTGTATTGGATAGTGTGGGACTTGATCAAAATGTAAATTGTATGGAACAAGGGGTGGAGAATGTCATGGTTTCAGCTGGGATAATTTTCTTACTAGCAGGTCATATAGCATTATGGTTTGGATTTGGGATGGGAATAGTGTGATAGTGCACTGGTGGTTTTGATTGTTGCTAAGCAATCAAGTCCTTTCCTGCTCCTCATACCACCCTGCCAGCGAGCAGGCTGGGGGGAGGAAGGGTGATGCAAGAAGAGGAGACACAACTGGGAAAACTGACCCCAACTGACCGAAGGGATATTCCATACTATATGATGTCATGCTCAGTATATAAAAGCTGGGGGAAGAAGAAGGAAGGGGGGGACATTTGGAGTTATGGAGTTTGTCTTCCCAAGTAACCGTTATGCATGATGGAGCCCTGCTTTCCTGGAGGTGGCTGAAGCCTTACCTGCCAATGAGAAGCAGAGAATGAATCCCTTGTTTTGCTTTGCTTGTGTGCACAGCTTTTGCTCTACCTATTAAACTGTCTTTATCTCAACACACAAGTTTTTCCTCATTTTTACTCTTCTGATCACCCCTGATCGTAACTGGAGGGGAGCAAGCAAGCAGCTGTGTGGTTCTAGTTGCTGACTGGGGTTAAAACATGACAGTAAACCAGCAGTAAACAGCAGTAAACCAGCAGTAAAACCAGCAGTATTCCCTAGGTAATACTGGGTGACACAGACCATGGGTAAGCTGAAAGTCCTCTTCTTACAAAGAATGTATAGGCATTCTTCTCTATTTATATGCTTTAATTAGTGCTTTTTCTGTCTGCCTAAACGAAATTTAAGTCCTCTTAGAAATAAAAGATAAATAAATTTGAACATTCTTATTTTAGATCACAACTTGTTGTTTAAGGACTGCAAGAGAATTCATTGCAAATGATGCAAATCTTGTTAGACGAGGTATTATTACACATTTTACGGCCTGAATTACAATTATCCTAGTCTGAGTACTGCTCATCCTCTAAAAAATTTTCAGTAGTCTGGGTGTCACATAAGAAATAACTGGTGAAAGCATAAGTTTAAGTACTAAGAACATTAATATTTCTCTCTTTTTTTTTTTTTTTTTTAATCCAGACTTTTTTGTGTCAATTGTTAGCTATAATGAAATCAAACTGAGCTTTGGCATTAACCATGAACTTAAATTAAAGGTGTAATTTGAAAAAACAGCTTTTGCAAAATATCTAATGGATATGCAACATGTTGCCAGAGGACATGGGAGTTTGAAGAAGAAGGGCAGGGCACAGCTGCCAGCCTGGAGTATTTCCTAATTAGCTGAGACTGGCATGTATTTTAGCACCTGATCTTTTTGCCAGAATGACATGCCTTTGTTTTAAAGTGTGTTTAAGATCATAGATCACTCCTCTTTCAGTTTTCACTGTGATGTGTAATTGCATGTCAAGAGAATAATGTACAAAAGGGGATCAGCTGCTGCACGAAATGTTATGATTGCTTTGGAGGAAAATACATTTAATGTTAACATCTGTTCACATATAAGATCTGAAATGCTATATTGATTATTCCTAACCAAAATAAATACATTATTCATGAATATACCAAGCGTACCAAAGAGTGTAGGGGTTTTGTTGTTGTTGTTGTATGGTTGGTTGCTTGCTTTTTTAATCTGAACTATCAGTTAACTTACTATATCTCTTGACCCTTTGGGGTCAACAGTGTATGAAAATGTTTCATGGAATTTATGAAGAAAATTTTAGTAAAAGTTTGAATGAAGGTTTTTAGACTTTTCAAAAATCTGTTTTCAGGAAGTCATAATTGATAAAAGAGAAAGCCAGAAGAATTTTTATAAATTTATGATAAGGCAACAAAAGTAATTTATTACAAAATACATTTTAGAGACAAGGGAAAACAAAAACATATTTTTAACCTGCAGAATGAATTGGGTCTTGTGTCTTTTTGATGTATTCCTTGGACTGTTAGTTCAGGAAGTACAGTGGCTGGACTGGTCGATTTGGTTTTTATTTTGAATATTGGAAAAGGTTTCAGAAGCTGATAATTAGTATGATCATATAAAATAAAATGCAGAAATTCCCATACTCAAAGAGGCATGATATAATATAGCACCAAAAATAATTTCTTATAAGTTAGTTATATAATTTGGTATAGGTTAATAGGTTACATACATACATAATAGGTTAGTACATAAATACATAAAACTGTATGTTAGATGTTTCAAAGCAATCAGTTTACTCTGGGGCTAAGAAGCTGAATATGATAGAAGACTGAACTTCTGCAAACTTCATTTTTGGAATGATCTTTAAGGCATATCATTTGACTTGTTTCTTGTCAGGAAGTTTTAATATAAATTTCTTCCTCTTAAGTGTACAATTTACCTCCACTCTGCCCCACACCCCCCTCTATTCTTCTTTCTTTACCGTTCACTAGAATTGACTGTTTTTCTAGATACAGTCTGATCATCAAAACAGTACTTATCAAAGCAGAATGACAAACAGTGATTTAACCTTTTCTTCCCTCACACACAGGCACACATGGACACGTACACACCAACGCATCCCATCTTCGGTCAGTGATTCAGGCTGCAGAAACATCAGGTTTCATTAAAGTCATTAGAAGCAGCCAATGCTCAGCATTTCTGAAAGTCAACACTGAAAACCTTCTACACTAAGTGCTTTGCTGGCCTCAGAACTGTTTATGTCTCTGAAAAGAGAAAATCCACAGCTCTGAAAGAGTGGCAGTTATGTTTTCTCTATAACATTTTCTGTTGGCTGTATAGTGTGGCATCTTTGAACATAGTAGATAGATACTATTCTGAATTTCTGAATGCCATTCACATGTGCTCTTATTCCACAGCATATCATTGTCTCAGACATTAGGAACTCCACATTATGAATACTACTCTTGAAGTTCAGTCCTTAACTTTAAGTACTGCAGCCCTAACTTTAAATACTGCAGCTCTGTGTGTCTCAATAACTAAATCCTTTTTCTGATGTCTAGCCACAGAAGATGAGTTTTACAGGCAAGGTCATAAAGTGTATCATGAAAACAGTCTTAATTCACATCTTAATTTCAGTCTCAGAAGCAGGAAAGATAACAAATACATATATACTGATAAATAAAAAGGGCAAAGAAGTAAATTTGAGCAACTGGGTCCCTGATCCTCAACACTACCAGCTCACTTGGTCCCTGGATTCATTTGGGACCACTCCAGCTAGCTTTCTCCAAGACCAATCTGTCTGTAATGTATTAATCAGATGATGCTTTTTGGCCTTGTTGCCAGAATTCATTTCCATAATCCTTTGTAATTAAACAGCACAACGGGATGTGATGGGGCGGGGTGGGATCTCTGCTCTTGAATGACCAGTGCAAAACTAGCCTCAGTGGTTACTCATGAGAGTGCTGGGCAGAGATTCCTGCTGTCTTCAGTATCCCAGGGAAAAGACAGAGTGAAGTACCCCGTCCCATCCACTTAGTCTGGTCAATTGACAAGCAACTTTCTACAAAGAGGACAAGGTCTCGCTTCATATTTCATACAGTAGTGTAACTCTTTGATACCTGCTATGTAAAAGTTAAAAAAGCAAATCTAGTTACCAATACTGTCTGTTAGATATAGAAAGGTAGTCTTTGATAATTTAATCCATTGCTTTTGACATCAAGATTAATAGATGAGTGATATTTACAACATTTTTATAGATTCCAAGAGGATAAAAAAGGGCAAATAGAGGCTGTCTGAAAAATGGATGGGATTCTGATAGTGATGCAGGTGTTTGTTGCTGAAATATTTAAGAGAAACCTATTCTAATAAAATACATATGTAGTTACTGCACACAACTTGATTTTATTAACAATCTTTACACTAAGGCTGTACATCACTGACTATATATTAACATGGCAATAAAAAAAATAAAATACAGCGTAAATGTAGACTGAGTGCCAGCTTGTTCATAACTCACAACACAGCTTTTAGTTTTCACAATCTGATATGTGGGCCAACACCTCAACACCACTCCCATCCAGCCAGATATCTCCTGAGGCAGATGCCTCAAAAGAAACAGAGAGATCACTTTAATATTTTTTTGTGTTTTAACCCCAGTAGGCAGCTAAGCACCACCGAGCCAATTGTTCACTCCTTCACAGTGGGACGGTGAAGAGTTGGAAGGGTAAAAGTGAGAAGATTCATGCCTTGAGATACAGTCCAGTCCAATAAGCAAAGCAAAAGCCACACACGCAAGTAAAGCAAAACAAGTAATGTGTTCACTACTTCCCGTCAGTAGGCAAGTGTTAAGCCATCCCCAGGAAGGCAGGGCTCCCTCATGCATAACGGTTACTTGGGAAGAAAAACGCCATCACTCAAAATGTCCCCCCTTGCTCCTTCTTCTCCCAGCTTTTATTGCTGAGCGTGACATCATATGGTATGGGATATCCCTTTGGTCAGTTGAGGTCATCTGTCCTAGCTGTGTCCCCTCCCATCCTACTCACTGGTGGGGCAGTGTGAGGATCAGAAAAGATCTCGCTGTGCAAGCACTGCTCAGCAATAGCTAAACTGTTGTGTGTTATTAACATTGTCTTCATCACAGCCAAAACATGTGCAGCGCTTGAATCAGTTTTGCTTGTATCATCACTGCTGAAGCTGAATTGAATCCTACACTCTTTGCAGTGTATTTAAGCCACATCCCTAACAATTTATTCCTACTGGTCGTACATGATGGCCTTTCTAGCATCCAGAGCTATTTCCCATCCTCAGTCAGACAGTATGCTTTTGTTTATACGTACTGCTACTATTGTCCTTCTCTCTCCCCAGCATAGCAATGCCACTCTGCATTGCTCTATTCTGTGTATCTGTTGGGAAAGTGTTATATAGCACTGCCACCCAGGGGAAAGGAGACAGGCAAGCATCGGTCAGTGCGTGCTTGTGTTCAACTATGGGCAAAGCCTGGCAGCAGAAAGGACATTCCTCTTATGAGAGGTGGCAAGGGAACGACTGGGTGACAGCCCCCTTGAAGGATTTAGGAGCTGCCTAAAAATACAACTATTGCTGTTGAGAAAGACAGGTGTAATAAACTTCGGATTAAAGTATTACTTGGGTAAATGGTGTTGAAATGATGTTTGCCTGTCACAATGGTTTTTTTTAAACTGTAGCTACTTTTTTTTTTTTGAGAATTATTATATTTCATGGTGGGGGGTGTTAGGTTTCTTATGTTTTGTTTTGGTTTTGGTTTTTTTAAGAATGAAAATCTTTAATTTTCTCAGAAACATTTGAAAACCTTAAGGTGCACTTACCTTGCTGCCTCTTATTTCATTTAGATGTGTCTGACATAACTCCCCCTCTTTTCAGCCCTCAAAGACTCTGTTTGAAATAGCTGTTCAGATAAAACTCTTTGTTAGGAATAGCTGGGGGGGTGGATCAAAACTGTGCTGTCGGTTTGTGATCAGGTTCGGTACACTTCCACAATGCTTTAGGAATGCATGATGTCAGCCTACATCTTGCTTATAAACTTGGTGCCTATGCATGTTACTAAGGGCTTGACTTTGTGCATGAATATTGTGAAGGGAAATACATTGTGGTCTACATTGAAAAGCTAGTGTGCTAGCTTCTGTTCTTGGGCTCACTCAAAGCGTGGCCTGGCTCTTATTCTGTGGAGCTTGTCTCTGCTCTACTTTGCCCATTTTTCTAGTCTATTCAATGGAAATAGTTCCTGGACTGGACTTTTCTTATTTCAGCGGTGTCTAGGAGATTGACAGTGTCCACTCTGTCAACAAGAAGTTCAAGATCTTCAACAACTGCATCTGGGCATGTGCCAGTGACTCCCAGTTAAGAAGAAATGTGTCACATAGCAACATCTGACAGCCTGACCAACCAACCTGATCACCTTCTACAACAAAGTAACATTTTCTGTGGATGTGGGGCAAGCAGTGGATATTGTTCACCTGGACTTAGGCAAAGCACTGGGCACTGTTTCCCATAGCCTCCTCCTAGACAAACTGGAAAGAGAGGGTGGGTGGTCTGTGAGATGGGTAGCATGTTGGTTAATAGGCTGTAATTAAAGGGTGGTGATCAATGTTTTTTATGCAGTCTGACAGCCTGTCAGATGTGAGGTCCCCCAGGGATTGATACTGGACCCAACACTTTAACATCTTCATAAATTATCTGGAGGATGGGATTGAAAGCACCCTCACCAAGTTTACTGATGAAAATAAACTGTGTGGAGAAGTGGACATGTCAGAAGGGAGAGCCATCTTACGGAGAGACCTGGACAGGCTGAAAGAGTGGGCTAGCAAGAACAGTATGAAGCTTAACAAAAACAAGTTCAAACTCATGCACCTGGGATAACAATCAGAGATCCAAGTACAGTCTAGGATCTGTGCAGCTGGGGAGCAGCCTTGCTGAAAGGCATCTGGGTGGCCTGATGGACAGTAAGCTGAACACGAGTCAGCAGTACGCCGCTGCAGCAACGAAGGCAAATTAGATCCTGGGCTGCATCCATAGGGCTGTTAATAGCAGAGACAGAGACACGATCATCCCACTCATTGCTTGTTAGGCCATACCTGGAGTACTGCATTCATTTCTGGTCCCCACAATTCAAAAAGACATGGACAGACTGGAGATGGTCCAAAGTAGAGCCACAAAGATTATCAAAGGGCTGGAGAACCTGCCCTGTGAGGAAAGACTGAAGGAGTTAGGTCTCTTAACCCTGTAGAAGAGAAAGATCAGGGGGACCTCATCACAGTTTTCCAGTACTTAAAGAGTGGCTACACTCTTCTCTACAGACGAGACAGAGGTTCTTTCTTCCCAAGGAGCCACATGATGAGGATAAGAGGCAATGGATGCAAGTTACACCGGGAGACATTTCATCTTAAGACCAAAAAAAAAATAAAATTTCACAATAAAACAATCATTCACTGGAACAACCTCCCCAGGGACATGATGGAGTCTCTATCACTGGAAGTTTTCAAGATACTACTGGACAGGGTGCTAAGTAATCTCATCTAGGCTCATTTTCCCAAAAATGTTGGACTAGATGATCTTTCAAGGTCCCTTCCAACCTAAATCGTTTTATGATGCAAAGATTCTATGATATGGAGAAGGATTATACCTTGCCTTGGAAAGCAAGTAAGGATGCTTCAGAGGAGATGGTAATACTTCAGTATATAAAAAGGGGAAAACGAGGAGTGACTATGAGGGGATAGAGTATGCACCTCAAGAAGAGACTGTGGGATAACCAGGGAACAGAGAGAAGACAGCAAATTGCCTAGACATGATGATAGTAAGGAGGAACATCCCAGATACTGAAGGCAAGCAAGCTCAGATCGCTGCAACTACAAGAGAAACAAAACCAAAACCACACAAAACAAAACCAAAAAGCAAAACCCAAAAGACCATGTTGACCGAAACCCACACTGGAAATAAAGAGATCATAGAGGACAGATGGAGAGTTGATTGTTAGTTTGTTAACTTAATTGTAAGTAATCCCATTAAGCTTTCTCTACACACAACCAAAGGAAAAAAAAATATTTTTAAATTTTAGTAAAAATTATTTATATAGTCCTTCAGAACTCTGTGTGTCTGGTGGTCCTTTCTAAGGCACGTACATGCACACACTCACAGACTGAACTAGATGATGGCTGATGAGCTTTCCAGATGGCTGGTTATGTCTGTTCTGCTTCAGATCTGGCCCAAGGTGTGTTTGATTTGTATTGTTCCATTAGACCCTGCTCAGAGGAAAAATATATCATTTTGCAATTTAACAGACACTACATTCTTTGTAAATAAAATACCAAATGGGTTAGAACAAATATGTCTAACAACATGTGAGACATGCACTAATTCAATCTCCAGGGCAGGGAGGGAAAGAAAATAAATAAGTCAAAAGTTCTATGGGGAAGAAGAAGAAGCTCAAGATGTGCCATCAAAGACATTATCTTCTTGTAACCGTTAAAAGTGTTTTCAAAATCTCTCATATGACTGCTGAGATAAAATATGTGCCCATATATTCTGTTTCTGTCTGGAAAATGAGATGTTGTCTTGGTTTGGTCCAGAAATAAAAATGGTAAGCCAAGATGCATTATCATGACTTAAAAACTGAAAAACAGTAAATAACCAGCTATGAAATACCATCTATTCCATATTAACCTCTATAGTTAATAATTTGTTCCTGATTTCTATGTTCCAGTGCCTGTGTATGTGAATAATACTCCTTTTACCAATAGTGAATTAATTTCCTTTGCAATTTCAGTAAGTATTGCTTTATAATTTTTCTATGCCATGAAATAAAACAGGTATCTCTGTTCTATATAGAATTTATGATTTTTTACCTGTATTTCCTCTCATTTATTTTCACATAAAGTAAAAATCAATATAATTTAAATCTCTGGTTCCAATTATTAGCATTCTCTTTGAACTCCCTGTAGTTTTGTTTCTTTGCTTATTCTGACATAGAACAACTGGTATTAACTGGAGAGTAAGAGACGGTAGTGAACAACTGATATGAAAATACTAATGAAAAAATATAATTGCTATTCTTTAGACATCTGTATGCTTGATTTCCTATTTAAACCGCACAGTTGGCAGAAATAATTATGAAAATGGCTACAGTGATAAAAACTTTTTTTTAAAAAATTGTTAATAAATGTAAGAATAATCACAGTATTCCTCAGTGAAAATAGTGATATTGTGGATTAGCATTTTGCTCTGCAGAATATCATTTTTCCTTTTTCCCATATTTCAGCTAGATTCTCATCTCTATTATTTGCCTTTCACTATATGATTTAGCTTTAAGGGATATTTTTCCTGAGCTACTCTATCAATAGTCTTTTGAAAATCTTATGCCATTCATTTCTCTTTTATCTGCTGCTTTATTGTGAACTGAATATAAAGGACAAGTTCAAAAAAATCTAAAATATTAGCAAACCATGATCTCCTTTTGAAATACTGCTGGTGCATATGTGAAGATAATCCTGCTGTTTTACTAGTTTGTAATTTCAACCATTTTTCTAATTCACACATAAACCCTGGCGGTCTCTTATTCCTCAGTTAATATCAAAGACATGACCTTTTATTGTTTTACCTTTTAATTCTCTAATGCAATAACTTTGTTCAGAGAAGAGGGTAAATCTTTGCTAACATCTCACTTCAAAAGTTTTCAGAATTGCATGATGGTCAGACAAGAATGATGAAAATGGTATTTTAGGTGTAGGCCTCTTTGAGACATTTAAGCTTTGTTGTAATTCTGGGCTACGAAGTTCCATAAAAAATCTCATGTAAAACCTAGTCTCTTCAGATTTGTGTTGATCTTTTGGATTTATCAGACAAGTTGAGTTCATCAGGCTGGTTCATACATGACTGATTCTCATTTACCAAAGGAAATTTGTCACTGAGAAGTGTTGTGTTATGATATCAGAAGTGGCAGTTCTGGGCATAAGTTGGTGAAGCTGCATGAAAGGTATCTGAGTTGAAAGTAGGAACTAATAACTACATCTATTTCAGTAAATTAAATAGTGCCACAGTACTTTCCTGGGTGCAAACACTTAATAATCTCTACTCTTAAATTATTTCACAGTCCCTGGCATGGTTTTATTCTAAGGCAACTCACCCTTTTCCAAAGATGATCTGAGCACACTTCAGGAGTGAGTATGGGCAAAAGCCTTTTTGGAAGTGAATACTCTCTTTCTGTTATGCAGCCTCTGGGACAGAGAACAGTCATGCACACACTGAATTGAGTAGTCTAGATGCAGGTTCTCATTCAGAGATAAATAGGTGCCTCCCCAAGACAATTTACCTCTTTCTTAGGTAAATGCGCAGGACTGCTTTATCCAACCTATTTCAAAATCAGTCTGTTTTTCCCCATTGAAGATAAGGGAATTATAGGAAGACTAGGTCAGACTTGTCTAACATTTAGATGACTAAAGCTAGGTGTAAAGAATCTTATCTGGTCTCTGATTCTTCAGATTTATGTAAAATACACACTTTCAGAAATCTGATTTTTACCAACATCTGCAACTGGTTCAGGTTCTTTGTTCCATTTTTTGAACTCTGAGGGAAAAAACGAAACTTGGATTAAGCACGTTGAACTCCCTATTTTTAGAAATTACCTTTAAATGCAAAATATTCTAACTTTGTAAACCACTACATGAAGAGTTTAATATTCAGAATTTTTGGTGAGGTTTTAAAGTTTTTTAATCCTTATCGTAAGTTTTGTGTTGTGAAGATTAATAAAATAATACAGGATTTATAACGTGTTAAGTAAATGTTAAAGAAGTGTAAGTTTCTGGATTTTTTTCAGAACCAAGTTAAACACCTAGTATGTGAATGTTTCTCTGCCACTTTTGTACAGGCAGAACTTGTGGGGCTTCTTCAAAGGTTAGGTTTAAGAGACAGCTATATACAGAATAAATTCATATATATTACAAAGTGAAAGCAATATTAAAACAAAAATGAACAAAACAAAATCTTAAAATATAGTTTTTTATGCATGCATTGAATAACTCAGATAAGTGTGTTTTCTTCTAAATAGCAGTACATCTTATCAAAGATCTTAGCACACACTTATAAATAGGATATATACAGGTTATAGGATTTTCAGTAAATGATTCCAAAATGTTGTAGTTATCCTACAGGACAAAAATTGAAAGGGTTTTTTTTGTTTGTTTTTTCCTGAGTTACCCATTTTGAAATCCTCTATAAGCTCAGATAAAAAAATCTTTACACCCTTGGGTAAGGTTTGGGGTTTTTTTGGGTTTTGTTTTGTTGTTTTTTGTTTTTTTTTAAATCTTATGTAGAACAAAAATGCTTGTGAGAATTTATAGAAAAAGATTTTCATATGACTTTTCCAAACTCTAGTTTTCTAAAAGCTGCACTGAACAGCTCATAGAATGAACAATAAGTTTCCAAAAGAAAGAAGAGTTAATCAGCTACTGTGACAGTCAAATCATGATCAAGAAAATATATTATGAAGAAAAAGTGAAGACATCATTAGAAGTAACAAGAATTCATAGGGATTTTTACAATTTCTGATATTTTTCATCCTCAGAAATACAAGTTTTCAGAGATTCTCCTTTAAGAAAAATCACAGAATCACAGAATTCACAGTTGGGAGGACTTCTGGAGATCATCTGGTCCAACCCTCCTGCACATGCACTGTGGCTTAGATCTTGCTTGCCCAGGACCATGTCCAGATGGCTTTTGAAAATCTCCAAAGATGGAGGCTCTTCAACCTCTCTGGGCAACCTGTGCCAGTGCTTGTTTATCCTCACAGTGAAAAAGTGTCTCATCTTGTGTTTCAGTTTGTACCCATTACCTATTTATAAATAGTGAATAAAGTACTATGAACATGATTTGTCTTTGTGTCCTCTTCATTTAGAAGGTATTCAGACCTGGAGGTCACCGTAAAGTGACAGGAGGCATGCTGTTAACAGCGTGATTTTGCTCTTTTTCACAGAAACTCTGAAATTAAACTAGCAAATATAAATTGGGCCTTCTATTGAGATTTTGTTACAAAGTAACCAAATTAGGGCAGGATTTCTGTAAACTGGAAGCTGATCAAAGAGCTGACAGCAAGTAGTAGCTGGATCACCAGCTATCTATTATTAATTCTACATTTCTTCCAATAGTTTAAGAATGGGTGGGGCAGAGAGATTGGGAATCTGACTAATCTTTCTTGTCCAGTGTCTCCATCACATTGCTCATGTGTCTTTTGTCAGTTCCAAGTTGCTGTCATGAAAGTTTATGATGAAGTGAAAGGAGCTAATTGATACCAAAACCAGTGAATTAAAATAAAAAGAAAATTTTCCCATTGAAGATTTTGCTGTGAGCACTATCTCATTTGTAACATGGATAAGCAAATATTACCTTATTGGTTTAGAATTATAAATCTCAGGATCTGAAAATATTAGCTAGTCTAGATTTTAATAGATGAGAGATCTGGACACACGATTTATCTCTCTAAAGCAGAGAACATAGAGTGTAGCAAATTAACTACACACATAATTTTAAATGCAAATATTTATGTTTCATTTTTCTCCCTCCTCCCCTCCCCCTGCAGAATCCCAGTAAAAAGTCAGAATCACTTATCTTTATTATTGTTGGGAAAATTTGGTAGTTCTTGCGTCATTGGTTCAAGATCAGCCAAGCACAAATAAGATTTTTTTTTTGGTGTATAATATAAGAAATTAGAGAGAATGAATTAAAATTCTATCAGGATCTGCTTTAAGAAACTGTATTCCCACCTTTAAATATACTGCACAGGCAGAGAACACATTTTCCTAGTTTTGTTTAAATTATTTCTTTATAGTATAAAAATAACCATGAGTATATTTGTAATTCTTTTTCATAGTGAAACGTTAATGACAGTGTTACACATTGTCCAATTAACCACCAAGTGGAGCTCTAAGCTAGGAAAAGAATTAATCATTTTACAAGCAATGCAGATGCCAACAGCATTTTTTCATAAAACAAGCTAAAGTAAAAAAAAACAAAACAACAAAAACAAAAAAAACACCAAAAACAACCAGAAAAAGCCACCTGCACCCTGTGCTAATTACAGCTGCTTTACATCTTCAGAATCTGTTTTGTCTGTACCTCACAGTTACAGTCAAGTGCTGTAAAAATAAAGCTCATTGCAGGCAAAGCAGAACATGATTCAAATTAACATGGAATTAAACTGCAATAGACTGAAGGTTTTACTTCAAAGCAATTACAGTTAATGAAAATGATAGTCAATCCCTCAAGTGTTCTGTGTTCATGGATTTAAGTTACAGGTAAAAGAAACAGACTTATAAATTGTACAATGATTAAAAGAACTGAGTAAATCCTTAATAATACACATTTAATTGCCCTGATTAGATTGAGAGAAACTTCTACTTATATTTGAAAGATGAATGACCTATTTTCGAAGACCATCAAATATTAAAATAAAATGGGACAAATTCTAACAATTGACATTCATCAAAAAATTTGCTTTGGGTTGATTAGTTGCTCAATTGTCTTTATAATATATTCTTGTGATTATTTAGAATTATATTTGGAACTGAATTACTGACTTAATATATGCAATACAGTGCATTGAACTTGAATTGCTGTTGTTTTTTGGTTTTGCTGATTTGTTCGCTTTGTTTTTCCAGAAATGTTCTGCTTACTTACCTGATTGTTTTTAGCTTCTTCCATGGCCATACTGTATTCTATACACATTTGAGGATAAGACTTGGGAGAGCTTCCAACTTCCCAGGTCAATTTGCACGCCTCAGTCAACTGACAACTTGTGTGTACATTCACTCCCATCTCTTTTTCTTCCCTTCTGCTAACATACTTACTCTCTCGGAAGGCAATCCTGAGGCCTTGCAGAAAACCATGGTGCTATAGGTGTCCCAATATGGGCAGGTGGGAGACTATGACTGAGGACACTGAACAGAACAAACCTACTGTGATGGCTGTGTGCATATCGCACAGGTACACATGGACATATGTATGTGTTTATTAGGGATTATCAACCTGGACTAATCTGCAAATAGGGTAAGCAGTGTGGGAGGCAGGCATCAAAGAGTCTGTAAGTCTGTGCCAGGTAGTGGAGAGACTGGAGTGTCTGCAAATTGACTACTGAAGGGACCAGAAAGTCTGAATCTAGTATCGTGGGGATTGAGGGTTGACTGAGAGGCCCATCTGCATGTACTCTTTGTGTGTAAGGCAGCTGGAGCTGGGAAGATCCAAGGGCCAGCTGCTGTGTAGATTGAGTGTCTAAGGGCGGTTGTTGGAGGGATCCAGAGTGTGCGTGTGTGTGTGCTTGTGTGTTTATGTATGCAAGTAAGTCTGAACACCTGCAGCAGGAGTGCGGCTGTGGACCTCAAATGCTCATATCCCAGGTGTCAGCAATGGAGGAAACCAAACATCCAGAGCCAGTTAGTGGATACAAACAAGCATTCTTACAATACTCTGTGCAATTGGTTTTGTATTCTGAACCAATTATGCTTATAATAAATAGCAACAAAGCTGTTCCTGATTTCAGTGGCCTCGTATATTTGATCCATTAATCTTAGCTTATATACACATTGTAACATATTCCTCCCAAGTAAATGCAAGTATTAATATTCACCATGAGAAATCTATTACATAATTTCAGTAACAACAAGTTATTGCATTAGGAAACATCTAGGAAGAGGCATAACTTAGACACGTCCCTCTCTATAGTGTGAATAGCAGCGTGAGCAAGGTCTGAGTATTTTAATACCAATTGAACGGAGAAACTACATTTTAGCATTAATTTTAGAAGTAGTGCTTAGGTGTGATTTTCTTTAAAACTTCTATCTAAATTGAACTTATAGAACTGACAACTGAATAGCTAAACTTCCACTTCCTTTCACTCCGAGGTGGACAAAAACTCTGAACATCCAAATATGATTGCATGCATTAGTTCACAGCTTTGAAAACTGTCAGTAGATAGTTGGTGTGAGATACAGAGAAAAAAATGAATGGAAGCAGATTTAATAACGAAAGTTTTACTTTAGATCACACCTTATTCTAGGAAGGTAATATCTTCTAAAGCATTTTGAAGATTATGGTAATAAACTTTACCTAATTGTATATTTGCTTGGACTAGTACTTCATAACAACCTTCCTTAGGTCCTTATGCTTCCAGACTGACAATCATGACTCTGTAGCAGGTAACTACGGTTATCACTGCGGTCTCGCTATGAAGAAGCCTCCAGCCCCACCAACTGTGGATCTTATAGTTTTCTGTGGTAGGCAACCCGGGACTTGTGGAATAGTTTGCTGCCTTGAATCTGTGTATTGCAGAAGCATCAGGATGCACAGCAGTACACTGCATCCAGACAGAGATTTTCTGAAAACTACTTTCAATTTCCTAATTATTTCTGTGAAAATACTTCAAACAAAATACTGTAGTCTTAGTGAAGCAATGTTTGGGTTTTTTTAAATTCTATTCCATCATGTTTCGCCAAATAGCTGTAGTTGGCAAGTCTCCACATTCTCTTTGTTCTCCATCAGGGTATTATTTCGAATCACTTTTTGGTGTGTAAATCCCAAACAGATTTTATATTTTTTTTTACATCCATTGGTTCACTTTTTTAGTCATGGGGGGACTCATATATAATCATATATGTCATAGCTAAAGGCCATTTAACAGATGCCATTAAGAGAGACAATTTCAATGGTACAAGGTCCTAGTGCTTTTCTATAGTTTTTACCCTGAATGAGGTAGTGATTGAGCCTGGTGTTTTGAAGCTCTGATACAGATCGCTGGTAGATGTAAAAGTAGGAAATGACACCTCAAACAGATTTCAAGAAAGGGAGGAAATATTTGAAGGGCCCTCTGAACCAACTTATATCCAGGAGATGCTGGAAACATCATATTATACTGTAATACTACAGACCAGATTGTTCCATGCATCATAACATCAAGTAATACTTCCTAACATCTTTGCCTTTAAATATATTGTTGTGTAATTATGCATTTTTTTGGTGTAAATAAGATTATCAGGACAAGTTCTAAATGGTTCAGTAGAAATACTAAAGTAATTCCATTCTGTGACTGTGAAAATGATGATGCTGCGTATTGCCATCAATATTCATGAAATAGTACTCTGTGGGCTGTAAAAGAATAGATAGAAGTTCTGTATGACACAGACTCTCACATACTTGCATCCTTCCAATAATATTGGGTTTCAAAGTTATTTCAAATTTGTGTCCTCTGGAGGTGCCGCAGCTTAATGGTTCCATGGCTGTTACTTCTTCTGCAGAATAGTACTCTCATGACCTCTCAAAAACCCTTTCCAATAGAATACGTTTGTTGCTTATTTAGAATGAAATGAATATACATTGTAAATTAACCTAGGGAAAAAAAAGACTGATTAAAAAAAATACGCACATTTTTCAAATTAAACATTAAGTTCTATTTAAAAATAAAAATAGGCAATTACTTTTAAGCAAAGACATTTCTCAAATAATTGATGCTATTGGAACACAGAGCAAATAACCTTGGAGTTAACTTTATTTCTTTGCACTCTATGTCCCATTATGGATCTTTTTTTTATTACCCAAACTTAAAAGCAGTGTTATTTTCTTTATACCTTTTTGCATTACAAGTTTTCACATTGGTGTCTTTTAACTTGTTTCTGACAATCTGTGATCTAGCACCAGTAATTCCCCTACTTGTACTTTTTCCACTTGAAAACACAAGATTTGCTCAAGGCTTTCCAGAATATGTTAAGGGCTGCAACAGCTCTGATAACTGCGTAAGAGAATGGAAAGTGGAAAATCTTATTTTAAAGGTTCACTAACAGTGAAAATGGTATGTTATTCAGATTTCAGAAGTCATGCAATATTCACATCTGGCCTTATTGTCTCAGTTCTTAAAGGAATCTTCTTGTCTTTCTTTTCTCGGAAAAGTTTTAAGCAGAATTTCAATTTATTTAAGTGCCGTCAAGGTGTACTAGGAAGCTATGTTAAAATACTCCGTAATAAGTACAGTAAAATGTATTATGTTAATCTTTTCATTTGAAACCAGTCTGTCTAATCACTTAAACTATACTTTTAGATACTGTAAATTATTCCTAACTTTTTTAGTAGATATGCCCTGAGCAAGGACATGCTTTATAAACTCACTCAGCTGTAGAAATACTTTCAGAGACATTTTATCTGACTATACTGGCTTTGACTGCCCTTGAGAGCAGATTCACTGTTTGTCCAGTCAGCAAGCCTGCAGGTACAGACGAAGGTTATTCCTAAAATATGTGGGATTCTGTATGCCTTAGAGTTTTTACCATGTTCACAAACCGTGTCCACCTTAATACGTGTCCTGGGAGGCTGTCCACAGGCTGCTCGCAAGACCATAAGCCATTACAAACATAATATTGACATAATAATTTTGTTTTCTTCCTCCTTGCACTTTGCAAAGTTATGTGTTAGAGCCAATGCTTTTCTCTGTTGTCTCTACTCTCTTTCTCCTCATCATCCTCTGTGTACTTTACTTTCACTGGCAAATATAGAAGTGTGTGTGGAAGGCAGATTCATGGGGTCTCTCCATTTCTAGAGACAGGGTTCTTCCAGAGAACAAAGTAAATTTGTTTATTACATACGGCATATTTATAACTGAACTTGAGTTAAATTCATATTGGTGCTTATTGCTTGGCCAAGCTTTCTGAGACGGTGGTGATGGATGCAACTTTGAACACAGGAAAGGAACCTGCATTCTTGTACAGTCTTTGTGTTATACTGTGGGAGTCATGGCTAATGATGCAAGAAACGAAGAAGTTAAAAATCGTCTGTAGGCTTGTACTATTGTACCATCATTTTCAGACTTTAAGCTACTACATTCCTTCCTAAAAAAAAAAAATAAAATAAAATAATGGGAGGAAGCAGTTTTAACACTACCACTCCCCCTGTGATTGACAAATTACATTTTATGTCACAAACTAACATCTAGCTTTGATCAGTCTTCCTATGTATTTCATAGACACATTAATATCTATTTCACTGTTTCTTCATATGCATAAAGAAGTTCTTGCAGCCCACCCTCTGTGTTTATAAGTTATATTGGGGCATCAAACCACTTTAACCTGTTTCTGCTTTTGCAGTATGTACTTTTTTTGAACACTGAGATGAAATGAAAAAAAAAAAAATAGGTATTTGCCATACCTAATGCAAATACAGAGGTAAAACAAAACAAAATGCGTTATCAAAATGTACTTCAGGATGTAAATATACTGGGTTTAAATCAGTACTTTTTAGAAATGTAATCAACACCTTGGTTAGTATAAATTCTTTAGGTTCTGAATGATGGCTTATCGTATACATACTTCTTACTATCTCTCCAAATAAGGAGTGGCTAAGAAGTGCTTATTTGCTCACCTAATGTTTCATTTAGGTATTTACTAGCTGCAGTACACCCAGATAATTAAAAGGTGCTTTTTCATTTACTTCAGAAAGCTTTGAAGCAGGGGTTTTATTCTCTTATTTGTACGGATAATAGAAAATTTAGACTAATAGATATTATCACTAGCAGATAATTTTGTATTCATGAAACAATAAGGTGACTCATATTTTCTTTGGTCCTTAAAAGTAGTAGATATGGGTTTATAGATTAAAACTATCTTTCATAGTACTAGAAAAACAGCTGTGAAACTACCTTCAGAAAACACTTGGGTAGCAGAATTACTCAAAATTATGCATGCTAGGAAAAAGGAAAGGAAATCAAGCCAGATGTTCACAGCTCATTAATCTATCTTGAGTAAGTTAAAAAATTTTTCCTTTCCTTTCCTCAAAAAAAACTTTATCTCAAAAGTAGATTAATTTCATCACTATTTATTTTCAAAAATTTCTACTCATTAAAGGTTTTGATGCTTCTAATAATAATATACAGCTAAGTTCTCATTTAGTGAGGATTCAACACAAACTACAGCGTAAAAGTTTAAGCAAATGGCATATCTCCTAGTTCACATATTAAAAGCTTGAGTTTAACAGTTATTTATTTCCTAAAAAGAAAAAAAAAAAAGGAAAGAAGGAAGGGAGGGAGGAAGGAAGGAAGGAAGGAAGGAAGGAAGGAAGGAAGGAAGGAAGGAAGGAAGGAAGGAAGGAAGGAAGGAAAAGAGAGAAAGAAAAGAAAGAAAGAAAGAAAAGAAAGAAAGAAAGAAAAGAAAGAAAGAAAGAAAGAAAGAAAGAAAGAAAGAAAGAAAGAAAGAAAGAAAGAAAGAAAGAAAGAAAGAAAGAAAGAAAGAAAGAAAGAAAGAAAGAAAGAAAGAAAGAAAGAAAGAAAGAAAAAGAAAGAAAAAGAAAGAAAATCCAGCACTCTGCTTTTTTCCATTTACCTTTTCTTTTACAGCTTTCATACAGACTTCTTAGATGGCTCACATATCCACTTTGGATATTTAAAACAGTTTAATGATTTAAGTAATCTCTTGGAACAGATACCGTCTTGTTTTAGATCACAAAGGCATAGTGATTTCTGCCAATGTGCTTCTCGGTCCTTTGTAGTGATTCTTTATTTGATGCCTCTAATCAGAGTTGTCTTTGACTAGCTAAGACACATGTCTGAAATGCACTGAACAGCACCAAGCTGTTGTCACACCAGTGAAAGACAGGAACATCACAAAAGAAAACTTACTCTGATGCCTTTTTCTTCCATTGACATTCTATTGTTTTAACTAGTATTACTTAGAGAGTGCAGAGTTGAGCTTTGCTGCTTTGAATCCCTGAAAGCTGACAATATAGCTACTGCTAGTCAAATCTAAAAAAGCTAATTGGTTTTACTTCAGTATACCATAAAACAGAATTGTGTTTTAATGAATCAGACTTTTACAATATTTAAGGGAAAATAACATTATGTACATTTTATTATTTTATTTGATTATTGATGGAATTCCCCTTTGCACAATAAGAAAAGTTAGACTAAACCCAAGCTGAATTTCTGAAGACACCATTTAGGTTAGAGGTTACAGTCACTTGGACAAAATTATTCAGAGGACAAATGGGTGATATGATTGGCCATTTTTGTTTGTGCTATCACAACCAGCAAGGAAATTAAACCTAAATATTAAGTTAAAAATAAGCTTCTGCTTCATTGATTGTTTATGAGATTTGAATAAGTGTTTGATGAGATCTGAATGAGGAGAGAAAGGGCTGTATCCAATGCATTCTGATGTGGGACCATAGAGATAAAGGACAAAATTTAAAAGTGATTTGCTAGAACTGGATTTATAGAGAGGTTTCAATTTAATCACAACCATGAAATGATTTGCACATGCTGAAGTAGTTTTCAAGCAGACTCCAATTCCTTTGACATTCTTTGTAGCCTTCTACGGCCTTCTAGATGCAGATAGGGGTGTAATTTACTACTTTGCAGCCTGCTAGTGTCATTACTACTAGTAGGCAGTAATACTGTGAGAAATTACAGGTACATCAAAGGCATGAAGACAGAGATCTCATAGCAACAGCAGCAATACTCTTACCATTTAAAGTCAGATGTCCCCTTCAGTATCCTCTGAGCATGGATGAAAAGAGGGTGTAGCAGAATGACTTAACATGTGGGGAGGAGTTTTTGAAAACTCTAATTAGGAACTGCTAGTCAAGGGTTAGTGGATGGAATAAGGCTATGAACAAAAGACAAATTTCATCATTCATGTTAAAAACTGAATAGATCATAGAAAAGAGTAATACCAATTCTTAGTTCTGTGCTCTTTTTTTTTTTTTTTTTTTTTAAATTATTTTGATGGAGGCTGGACAAGTTATCTAATCTTTCTATGAAAGGAAAATGCATGTAGAAATTCAAGAGTTAAAGAGAATTCCATGGCAGGAAGCCTAATCTTCCTCTGTCAACAAGAGGAACATAGGATAATCTGTTCATCAACTTCATTACATAAACTACATGTCCTTGATCCTCCTATTAAAAAGTTTTTGAGAATCTCACTCCTCTTTTGGTCAGACAATATAATCATACTTTCAGGCAACATTCTTCAGACAACTATTTTCCCATCTCCCCACAGCTGTTATGCCAAAAACAGAGAGCAAAAATAGTCCCCCACAATTCCATTTCGCAATCTCCTCTATTCCCTCATAAGTGACATGAATTCTGTAAAGTCCTGTCAATTACTTGTTGCTTTTTAGTCTGTATCTACAGTGATAAAACCATCTCCCCAGTAAGGCAAAATAATTAGGTCTCAGACTGCTCAGGGCAGTCCTTTCTAGAGATAGCTGTCCACACTGTGGACCATTTTGTTCTGTATTCTATGTTACATGTCCGTAGACCTAAGTGTTTGCATTGTATTTTTTGTGTTTTTTTAAAAAATCTAAAGTATATGAAATAAAATCAGGATGGTTAAGTGGTGATTTTATAGCATGAAACTGGAGGAATGAGATGGATACTTAGGGTTGTGGCCTGTAAGTGTATACAAGTGCAAGGATATCTGAGTTAATGTTGAACTGTGTAAGGCAGTATGAGCCCAGATAGCGGCATTCTCTTCTATCGTCTTTTGGGAGATGTCCCTGGAATGCACTGTCCCCAGACCTTCTCCCAGGCTGTGTTTCAGAGGTAACCTGTTGCTTGATTCCAAAATACAACTTTGTACTGAGCTAGCTTCTATGTACTTCATATATTGTGAATGTTCAGGGGTGCAGAATCCAGGACTGAATCAGGAAACTGAGCTACTACAAACAAATCCTATTAATATGGAAAGATGTTATAAACTCTGAAAATTTGCGAATGTGTTTTATTTACCGATAGGTATTCTTCTAGCCACTGAATCTCATCTTGCTTTGTTTTGAAGTGTAGTGTGAAATATCAGAATATATAAGTAATGATGTCAGATTCTTTATATGAACAATAATCTCTTCTAAAGCACACAAAAGTTCCAGAAATGGACTTGAAATATACAGCAGCTTTTTAAGGGATGTAGTGGTGAGTTATATTGAAAGAAGGTATATTTTTTTTAAAAATAAATATCATGCATACATGCATACACAGAGATTTTGAAACTCATTATTACATTGAAGAAAAGAGAAAGCTAATAATTAAAGTTGTGCCATGAGCTGGTATTGCTGTTCTGCCAGCTTTCTCTTAAATAATAAAACAATCATTATAAAATCTGTCTCTCTTTTGTCCTAGGTAATTGGTGACTATTGCTTTCATGTTTATATTAAAACTTAAAGAAATAATAAAAAAAACCCAACCCCTTAGCAACTAAAATCCCTGCTTTCATTTTTGTCCTTTACAACACTAAGACCAACTGCCAGGTCCTGCATTGAAACATTAAAAGAGCTGAGTGATGCAGAGTGAGCTCATGCTTTAATTTGGGCCAAAAAAAAAATAAAAATGTTACAATATTCTTCTGTATTCTTCAGGGTTTTTCACTCTTGATAACCTTATCTTACATGATTCATAGTATCTCCAAATGAGATGTACAGTCTTCATGAAAGATGCCAGAATTATGTCACTAAGATAGAAATACATCAAAACACCCTTGAATGATAGCATTCTTTCTCCTCCATTCTTTCCATTTTTTTTTGGTTTGCTTGGATAGTGTTTTTATGAGAATAGTTATGGATATAATATACAACTTTAAAGAAAGCTAAACATTGTTTTGCTTTGTTTTCTAGAAAAATGTTTAAACAACCATTTTTTCACATAGCTAGTTCCCGTCAGAAGGACACATAAGCTTTCCCTGTGTTTGCATAGCTACAAGAACCAAGGTATGGTGTTTAGTTGTTAGTGATGTTATCTTAGATGCAAAACAGGAGAGCCAACTTCCGAGGTTACTCAGAAATACGTGCAAGTGCTTCTTGGTGAACGAATAATATTGCTTTGCCACAAAATATGATGTCTGACCAGGTAGGTTCATAAATCCAGCATTTCAGAGGATGCTATTCTTAAAATCTCCAAATTTTCTAAGTAGTCTCCAATATATGCTTTTACTTAATGAAGCAACAGTGCTGTAAAAAATAAAGATTATAAATTTAAAAGCTACAGATTCAATAGCCGCTACTTGTTCTTGAAGTGCTACAGTGAGATTAGAAGTTTGTAAATATATTAGCAAGCAGAAAGGAAGCATATGCAATGAGTGATGCTCCTCCTGTCATTTTGTGGAGCCTGGAATATACAACTGGATTCAGCCCTTCAAATATTATTTTTTTATTAGTAAAGAGTAGTGAAAATCTGTTTCAGGATGTTGTCCCTTTTTGCTGTGCTGAGGGTAAGGAGCAGTTTGGGTGGGAAATAGCTGCACAGGCTTCACCATCTCTGTGTCATAAACAGATTTTCAAAATTACTGCAAAGTCCTGGCCCACTGCCAGACAGGACTTGGGCAGTCAGCTCCCTCTGAGGGACAGTAATTGGCCATATCAACTTTACAAATGCATACAATGTCCCAGTCAAACAGTTTAGTTGTGTTTTACCTTATCTGTAAACCAGATCTCTTGTAGGAAAGATCAAATGTAGGAAAGAGAAACAACAAATTTTTGTATCCTCTCTCCCAAAAACTAAAAAAAAAAAAGAAAATTAAATTGATTTTTTTTTCCTTTATATAACTGTCAGTGGCAAGAAATAATGCTAACAGATTCTTTTCAGTTCATTATGTGGGTGAAAACCAGTAAGATTTACAATCCTTATTCTTTATAACATTTAATAGGTTAGAGAAGTAATAATTAATAGTTTTTTGCCTTTTAGCGTGGAGTGTTTCTTTATTATCAAACACAGAAAACAAATAGCATGCTTGTTTCATGTCATATTTTGCCAAGATGTTTTTTTCTGAAGGTGATAGTATTTTGTTGTTTGTAATATCCCTCCTAAATATTCAGCCAAATTATTAAACAAATATCTTACTGTGAGAAAGAGTTATCTCTTGCTGAGAATGCTCAAAATGTCTAAAAAGACTGTATGAATAACAATGGAGATTCAGATTTCAGACTTTCTACCAGGTTTAAGACACAGATATGGCAGGAAAAGCTTAGCAAATATCTAAGCAAATGTGTTGGTAGAATAGTGTAGAATAGTATAGAACATAAAGACATTTTCTTTATTCTGTTTTTCTTTTTTCTTCCCTGTGACACAAAACAGCTATTAGCTAAAATTTCCTTCAGAGATAGAAGCAGTTGATACATAAGTTGGAGGTATTACATACTGATTACTGATTTAATAGATTAACTGTTAAGAGACAAAAAAGGTAAAGTGTTTTGGTTTTGTTTGTTTTTTTTAAAAAAAGAAAACACAAAACAACCAAAACCGCACGTGTCAATCTTATGTGAATATTTCAGGAATAAGTTTCTTCCCTAATCCTTCTAAACTAGTGATAGAGTGTATTATTTTCTAAGGCAGTTAGTAAAAATTGGGCTTCAAAAGTTATGCAATTTTCCCCTGGAAAATATGGATACTTTGAAACCTTTTTTCACTTGCAGTTTGTCTTTTAGTAAAAATTACATGTAGTTGAGCCTCCCAGGTCTGAATGCAGCCATCTCATTAGAACAATCCATGCCTTACTATTCTGCATTACTTAGTGCAGGTTCATTACAAGAAAATTAAGACTTAAGCTTAAAACAATTAACTACAAAAACAAAACAAATAAAAAATTCAACTTACTTAATATGTCAGATGTGCATAAGAGTGCTTTCAACATTTCAGTTAGGTCTCTTTTAACTGACTGCACTCTGAAATTAACAGCATATTCTTCAGAGAGTGTCTGCTTCCAGAGTGATAAGACCTGATGTTTATAGTTGATGCCAAGGAATGGTACGCAGAGAGGCTCTTGCTTATACTTATTGCTATAACAACCAAGGTCAGCTAACTTTGTTATTTGCCCCATTGGAGGGTCAGAATTGGAAGAGCACACAGGGGTCACACATGTGGGGAGGACCGGACAGGAAAGGTGACCCCAAACCGACCAACAGGATATTCCATCCCACCTGCATCATCCTTAGTATAAAAGCTGAAGGATCAAAGGAGTTGGTATCTTTCTTCAATGGCTGGCATCTGAGGAGGACTGTGTGTTTGTCTGCCCTTGATCCCAGTCCATGCACTCCTGAATCCAGAGCCAGAATCCAATTCATATTTGTCACTGAGTCCAGTCTAGGACTTTCCCAGTGCCTGCTGGTGACATGATCGTCATCCTGGGAGCTTAATAAATATGGGTTGTACATATTGTATCTATTTAATTATTTTCTTATTAAAATTATCATCTTTGCTTTCTTTTTTTATTATTAATATTTCATTAAAGTAATTTAGTTTCTTTTTCAACCCATAAGTTCTCTCTCCCTCTCATTCTCTCTTCTCTCTTCTGAAGGGAGAGAGGTCAAAGAGAACATCTGTTGCTCATTCGATGGCTGGTCCAGCCCAAATTCAAATGGTTGTTAAATCCTATAGCACAATGTGATGAAATTTACTCAGGAAGAAACGATATATGTTTCAAGTATCAGTGAAAATGCGTGTCTGATATAGCTTACTGTTAATCCCCAAGGTAAATTAAGGTCTTAAAGCTGTGTGTTCCACATCTCAGCTGAGTTCATCAACCGGAATGCTTCACGGTGCAAGAAACCTTCCCTAATATCCTGCTAATGGCATTTTAATTTGTATAAACCATCAAATATTTGCTAGACCAAAAAGAAACTGTCAGCCATAGATTAATATACCCACCTGGAAACTAGGAGATCGCAGGTTGATTGATGTCCTTACTCTAGAGACAGGCCAGAAGAACCACGGAAAAGAAAAGGACTGAACAAATCTCTTTTCAAAGTGTGTTTTAGGAAAGAAAAAAAAGAAGTCTCACTGTAAAACAGGACATTTGCGACAGGATTTTGTAGCCTAACAAAACCAGTTAGATGAGAGAGGTATAGGGACAAGTAGAGGCATGAGAAAAACAAATTGACAGAATGAGTTAGGAAGAAAATCTAAGCAGTAAAACGGGTTTCTATTTCATTCTTTGAGTTATTTTCCACCCTTTGCATCTGATGTTGAGAACAATGATACTGCAGTAAGTTTTATCCCATGAAGAGTAAGATTTAGATATTTATCCTGAATTATTTTCTTCTTTTATAGCTTAGTGAACAGCCCACTGCCTCCCAAATAGGTAAAGTCTTTCACTTCTTTCCACTTATATTTGTGATCGCTACTTGTCTTGTACTTGGTGTAGCTTTGATGGGACTTTATGACCTAATGGAACTCACTAATTAATCAGAAAATTAGTTACTTTTCTCAAATAAATTTTATGCACAACTATATATTGGCACTTAGTTGAGTTGGATCACTTCTAAGAATAGTCCACTAAGTCTGTGTTCTATCATTAGAAGGCTTTTGGAATCCATATCCCTCAAACAATACTAGTAAGTAACTAAAAGTACATACTGCCTTGAAATATCAAGTTAGAAACTAATTATGAGCTAATGTATCTGTTGCCATTTAGCAAATGTGTGAAAATTAAACTTTAACCAACAAGATAAAATAAAGAATTGGGTTTTTTTTTAATGTAACATTCATGATATCCTTATTACTGCTTCAAATCTGGATATTGCTGCCAAACTCTAATTTCTTGTCTTTTCCGTCTTCTTCAGGGAGAAACTTTTACTGGCAAAACAGTGATAATAAAAAGCAGCATTCTTTATATCCAACACAAAAAGCAAACTTACCTGTGGAACACATGCAAGCACCAATGTAAAAACTAAATATATTGTTCTTCCTTGGGTGAAAACACTTGCTCTAAAGGATGCCTTCATTTATTTGATTTATGAAGGAATTGAAAAAGACAAGCATGGTTGAACTCCAGCATTATCAGTTACATAAGAAAAGAACAAACGTAGGAACATAAAAGTGTTTGCATTAGGACAGCAAAAACCATCCATCCTACCCTTCATCCTGTTTCCATCAGGGACACACCAGTGGGTGAGATCTGGAGGGACATGTGTTTATATACGATGAACGCTTTTTCTGTTTCTTACTCCATTCTCCCAGCCCTCCACAAAGGTTGTAGGCTGGGGGTGCAAAAGAGGCTGGGAGGGGATGTAACTGGGACGGCTAACCCCGGCTGAACAAAGGGATATTTCATACCATATGACATTGTGCTCAGAAATAAAAGCTGGGGGAAAGGTTGTAAGGGGTTACCATTGCTTGGGGACTGATGGCATGAATTGGCTGGTGGTGAGCTATTGCTTTTGCATTACTTACTTTTTTTTTCTTCTTTTGTTTTTTCCTCTTTTATTTATTAAACTGTCTATCTCAATCCAAAAGTTTTCCCATTTTTACCCTTCTGCTTCTCTCCCCTGCTGTTAAGGATTGAGTGAGTGGCCGTATGGGACTTAGCTGCCTACTTGGGTTAACTCACAGCAGTGCATCACTGTTCATTTTCATTGACTTCAGGCTTTTATTTTATTGACCTTTGTCATCTTTGTGTTTATCTCATATTTCAGTTCTTTTATGGGCACTCTGAATAGCACTAGAACAGCACAGGTCTCTGAAAATCCAATTTTGATTTCTTTTTTTAATCTGAAGCTATTTACTTCAGATTTCCATATCTATCTCTCTGCCTCTCACTATCTTAAGGAATATTCTTTTTCCCTTTGAGGACTTTTCTCTTAATGTTAAATCTGCTTAGTGTCTATCTACACTAATGCATACAACAGAGTCAGGCACCAAACTTTTTCCATGATGCTATAAGACATGCACTGGCTCAAGTCATCACTGTCTAGGGCTTGTCTTCACTGCAGCTGACTTGTCAGGAAGAGAACTACTTGGGACAACCCAAACTACAATGAAGAAATAAGGAGCAGTGTCAATAAGGAGCACAGTAAGTGTAAGTAGCCTGTAACAGCTGAGTATCCCTTCTTCACATGCCTGCTCACTCTTTCAAAGTTAGCTTTGTGAAACATAGTTTTCTTGTGTTGACTCTTCCTGTAACACATTTTATATAACACATTCCTATGTCCACACATTTATAAACTATACCTAGTAGTCTGCAGTCTGCAGTTTTCTTTGGGATTCTCCATGTTGTTTTACTAAAAAATGTTTTTGTATTAATCAACTTTAAGTCCTCTGAATCCAAGACAATCACATAACCAGTCTAGTAATCAAAAAAGCACAATTAAGATAATGCCTTTTCCCCCACCCTGTTGTCCAGGAGTTCTTGAAACAATGACATGACAGATGAGGTCACAGAAGTCCACTGATTAGCCACTGCTGGTGAGCATCTGCTGTTAATGAAAAGTTGAAATGGAATAGATACTTAAGCTGTTTTGAAGAACAAAACTTGAAATACATACATCTATATAGCATATTTCTCTTACTAAATAATCAAAGATTTTGATCATTTAAAGTGCTCATGGAAAACCACAGTGATCTATAACAAAGACAAAACAAAACCCCTAAGGATAGACCTGCTTTAACACTTAGCTACTTCACTTGCTAAATTTTGTATAGGGCCAAAAAATAAGGGATAAAATTACAGTCTAGACACACTGGTGAAAGTTATATTGAAACTTTAAATTCTCTAAATTCTCTTTCTTTATCAGTCAAGACAGTCAAAAGTGAAAGATTTTATAAGAAGGAAACATACTAGATTATAACAAACAGTGAAATTATTAAAGATAATAGAATAATGATCTTAATATCACATGTGTTTGGCTTTTACATTAGCATTAATGGCTGCAGTTAAACAAGTATAATTGTGGTTTTGCTTTTTAAAGAAAGGGTAGTAATTACTTTTTCAGAAATAAATTGTTTAGACTTGATCCCAGAATGCCAGATTGTATTGAAAGTTTAAATATTAATTATGATTTATGATTCTTTGCAATTAATTAGTTTCTTAGAGGCTTTCTAAGTATTCTCAAAGCCCTGATTTATTATTAGAGCTTTTCTTTCTCTAAAGAAAAAAAAAATAGTAGGTATGTATGTATTTATTTTTTTAAATATCCTTCAGGACAAACATACTATTGTATCACTATTGGTAAATCAGAGCCCACTGTGCACACAGAAGTAATCAGTGTGCACAAGGAAGGTCTGTGGAAACATTGAAGCACCATGTTGAATCTGTTGACCAGTTCTGTACCTGAATACACTAATATTTCTAATTATAAAGTAAGCTGTTAAAAGAAATTTTGCTAAATCTGTTTGGGATTTTTTAGTTTAAGAACAGCTCTGCCTCCAGAATTATGCTCAAAGAATACAGACTCTCCAATCCTATTCTCAAGTACAATTAAAATGTGGAGGGCTAACCTTTCTGGATACCAACTGCTCATTAAGCCACTCTATCGCTGCCGTCCTCGACTGGACAGAAGAGAGAAAATACAATGAAAGGCTCTGGGTCAAGGTAAGGACAGGGAAATCACTTCCCAGTTACTATATCACTATTTCTCTACCACATTTCCCCGAGTGGCACCACAGGGGGATGGGGAATGGGTGTTGCACTTGTTTCACTATCTCTGCCACTCCTTCCTCTTCACACTCTTCCCCTGCTCCAGCATAGGAGTGCCACCCATGGGAGACAGTCCTTCATGAACTTCTGTAATGTGAGTCTTTCCCAAGGACTGAAGTTCTTCACAAACTGCTCTGGCACATGGGGCACCTCCTCGCCCTCATTATTCACTGAGCTTGGTGTCACACAGTTGTTTCTTTCACGTACTCACACCCTTCTCTCCCAGCTGTTGTGCAGCCTTCTTACCCTTCCTGAAGTATATGAGCCAGTAATGGGTGCTCGGAGTCCAGAAAGTCAACTGTGTCCTGGACTCCATAGAAAGAAGCGTGGCCAACAGGTCGAGAGTGGTGATTCTGCCTCTCCACTCCCATGAGACCTCACCTGGAGTACTGCATCCAGCTCTGGAACCCTAAGCATGGGAAAGACATGTAACTGCTGCAGTGGGTACAGAAAAGGGCCACAGAAATGATCAAGGGTTGGAACACCTTTCCTATGAGGACAGGCTGAGAGAGTTGGGGTTGTTTAGCCTGAAGAAGAGAAGTCTCTCGGAGACCTTATTGCAGCCTTTCAGTACTTCAAGGGGGCTTATAAGAAAGGTAGGGACAAACTTTTTAGTAGGGCATCTTGCAATAGGTCAAGGGGTAATGGTTTTAAACTAAAAAAGGATAGATTTAGACTAGATACAAGGAAGAAATTGTCTATGATGAAGGTGGGGAAACACTGGAACAGGTTGCCCAGAAAAGTTTTGGGTGCCGCACCATTGGAAGTTGTTCAAGGTCAGGTTGGACGGGGTTCTAAGAAACTTCATCTAGTGGAATATGTCCCTGCTTATTGCAGGGGGGCAGATTAGATGACCTTTAAAGGTCATCCCTTCCAACACAAACTGTTCTATAAATCTATGATTCTATGATTCTGTGATTCCATATTGTCACAGACCCTCTGCCACCGTCACTGATTGTCTCAGCCTTACCCAGTGGTGGGTCTGTCTTGGAGCCAGCTGGAACTGCCTCTATGAGACACAGGGGGATCTTCTGACATCTTCTCACAGAAGCCATCCCTGTAGCCCCTCTTTGCTCTCCAAAAAAAACTTGCCATGGAAACATGATACAAATGCCTCTATTTTCCCTAGGGGAAAAAAAACAACAAACCAAACGAAATCAAAGAACCAACAACACAAAGGTGATTTTGAAAACTCTCACAAAGGGTGTCTTTTGACTGTGAATTCATCTGGAGATAACAGAAACATTTTTTAAAAAATCAGTGACTATGGGAAGAAATGCAAGTGATTAGGACAGGAAATATTTGCTTTATTCTTTTTATTCAAAACAGGACTGGACTTAGAAGTGTTATAATTCACTTATTTTCACAGAGTGATGTTAAGTGATAGAGGCCAAGAAGCTGGGCCTGTTATTGTTTGAAATTCTAATACTGAACAAATTGATTTGAACCATTTGGGAATGTTTTGAAATAAAATATGTCTGTGACTTCACAATTTAATATTTGATAACTCTCCCACTGTAACTGCCAGATAGCTGTAAAGCTGAACATAGAGAGCAATTAGAAGAATCATTTGGGAAACTAGATTATGTATTAAGGGTCAGATCCTCAACATATGTAAATTTGCCTACTTCCACTAGTTTTAATTAACATGTTGCATTACACCTGCTGAGCATTCAACCTAAGAATATATAAGCTCATGAATTCAAAGGAAGACCTTGCTTCCCACAAGTAATCATGTATTAAAAACCTAGAATTTTAGCAGAATGGTAATGTTTCTTGAAATCACATTATATTTTATTATATGTATTATATTATATGTACTCAAACAACTGACAACTGGATTCATTAAAGGAATGGGTGCAAGTCAGTCTGAAGTTTATATTATCCCATGGGACACCATAAAGAATCTCTGAACACAGTCAAAGATTATCAAGGACTTAACATTGGAAAAAGTCAAAGATAAGCATCTTTTATTCTGACTGGTTAAACAGAGTAAACTAAGAGCTCCATCTAGCTTGCTGTTTGTTTTTATCTATCCAGAAGGCAAATAAACTCAGAGACTTCTAAATTAAAAATTGTGCATTAATTTATAAATAGGCTTATATATTCTTTGCTGAATCAAGACTTTGTTTAGGAATTAACTCCATTTTCAATGCTGTTTATTTTTGGGTGTTTTGATGAGGAAGTAATCCGGTGTAATATCAGAAAAAAAATGGAATAATGATCACAGCAGGATCATCTAGATATAAGAATATAAAAAGAGTCATATTCTGATTCCCAAATACTGCCTTGAAGAGAATAACAGCATAAGTTGAAACTGGGAACAACATTCTGACAGGAATGTAATTCCTTTTAGTCTCCATTTAGGAGACACATTATTACAAAACTATCTTGTTCTCTAACAAAGTTCAGAGCCATTGTAATTTTTTATATTTTTTTTTTCTGTAACCTTTGACATATAATTTGAGAAATATAAATGTGTCCTTTAGGGATTTCATTATCCAGTTATTGAAGGTCATTAGGAGAGATAATGGGGAGTTCAATTTCACAATAGCCATTTGAAAAAGTATTAAATTTAATCAAACTTCCATTTGTGAAGCAGTGTTTGACATTAACTTTCAAAATTGTCCCTGGGAAGTACTGGACACTAGTTAAGTGATTCTGAAAGACCTCCAAGGCAAAGGAGACAAGGTTAGGACAGTGGCCTAGAAGAAAAGACACTCAAATCCAGTTTTCACCTGTAGCCTGACTTTTTGCAAATCACTTGGGTTCTGTAGTTCTTCTCACTATCTGTATAATTTCTTTGGATTATTAAACTTTCTTGGACAGGTACTGTCCCTTACTATGACTGATTTTAGGGCTCATAGCATTGTCTAGAGACTTCTCATAACATCTAAAACGTGATCCTTGCACAAACAACTAATAGTTGAGTACTGGAATAACACTAACAAAACAGAGATTTTTAAAATAACATATCTGATGATTCTGTTAAATTATTTCCTACCAATAAATTTCAAAGTCAGATTTAAACAGACACAGATTTACTTGATTTCATGTTGTGATTATGAAATTCTGGACATTTAGGAATTTAGTTCTCCTTTTAGTTGCCACAGAATTGCCTGTCTATCTAACTAAAATTAGCAGTCCTGGTCTTTAATCAGATTTTAATTAGAGTTACATCGCCACAGCTAGGTCAGTAACTATGTATGTCACATTGATCAATTGGGAAATTTTGTCTGGATTTTGGGGTAAAAAAGAGAGCTTATGACCTTCAGAAGAAGGGGCAGGCAACTCATAAGGACTACAAGGATGCTGTGAGATTATGCAGGGAGAAAATTAGAAGGGCCAAAGTCCAACTAGAACTTAATCTGGCTACTGCTGTAAAAGACAATAAAAAATGTTTTTATAAATACATTACCAGCAAAACAAAGGCTAAGGTGAATTTCCATCCTTTATTGGATGCAGGGAGAAAGATAGTGACAAAGGCTGAGGAAAAGGCGGAGATACTTAATGCCTTCTTTGCCTCAGTCTTTAGTAATAAGACCAGTTGTTCTTGGGGTTCCCAGGCCCCTGAGCTGGAAGATAGGGACAGGGAGCGGAATGAAGCCCCCAGAATGCAAGGGGAAATTGTTAGCAACCTGCACACACAAGCCTATAGGACTGTATGGAATCCACCCAAGGGTACTGAGGGAGATAGTGGCAGCGCTCACCAAGACACTTTCCATCATCATCAGTCCTGCTAACCAGGGAGGTCCTAGCTGATTGGAGGTTAGCAAATGTGACACCCATATACAAGAAAGGGCAGAACGAGGATCCAGGGAACTACTGGCCTGTCATTCTTACCTTGGTTCGGAGGAAGGTCACGGACCAGATGATCTTGAGTGCTGTCACACAGCACATACAGGACAACCAGGTGATCAGGCCCAGTCAGCATGGGTTTATGAAAGGCTGGTCCTGCTTGACAAACCTGATCTCCTTCTATGAGAAAGTGACTGCTGGCTGCATATGCTCTAGCAGTGTGCCCAGGTGGCCAAGAAGGCCAACAGCATCCTGGCCTGTAGGAATAGCTAGCAGGACTAGGGGAGTGATTGTACCCGAGTACTCGGCACTGCTGAGGCTGCAGCTCAAACAGTGTTCAGTTTTGGCCCCTCACTACAAGAAAGACATTGAGGTGCTGGAATATGTACAAAGAAGGGCAACAAAGCTGGTGAGGGTTCTGTGGAATAAGGGAATAAGGGAACTGGGGTTGTTTATCCTGGAGAAAAGGAGTCTGAGGGGAGACCTTATCACTCTCTACAACTACCTGAAAGGAGGTTGAAGAGAGGTGGGGGTCAGTCTCTTTTCCCAAGTAACAAGTAATTGAACAAGAGGAAATGGTCTCAAGTTGCACCGGGGAGGGGGGTTAGATTGGATATTAGGAAAAAATTTTACACTGAAAGGGTTATCAAGAATTGGAACAGGCTGCCCAGGGAAGTGGTTGAGGCACCATCCCTGGAGGTGTTTAAAATACGTGTAGATGTGGTGCTTAGGGAAATGGTTTATTGGTGGACTTGACAGTGTGAGGTTAATGGTTAGACTTGATGATCTTAAAGGTCTTTTCCAACCTATATGATTCTACGATTCTATGAGTCTACAATTAAACGAGAACTGCACTGAACAAACACATACTGAATTGAGACAGAACACTTAAGATGAAGAAGACACCTGAGGAAAACCTATGTGCAGAAAATTTGCGCAGATTCAGCATTTTGTGTTTATTAGATTAACAAGACATAAACACAAAAAAAAAAAAAAAGAAAAAAAGAAACCCAAACCAAAAAACCCACAAACCATAAAACAACCCCCCAAATCCTAAAATAGTACAGAGTCTGTGTGCTTGTGAGAGTCTGTGAAAGCACAAAAAAACCATATTGTGTAGAACGTTATTGCCTTTCTTAGAAGGACGCAGAATGATTGAGTGACCCATTACACACCCATCCTCCTAAGTGCTCATTGAAATGATCTAACTTTTATCATTGTCTTTTATATCTAGTTTGACTTGTACAAAATGGCTTGCCTGTTTGAGACTGTATATTAATCTGCAGATTTTTCAAAAGCTATTTTATTCTATCCCAGTTAAAGAGGAAGAAGAAATTGCAAGCAATTTATCTTTTTTTAAGTTGAAGATATACTGAAAATAAAAAAAAAAAGACTAAAACTTGAAAGTGCAATGAAATTGCAAACAATTTTTCATTTTACACTGAAAATTTTCTTAAAAAAACCCACTTGTACATTCAAAGTATAAAAAGTCTAATTAATAGCCTACACCTCTGAGCCAACTGAAATTAAGATATATCATGATATAATGAGTAAAATACTTAGATATAATACTACGTACTACTTCAATTCAGTCCATTTTCATATCTGCTGTTCTTAAAGAAAGGTTGGTTCCCAATTTTCTCCTTCCCTCCATATGTGAAAAATGAGTTACTAATGCTTTCTAGGAAGTTGTCTTTTAAAAGTTTCAATAAAAGAGAAAAGTTATTTAAAGTATAGGAGAGTTGTGTTGTTTTGTGTTTGTTTTTTTTTAATAAAAAGAAAAAATTCTTAAGATTGACTCTACTTTTGTGTATAACTTTTCTCTAAATGTATTCCAATTGGTAGAATCATCGAATCATAGCATAGTTTGGGTTTGAAAGGACCTTTAAAGATCATCTAGTCTGACCCTCCTGCCATGGGCAGAGACATCTTCCCTTAGATCAGGTTGCTCAAAGCCTCGTTCAACCTGACCTTGAACACCTCCAGGGATGGGGCATTCACAACTTCTCTGGGCAACATCTTTCAGTGTCTCATCAGCCCCATCGTAACAAATTTTTTCTTTATGTTGAATCTGAATTTACACTCCTTCAGATTAAAACCACTGTGCCTTGTCCTGTCACTACAGGGCTTGGTAAAAAATCTTTCTCCATCTTGCTTATAAGCCTCCTTTATATGTTGAAAGGCACCAATAAGGTGTCCCTAGAGCATTCTCTTCTCCAGGCTGAACAACCCCAGCTCTCGTAGTCTTTCTTCTTAGGAGAGATATTCGATCCCGCTAATCATTTCTGCGGCCCTCATCTGGAACCTCTTTACCAGGTCCATGTCTTTCTTGTACTGAGGACCCCAGAGCTGGATGCAGAACTCCAGGTGGGGTCACATGAGAGCAGAGTAGAGGGGCAGAATCACCTTCCTCGGCCATGCTTCTTTCTGTGCAGTCCAGGACATGGCTGGCTTTCTGGGCTGCAAGCATACATTGCTGGCTCATTTTTCATCCAACAGTATCTCCAAGTCTTTCCCTGCAGGGCTGCTCTCATTCCATTCTTCTTCTAGTCTGTATTGATACCCAGGGTTGCCCTGACCCACATTCAGGACCTTGCACTTGGCTTCATTGAACTTCATGAAGTTTGCATGGGCCCACTCCTCAAGCCTGTCAAGGTTCATCTGGATGGCATCCCTTCCCTTAAGAGAGTCAACAGCACCACTCAGCTTGGTGCCTTCTGCAAACTTGCTGAGGGTGCACTCAGTCAAAACGTCTATGTCATTAATAAAGGTATTGAACAGTACTGCTGGTCCAATATGGACCCTTTAGGGACACCACTCATTAATGGTTTCTGTTTGGAGATTGAACTATTGTGTGTGACTCTTTGTATGTGGCCATCCAGTCAATTCCTTATCTACCTAACTGTCCATCCATCAAAATCATATCTCTGCAATTTAGATGGGTGGCAGGAGCACCACCTCCCCCTCCCCCTGCAGGTCTAATGGTGAGTTTCAGGGGTGTGGTGGCTAGTTCCGCAGGAAGCTCGTGAGCTGCTGGTCATGTACGCAAAAAAGCCCCAGCCACATACCCCAGCCACATACCCGCCCTGAGCCCTAGAGATCACCACAGCCAATGAGCCTACCTAGAAGACCCCTCAACCAATGAAAGTCACAGTTCAGATTTGACCAGGGTATAAAATGGGGTCCCCACCACAGACTCTCTTTGAGTGGGTCTCTTTGGAGCAACAGGTCTGTGGTCGGAAACCCTTCCTTTGGATTGAGACATCTACTAAAGTAACTTCCCCAGGGACTCTGTCCTCACCTTATAGACAAGTGGTCTGCGCACTTTGAATCATCATTTTAAGCCTAGATTTAGCACACACTGTGTAGTAATAGATCCCAACTGACATCCTGAACCTGCAAAAGTTATGTCTGCCGAAGCGTTTTTAGTATAAGATCCCTATTAAATTTTACCATTCTAACTTTTTCATGACACCATTAAAACTGATTTTTGGAACACCTTTCATTAGTCTTACACTTCAACAACAAGAGGCAAAAGCCTGGCAGTCTGAAAGAGTACAAGAATATAATGAGTGACAGAAAAATATGTGTTGAGAATAATTTTTTTAGAAATAATTGAGATCTACACTGATGTCCATGCCATTTCTTGTTGTTTTCATATTCCATTGAAGAGATGGCGGTGGGTGAGCAGGCTCCTGTGGCAGGTGCACAGAGTCCTCCCACTTCTCTGCAGAATGGGTGCGGTTACTCCACTCTGAACCAAGGGTGCCATGAGCAGACTGGGCACAAGCTGCTTTGAACTAGATGGCTCATGAAGCAAGTATATACTGATAACAGTATAGGCACAGTACTTACACATCTCCTTCTTAAATCTTTACCTACTTTTTAATTATTTGTCATAATAGGAAAATATACTTACAAATGTATGCAGTGCTCATATTTTACGAAATTATAACAATACTCCAGGCTGTAGACAAAAATAGAATTTGGCGAGCAATCTATTAACTCTGTATCTCAGACTGTTTCCTCTGAGTAAGCCATAAAGTGAGAAAATACATTAACAGAAATAAGACAAGATTGGATTTATTCCACTTAACATATTTCTACCTTTATGACCCAATAATGTTGTGATCAAGGACAGAACAATGGTGAGTGATGAGAAACCTCTTACAGAATTCATATGAAGCACAGCTTACTTCTGGATATTACAGAATTCTTTAAAGTATATTTAGTCCATTTCTTGGAATATGTATATAGAGTACATCCATCATATATACAATTGCAAAGCTTGGTCACTGAGGTTAAGTCCTGAATTTTCATAGTCCCTGTCAATCACAGAATGAGTGAATGCAGGAACACAGACCAGTGAAAGAATCAAAGTAATTTTCTGCAATTGTTGGGAAATGAAATATTAAGCATTTAGTCTAGGACTAAAAACCCTTTTGATACATCTTAGAGTCCCATTCATCTTTACAGTTGGGTTTTAGCCTTTGGCACAATGAGTCTCTAAAAATGAAATAGCCCAGACTTTGTCAATGTCTTGTATCAGTGACAGAAAGAATATTTTAAGTTAATCTTCCTAAATGTTCTTCTGAAGTATATAATATTCTACAGTAAATAGTCGTTGTGCTTTTGGGTAGGACAAATATACTGTTGCCTACCCCTTGTACTGGATGACTATATGTCTTACTGACTGATACAATAATAATAAATAAATTACTGCAAAATACTTTGAACCAACTTTGTACAAAAAAAACCCCAAAAATATTTGTTCAGATTTTCTTACTTATATGAGATCTTGATTTACTTTTTTAAAATCTTAAACTATCAAAGGATCTAAGTATGTATTTTGTTTAACAGACCCCACTAAAAGCATATATCTACAGTTGCTGGGGTATTTTAAAGTGAACCCAGGATTAAAAGTCACAGGATGTAAAGTTGGAAGAGACCATAATGATCATATATATAAAGAAAGTCAGTATAAAGCAGAGCTTCATTCAGTCATTAATTCCCTGAGTCCATTTATGAGAAGATAGATGCCCAGTAGGGTAGCAACTCTGTTTACATGAAGACAAACAGGTATTTCATGCTATCTTTGGCATCGCTTCTCATGTGTAAAATAAAAATATGGGATTGGGGTGGGGGGTGGACCACATGAAGCTTGTATCCAAGATTGATGGATACTGCAAAATACCTCTTTTACCACTTGGCAAACAGACAGTCCACCTTTTGGCAATGACAGAATACAAAGCATCATGAAATATCCTGGGAAGATTAACTTTCAATGTCTCCTGACCTTTCTCTTGCTCTTTACTTAGTGGTACGGAATCTGAGTCCTAAATTTACCCTTTTTAAACAGAAATGCCTTCTTCATTCCAATATTCCTCCTCTTTCTATTCTCCCTGTGTAAGGCTTCACAGGATTTTATTTTAACTGAGCAAGTCAGTAATTAATTAAATAAATTAAAAACATAACCCCTAAGGTTTGACCTGAGAGCGGAAATTGCTCTGACCGTTCAGTGACACAGAATGTGATTACTGAAAGATTAACAATGGGAAAGACAGCTGAAGAAACCACCCGAATATATAGTCACAAGATGCGTTTCTACTCTATTAGACCAAGAGCCATCCAGCTGGATCTTAACAGATGGTCTCAGTCTCTTGTAAAATATTAAAGTACTCCTTAACTCTATCATAGGATTTCTACTGAAGAAAGAGCTTCAATTTATTGTACTTCTACTGCTGACAGCAATAGTCCATTGAAGTGGCAGTGAAAGCGCAGGGAGACACTGGGGTTACTCTGTCTCTCTGGCTAGGTGCCCACAGAGACTAGGAAGTCACTGCTATTGTAATGCAGATGTCAGAAAGCAAGGCACACACTGCAGCTGAATTAATTGAAAGAAATGAGCTGCACATCCAAACACAATTTCAGCTTTAAAAATAAATCTTGGCATAATAATTAGCATCTCATGCTTCTGAAAGATCAGTGAATAATTAAGCCGTGCAGAATAGAAGTTTTACAGAAGCATTTTAAAACAATCAGAAAGATTTTTATGCAATAGCCAGTTTGCCAAATTCTTTCTTTTCTTTTCTTTTCTTTCCAAGGGGGAAAGGGAGAAGAAAGGGGAAGGTAGGAGGCTTAAATAAGGAGGTATTTTCTTTTTATTTTCTCAACTCTACTTCTAAACAGCACTCTGTGACCAGAGAACTTCAAAGTAAATGGGCTGTAATGATTTAGATGTGCTTAAAGACATGACCTGAGACTCTAACTGCACATCAGCTTTATGAAGAATAAGAGGAATTATTCTTTATTTGCATCAGTTTAACAGAAAACAGAATTGCCCCAAAACTATGCAAAAATAAGAAGACTGAGTTTTGAATAATGACCTCTTTTCAGCCTTTTGTTCTTACTACTATACAATCCAACAGTCAAAAATATCCACAATATGTATCCTTCTGATTCCTGAGATTTTAATAATGATTAAAAAAATAACCAAAAAGAGTTAATCAACAGGATCTTAGGATCAGACTATTTTCTCAGGATACTCTAACATTTCATTTTAAAAAAGGTTTATTAAAAAAAAAAGGAAAAGTAAAATTTACATTGAAAAAGCATAGAATATCTGTCTGTTCCACTCCCATAGAGCTAGCTTTGTCATCTTCAAAACGCTGAAGCCGCTTAATCTCAGACAGAGCATGACTAGACACAGTCAGTTCAATCTATATGTGTATTTTGGCAACAAATATAATGAAATTCCATTTGTCTTTTTCTATAAGGAACATAATGCCTTATAGTGGCTTTTTTTTTCACTCTCACTTCCTTATTAGTAAAATCCTGGGTGACCACAGAGACACCAGAAGCTTTCATAGGTATATTGGTTGCAAAGATTAATTTCAACATATATGCTGATACAAAAGTGAATATAGTACAGAGGTCTGTAGTTCAGAAATATGTATATATTAAGAAAACTATTACCCTTAGCATAACCACTCCCTGCATTTTGGTAGAATTTTGGGAGTCTGGATTTTCTGACATAAACTATAAAAACATCCTTCATATTTTTCCATCAATTGATATGTCATGGTATTACAAAGATTTAAGGTATTAATTACAATACAGAAATCTCTGCAATGGTATGTCTTTAACTGAAAAGGATTACCAAAAACCCCAATATAGTTTAGCCTTCCACATTAACTGAAAGGAATAAATCTGGTATACTGAATTTTGTAGTCTTGGCATTTGAATTTCAGTTGTTCATCCACAGCTGGTTAGAACCAAGGGGTTACAAGATACCGTTGTTATAGCTGGATGTTACCTCCTGGAGGAAGAATTGTTAGTGTACACATAGAGAGTGAGATTTTCAGTTGGTTACTTGAAAAGCAGGAATTTGCCACAAATAGAGTTTCAGTAATCACAGGATACATTGGATAGGACCTCTGGAAGTCATCTGGAACAGCCTCCTGTTCAAAGTAGGGCCAAACAGAGAAGGGTGCTCTAGGCAGTATCAAGCTAACCCCTGATGACCTCTGGAGATGGAGACTTCACAGCCTTTCTGGGGCAACCTCTTCCTGCATTTCACCCCCTTCACGGGGAACTAGTTGTTCTAATGTCTAATTCAAACTTCCTGTTTGTCTAACTCTTATCTTTCCCCTATGCCTCTGTAAAGTGACAGGGACATCAAGGCAGGTGCTGAGGGTCAGGGCAGCAATTCACAAAGGAACTCAATCCCATGGTACCTGGTCAGGAGAGCAGGGCTAGGATGGGGATGATGACTAGGGTCAGCTGGGAGCCCACTGATGGACAGGCAAGTCCACAGTGACCAGGCAGGCCTGAGACCAAGTTGGGAAGTCAAGGCTAGCATCAACAAAGCTTGGCATGCAGGTCAGGCAGAGACTGGGTGGGAGTACTTGAGCTCAAATGCAGCTTCTAAGCACAGTGGGAAGGCCCTGGTGAGTCTTCTTGCAGCTCTCTCACTCTTCTCCTCCTCAGGTCACCCATTCTTAATGTACCAGTGTGTGCTTTGGGGCACCACAGCTGAACCCTGGGGTGGGTGGGCTGCAGAGACCATCAGCACTCACAGCCTTTGCAGGGACCTTCTGTGGCAAACAGTAGCTGCTAATGAGCAATGAATAGGTTTTATGGGAAAAAACATGCTTACCTGAGTGTATATCCTTTCATTCTGATTAATAAGGAAGGCCTTTTTTTTTTTTCCTGTAAGGCAAAATTTGGAGACTACAGAGAGAAACACGGTACCAGATTAGGTATCACATTAATTATTCTACCGCATAGGAGGTCTATCAAATCTATCTAATGTTTCCTAGTCATATCTCAATACAAAACAAAAATTCACATTTTAAATACAAGTTTTTCTTCTTCTGAAATTTTTGTGTTTTGTCTGGTTTTTTTTTTCCTAATTCTTCAGTAATGTATATGATAATATGTCTAATAAAAAATTAAGAGCAATTTTTTCACTTTACAAGTGCATCTGGCATCAGAAATGTTCTAGATATTATCTCAGACTTTAAAAGTCTCTCATTATCATTATTAGATTTACATATAGGGAAAATCCTGTCTCTAAGTGCAATTAAATCTTAAGAGTTTTTCTTCCTCTGAATACCAAGAAACAAATCCTTGTCCAATGAATGAATGGTCAGTGGCATCATACAATGACTTCTAAGATAAAGGTCTGGCTCCAAGGAAAAAAAAAAAAAAAAAGGCAAAAGACATTTATTTGCTAATTTCTTTTCTAAACACCCTCCATTATGGAATAGCTTTTACAAATGAGCCTGTTCACTAGTTTCTATTTCAGATCCTTCCCTGGCATCCCCATTTTCTTGGTATCACCATAGCTACATAGTGGTTTAACAGCAGTCAGTATAAATTATTTTATTCTATAATTATTTTGTGAAATTGTTTTACATACTATCCAGAAATGACTTGGAACCCAGGTCAGGCCGGATGGGGCTTTAAGCAACCTGGTCTAGTGGAGGATGTCCCTGCCCATGGCAGCGGGGTTGGAATGGATGATCTATAACGGCCTCTTCCAACAGAACCATTCTATGATTCTGTGATTTAGATAAAACACTAGATCTTGTTCCCTCATTGGAAAATAGAAAAAAAAAAAAAGTAACATGTATGATAAATGTGACCTACATGATTTATGGTATTGCTAGAAAACATTTATTTTATTCTTGTGAAAGGTACAGAGTAGAATCTATATCAAATGGAGAATTTCAATCAATATGATCTAAAAACTTCTCTTCACAAAAAATGGTTATTACTGAAAGTGAAGTAGACTGCATATTATGTGAAAATTATATTGAAGAAAATACGAAATAATATATGAAGTTCTGTAACAATGACAATGAATAAGTAGAAGAGTGCTTGATATATGTTCTCACTAAATACTTGCCTCCTGCTATTTGGCTTTTTTGGGAAGTCCTCACTAGTAATTTGCAAACAAAATAGTGACCAAAAGTATTAAGTTATCTTCTTTAATCCTATCCATTCTGGAATGATCTACAGTGTCATAATCCTGCAAAGTTCTAAGCTTTTCAGAACAGCCTTCCACAAAAAATGTGCTTATGAAGATGAGTTTGAGTTCAAGATCACAACAGCTAATCACTTCTTGATGAATCAGAAATAGGATATGAATAGATAGTTAAGATTAACTCTCTGAATCTGAGAGCTCTAGAGGAGGAAAAAAATAAAAAATCAATAGTCCTTCCACATGAAAACTATATATTGATAGTGAGCCTGGTCTTTTGAAATGGGAAACTGTGAGGAAGCTGTATTACTAAAATTTGCTATCATCGGGAGTGTAAAAATTTTGGACCAGCCAAATTTGAAGTTCATGCTTCAGAGGGCACTAGCTCCTGTTAAAGAAATATCAAAAATAAAATTTTATTATGTTAAAAAACATTTATTAAAAGCAATTATTAAAAAAAAATAAAATTAAGGGCTACAAGAATCTATGGAATATTTCCTTAAAAAAATTCCAACAGAAAAAACAAATGCATATTAAATGCGTAACTGATTTCCCAGGATTTCATTCTAGCTGACAGTTGTAGCCACTTTAATCCTTTAGTTACGAATTATTTAGTCATAAGAAACAAGTTTTCTTGGGGCGGAAAAAAAAATAATTAAATGCTTGACATTTTATTTCTAGAAAAGCATTTCTCACATACTGTCTGCAGATGGCAGCAAATATTCACTGAACAGCAGAACTGCCATTGAGATTCATTAAACTACGTGTACTACAACATACTTTTAGGAATACCAAGTTAACTGTCATACACTTTTATTAAGGAAATTATAATAACATTAAATAATGTTTCAAATACACATCCAAAAGGATTAATTTGTTCTATTTAATACATAATCCTATAACAATTAAAACAGAGTAAAATAAGTAGACATCATATGTAGGAGCAAAGGTACATAGCTATGTATCTTTGCAGGAGTAAAGTAGGTAGGGCTTTACTGGAAGAGAGAAATTGAAAACACAGTATTGAAGTTATTAATCAATCGACTGAATTTCTTGTGCCACAGTTGCCAGTATTTCTTATCTCCATCATTTATATTATTCCCATACATAGAAATCCCCCTTGGTCATAAACCCATTCTAACAGCTACTATGTAAAAATAACAAAAAAAAAATAATCCTACTATCAAGATATGAAAGACTGGAACTTTAAAATAATTGTCTCAAAGCTTGCTTAAGCTTCTGCAAATCGACGGCAGGCTTGTGGGCTGATAAGAAGTTTGCTTGTATCTATTTAGCACCTTCTGCAGACCATCCTCTTGCTTGCCAGTCACCACCTAAGACTGCTATCAGCTGAGGAGGGTGTGTTGCTCCCCCAGCTGGAAAGGGCGTGTAGCCGTCAGCTGGAAAGGGTGTAGGCCTTTGTCTATCAGAGTGGCCAGACCCTGCCTACCCCTGGGCACACCCGAGCCTGTGCTGTTAACTCCAAAATTGCTGAAGCACAATAACTATGATGAGTCAAGCACTGCCCAAACAGCAAGGGGACAGGCAAAGCTTATACGTCAACCATGCAAAGTGACAATTAGCTGAGCAAAGGCCACCGTCATGCTGATTGGTCAAGCTATGGACCAATCTGGGCTACCTGGACTATAACTGGTGTGGCGACGCACCACAATTTGGGAATTGGAACTGAGACTTCCACCACTGTCAATCATGGATCAACGGGATGCTGTTGAACTTCTGTAGGATCACCGAGATGTTGTTGAACTTCTGTAGGATCACCGAGATGTTGTTGTGCCTGTGGTGGTGACCATACTCTTGCTATGCTCTGTAATACTGCTTCTCTTTTCTGCCTTTCCTCTAATTCTGCCTTTAACTCTATCACTTGTCTTAGTGACTAGTGCTGGGGAATAACAATAAACCACTAGTGAGCGGCATCTGACCTTGTTTGTGTTCTTAATCGCACACTTGGAATCATTGTGAACCTCTCCTGGGCCCAGTGTAGTCATACTGGGATGTAACACAGGCTCATTCATATTTATGAATCAATTGAGAGACTTCTTATCTTACCACAGATTTTAACTTGAGTGGAGACTGGATTTCAGTACATCTTCCAAAAAGTAAGTATAATTTTTAGGCAAAATCTGAAGAGTTGAAGAATACAGAGCTCCAATGAGAGTTACCATTTCTCTGTCAGATAATTAATAGAGTTAATTTCTATCACTGATTTTTTTGCTGTGAATGAGCAACTTGAATGAGCAATTTGTGAAGTTCACCAATGTGCCTTGGAAAGAAAATGTTTACTCTAGGTATCATATTAGCCTCAGATTTTTGTGGCTGTTGACAAAAAATAAGGAAGATGTTGGATTTTCATATACATAAGAAGAATTTTTCTATGAAATAGAAATGAAATTAATGTATAAGGTGATTGCTGCTGATTCAGGAACTATAAACAATTTATAAACGATAATGGCAACTGATGCACAACATCAACTGAAAACTATCAGTCACTGGAACAACCTCCCCAGGACACATTGTAAGAGTCTTGAGGTTTTCCAGACACAATGAACAGGGTGCTAGATAATCTCATCTAGGCTCCCTTTCCCATGAAAGGTTGGACCAGGTGATCTTCGTAGGCCCCTTCCAACCTGTGTTGTTCTACAGTCTTTTGAACATCAATATGTGGAAGTGGAAACTTTTATTTTTTTTAAGTTTTGTGCCTCCTATGTGCTTTACATTCTTTCTTGTGTTTTTACACATCTGTCATATCACGATTGAGATATTTGATCCCATTCTGTCACAAAAATGTCAAATGCATGTACATTGAAACTGGAGTGGGAAAAATCTTTCTTAGCACATAAATTCTGGACTCAATACATTCAGACCTTACCATGAATCAGTGGGTTTATATTAAGAAATATTCTTTTAAAATCTCTTTGTTGGGTGAAAAACAGCTAAAACAATGAGTTCTGTTTTACTAAAATTCAAGATAATTAATTGTTCTGGTCTGTTGCAGCCTAAAGTTCACAGAGAAATATTGCCTTTATGTAAATTACTGTCAAAATCTTTAATTTACCTCAGTCACCTTTTACCCTTTTCAGTTAGAATATTATTTATTCAGATAAAATTAAAGACTTGAAGGAGTATTCAAGCAGGTTGCATATCTTAGATTGCATGTATTCCTTTCAGAACCATTTATTCCTCCTTCTTTGTTGATACAAACAAAAATTCACTTCAAATTAAATGTCTTTATAGCTTCCTCTGATTTTTTTTTAACATACTAATTCCAGAGTTTTTGAGTTCCTACTAAAAATAAATAAAGAAAAAATCAACCCAAGACACAGGAAAAAAAGTAACCTAAATGAAACAATATTAATCTACATAACGTCTTCTGATTTCTTAGTCCTTTCAACATTGTATGTGCTGAAACTTAGTTGATAATGCTGGTTCCATTGCAGTAGCAAGCAGTCAAAATTTCATACAAGATTAATTGCCATGTGGCAGTCATTCTGATTTCAGTTTTAATTTTCTTCTAAAAACTCTTTATGTCTGGTGTGATACTGTATATCTAATTAATAAATAGGGATGTTTCCCAATGGATTTTTTCAACATTGATTTATAACAAATTCAGAGGGGAAAATAAGGGCTGGCAAATATTACTGTCTTACAATGCTCATAGTGAAACTGACTACAGACAATCAGAACATCGTTGCCTGAACAGCTGTGCATACTAATACTGTAATTCTAAACAAAAACAAAAAAATTGCTTGGGTAGATGCCAGCTAATCCTGGAAATACTTAGACTCCCTTTTGAATTTGTTGTCAAGACAATTCCACCTCCAACCATGCCTACATTTGCCCAAGCCTGAGCATCTTGATACTTTTAGCTAATTTCAATTTGAATACAGCAGTAAGTATTCCTCTGTTCAGATGCTCTGACCTGACTTTAGTTATAGAGAAGGAAGCTGTCTTCAAGGGACTCCTTTCTGGAATATTTACACTTGTCAGTAAAACACCTTATGCGGCAACTTAGTTTAGATCATTATTAAGGGTCTCCTAAAGAGGAGTACATGTGTGTGCAGGGGGAAAACAAGCATATTAAGAAGACTTCATAAGGGAACCTTTGGAGGCTAAACTCTGAGTAATGATACCGTTATTTATAAGGAGACACTTCTCTAGAAGTAATTTGGTCAGGATGATAAATTACCTGATACGAATGATTCAAGGAAGGAGTCTTTGTCACTTATAGAGGATCTTAGCTTGCTCAGGCTGAAGTCAGTTTTCGTGCTGCCTGCTGTTACGTTTTTTCCATGATATAACATTTGAGGATGCAGAGCCTAAAAGGAAAGATCCTATGTCTTTTACTAATCTTGCCATTGGGTAATTAGGACTCTTTGAAAAGCAATAGGTTAGAGCATTCCAGATGTCAAATTTAAAAACAATTTACTACCTAAATGATACATACATATACATAAAGAAATACAGTAAATAAAAAAACATACACAATGTTCAAATTTTTTTGATACTGCATATGTGTGAGCCTTCACACCATTAAAGTTGGCTCTTATTCACATTAAATCAGTGGTTTATTATATCCCGAATAACAAGAATACTTTAAAGAAAACATTACCTTTCTTGTTAGCAGCCCTTAAAATTCAGCTTTTTAGTTCTAACAGGAATGTATTAAGCAAGTGAACTTTACTTACGGCAATTTTTTTTTTCTCAATAATGTAACAGAAATCATTAAAGCAATTGCATTTATTCACTTGCCTATGAGGCTCCTTTTTTTTTCCCCCACTTGGAGAATTTTCTTTTCAATTTGATTAGGTTTGCAGCTGTGCTGTTTAGTAATTGCTGCACATATAATCAAAGACTAGGCACAGATATTAGAGAATGAAATAAAATTAATCTATCATAGAAGCTTTCTGTTACCCTGCGATGATCTGTGGAGCCTATATGTCATGTAGGTTGCTGTCAATGATGGATTCAAATAGTGATTCTGGAATGGAGGGAACAAAAATGTTGACATTCGGTCTTCCCATGTGAATGCAAGAATTTTTGTCATGTTTGTGTAGTGAAACTCTCTCAATGCAGACCAGTCTTTGTAAGATTTGCTCATACCATAGAAGTGCTTGTTTCATATTGACTTTTCCTATGGATCTTATTATTATAGAGCATGTTATGTTGCAGGTGGTGTTTAGCATTAAATAAACACAATAGCAGTATCCTGAACTTCTTAAAATATAGTGATGGATAATAAATACTAAAAATTACAGTGATACAAAGAACATGCATACAAAGTGATGAAAATTGTCTAGCATGCTTTAAAGTTTGTGTTACAGCAAAATAAGAGAATAGCATGCTGAGTGGCAGAAGTAGCAATACAACGAAGGCCCACAAATATTTTTTTCATTTTCCATTGGGTATTGGACTAGATGGCCTTTAAAGGTCCCTTCCAACTCAAACTATTTTATCATTTTATGATAATCATTATTACAGAAGAGTATAACCCATTATCTGCCAAAAACCTAAAGGCATTAAAGATTGATGGTTCGCTTTGCTTATGGTAAAACATAATCACAGAGCTTTTTCACAAAAAAAAAACCCAACATATAATGGTCCCCTGAGTAAAAGGTTTTACTTGTTTGTTTGTTTCCCAATGGAAAGGTGCTTACTTACGATATTTCATTGTAAAAAAAACAGGGTCACTTTAATAATTTATAGAATAAAAGGAAGAAACAGGAGTAAATATTGTTTTTTTTTCCCCTTTCCATCACTAATCATTTTAAACAGTAAAATTTCCAGTATTTAATCCACCCTATTTGATTAAGACCTGAAATTTTCTTGTATTCTGTTCAAAACTCTGCATCTTCCTTTGTATATGTGTGTGTGTGTGTTGTGGTTTTTGTCTTTATTCAGTTTCATATCTGTTAGCAATGCTTCTACGGCTACACTTATAACCATTTCTCTTTTGACATTTATTGATCTGGGGACTTCCTAACCTGCTTCAGTTTAGTATCATGTATATTTAGTAAGACACGTACATAATAGTACATATTAAGGAAGATTTATATCTGTTCTAAACTCCTTTTCAATTTTTCAGTTAACTGAGATCCTCTTTTTAACATTTTCTCCAGGAAAGAAACCAGAAACTATACCAAATAAGCTTATCATGGTTGTCTGCCCTAGCACAGAAAATCTGCAGTCGTAGCACTATGCGTTTCAAGTTTATTATATGTTTTCCTGTCATGTCCCTTTACAAATTCCTCAACTATGTGAACTTCCAGTATAAGAATATATATCCATCGTAAAGGTATAACTTTGCCCTGGGACCAGGCCAGAGCAGATATGAGATTTTTGAATACTATCAATTTGTCCTTTATTCTCCCTTTGCTTCAGCAAATAGCAATAAAGCAGGGAATGGTGATGGGAGAGATCAGTTATTGCCCTAGATCCATATCATACTTTGTGCTGTCCTGCAGTGCTGATAGCTGGTATTTTCATAGCCATGTGCATTCCCTGCACATCAGCCCATTAAACCTGCTTTCCCTCTACCGGCTAGAAAAGCTGAGTCATTAAAAGGATGTCTTGCATAGACCTTCTCTTTACTGTCTGCTTATTTCCTTCTTCCCCAATGAATCACTGCTCTCAGAGTATATCAATCAGAAGTGCAGAGAAAAAAAAAAACAGGTAAAAGGAAACAGATTCATTAGAAATATAAAGCCTAATAGTGAGAGGAATAGAAAATATTTCTACTGTATTTTGTATAATCAGATTAATATTTTGTTTTCTCATTTTCTCTAAGAAATTTAAATGTTAATTTTAAAATTTTCATTAATACAGCAACTAGAGTAATTTGAATATTGTAGATTTGCCTGTTTATAAACAAATAATCCATAATTAATATTCTTAATTACTCTTTAAGCTTATAATGATTACATTGTAAGCATTTTTTAAAGGAAATGCATATTATGTAATCAACTTAAACTGATTTGAAAACAACCATTGTAATAACAGTAAACATTTTACTCCGTTTTCACCAAGATAAGCTAAAAACTGAGACATATAGTAAATAATTTATTGTTTTATATGCTAGTTAATAGTGAAATAGAAGTTAAATTGATTTCACTTGATTTCAATTATATAGGAGCATATCCTATAATAATACTTTAAATTGGTAAATAAAATATAAATATATTACCTTACCTTTATATTGTCTAATTATAGGCTGTCTGAACATTATTTTAAAGGGGGGTTTTATGTATTTTGTGTAATGATTCTGTTTTCACTGTAAAGAAGCATTGTATTATGATGGCAAGTTTACAATCAAAACTTCACTGACAATTTGCAATCTGAAGGTAAACAACTAGTGTATATCTAGTTAGATGCCTAACTCATATGAAGAGACCATTAGATGGTCTATCTGCTATTTAAATCCTTTCGATCACAGAATTCCGGACTCTGAGATGTAAATCTCCAAGTTCCATTGAGACAGCTACTTCAAACTCTCGATCATTTTGTGCTCATGAAGTGGACCTATTTGGGTCATAATGCTAAATCCTCTTTTGAGTGCAAGTCTGATCTTTGCTTTCTATGTATTTAACTGCCATCTGAAACTAAAATTCTTACGTGATATTGGTGCTAGACCAACAGTGCAGGATCTTAAATAACACAATAGCTCATGACAGAAGAGATGAGCTGTCTTTGGAAACAGGCAGGGTTGGGCTGCTGTTCAATTGCCATAGAGTCACCATCCACGTGCAGCTAATGGAAGTTGTAGATGGGGATAATACTCCACTGTTAAATAAAATAGGAGCTGGGACTAATCCATGAACTTGAAGCAAAGTTTTATAGGTCAGTTTATGTACTAATTAGGGATAATTTCCCCTAGAGCGGGTCAGTCAAGTCAGTACTACCTGGTATTTGTCCTTTCTTTTCTTCTGAAGTCCACATAGTGCCCTTCTGGCACAAAGGTGCAGTTTTTTAGGTTTTCCCCATTCAAATATCCAAAATAGTGGAAGGCAATGTTTCAGTCTATCAGAGAAGCATATTTATAGCAGGAAACTGAGCATATGTTGCATAGCCTGGAGTGCAGTGATGGGGCATAGGAATAAATGGCCTCCCAGGATTTTCCAAGGGAGTACTGAACCAGAACAAATGGCACTGTTATGGGAAAGTTTGGGGGTTTGGATTTTGTGTTTTCTTTTGTTTGTTTGTTTTTCTGGTGAATTGTTATCACTTGTAAAAGCGATGATATATTCAGATGGTCAAAAGCCCTTTTGTAACTAAATAAGCATTTATGACTTTATGTTATATGTCTCCTGAAATGCCACAAAGCAGTAAGTTTAAAGATGCCCTGAAATTTTTTTGGAAAAGACTAAGGATGGGATTCCAGCTCTCCCATCCTTCAGGAGAGGATACATAATACTAGAAAAAGATCTATACTCAGTCAGTTGTTCTCACGCCAGAAGCTTTAAAAGATCAGTGTACTCAGTAGATCCTAACAGCAAAGTGCTAAGGGTGCAACAGGAAGCATTTAACCAGATCCTATCACTCACTGTCCAAATAAATGTAATTTTAGTTTTGAGGCTTCCTCCACTGTTGCCACCTAGTCATATCTACTCACAACTAGGCTTTGTAATCATGGGAAGGACACGACAAATAGACTATAATTTAAGCATACAAGAAAGATGAAACTTTTTTTTTCTTCTCTCTCAGAAAGATGCTTCTTAAAATTATATATATAAGAATCACAAAACTTGATCCGTTCTGAGTTTCGAAGAAAAAAAATGTGTACGTTTTGTAAATCTTTGCTTTAATGCAGGTTTGTCATAAAGGACTGAACCCATATCAACATAAACATATAAGCCTCTCTATTTGCACCAGAAGCAGAAGAAAATCTAATGCTTTGTCCATGCAATGCAGGAGAAAAAGGAGGTCTTACATACATAACTCAAACACCTTTAAGGAAAGTTTGCCCCATAGATCTCAAAACTAAAATCTCCACTAAATTTTTTTAAACATACTATCCATTACAAAGGACTAGTCACAATCAATTTTTTTAGATCAAAAGTGCAGTCCTCTAGTACTCAAAGAAAGGCTTTGTTCATATTCTTCTGGATGATTAGTTACTTATCACTGTGTGAAAACATTTCAAGGTTGGTGTAATACCAGAGATGGACAAAGCCTTAGACTAAAGGGGAAGGAGAATGGATCTCTACAATCAGATACACACAGTCACACCGAAAAATATAGCAGGTGCTCACAACCGAAAACTTTCATATTCCCATAACTAGACAGTGTCAGTTGCACAAACACAGGTGCCTGTGCCCATGTAGAATACATGATATGTTTATACTGCACAATAAAAAAGCGTGAGGGAATGAGCTGAAGCAATGTTCCCTGATGATCCACAGTGCTTACTTGTAAGCTCACTCTATCACTCATTTTTTAACTGCTCCCACTAGCTCGCTCCAAAACAAATCTGTTATAAAAGGAGTTACCCCTAAACAAAGAGGAAAAAGAAAACCTCAAACCCTCAGTGGTGCCTGTGGACCCTGGGGCAAGGGAGTACTAGCTGCCCCTCTTTGGTATAGCAGTGTAGACATAAACAGTGGAGCTGATGCTTGAAGGACACATTAGACCTTCTCCAGACAAAATACTTAGACAGTGGAACATATGCAGCAAATCAGTGTGTTCCTGGTGTCTTGGAACTCCTATTCAGTAGGTGTTACTGACCACAAAGACCGTGCTTTGAAAAACATATGGATCTCAAGAAGACTAACTAAAGTAATCTCAGCAGACCAAATTGCCACTGGCATCCAAAAATCCTTCACAAATATTCTGACCAAATATTGTTTAAAGTGGTGCTAGCACCTCTATACTTGCCTAAAAATCTGTACCTGCTTCTCTTACAGTTATTTATTCTCTCTGAACAAGACAAGATGTGCTCCTCAGTTCCATCTTCTAACTGATACTTCCAACCCAATTTAACTTACATTAACTATTGTTTTGTCTAAAAAAAGATAGAAAGAAATCTCAAAAGCACTGGTGAGGGAGCAGAAATAATATGTGCATGAAGTTTTGAAAATGCGGCAGTTGAAAAGCACGTCAAAGTTAATTGAATACAAACACAAGAAATTAAGATGCTGACAGAAAACAAACAAACAAACAAACAAAACCCCTTCATGTTGAAAAGGAGAGTAGAAACAGAAGGGATAATGAATGGACTGAATCTATTTGATATGAAAGAAAGAAGTCCACAAAACTATTGAAGAATGCAAAGGCTGGGAAATATTATTCAAGGCAGTTTAAAATAGAAATGCCATTCCTTTATGACAAGTTTATGAGTTGAAAAGCACAGAATAAATAAGTTATAATAAATAATTCATAACTAATATTCATATGTCCTACTCTGCAGTAATAGTGAGAGGCTTTTTGCTAGAATTTCAACATTAATAATTTTTCTGAAAAATGTGTGCTATCAATATAAATTCCTGTTCACATCTTTTAAGTCCTTTGGTGTATATGTATCAAACATTTCAATATATAAGTTTACCTCATAAATAAGTTAACACCAAAAGAGGGAGAATCCAAAAAAGTTTTTACTTGACTTTCATAATCTGTAGGTTAAATAATTGAAAAGAAATCTTTATAAGGTCATGCTCAGTGTTCCTTCCTATAAAAGGTTCACAGTTACTTCCAAAAACCACTAAAAATGAGTATTAAAGCACATTTCTGTATTTATTTTAAACTAAGATTTAATGGGTTTTCAGCAGAGGGTTGGAATTTGCTGTGTTATTGTAAATTGTTTAAGAATGGAACTATGTATTTTATTGTCACTACCTCCTGAAAATTTCAAAATGCTTGATTCTCTTCAACAAATGAACAAATGTTTATTTTACTGGGATAATTGTGGAAACTCAGATGAAACTAATTACAATTTTTAAAGAGCATTAAGTGTTTAAGTAATGCATTTTTATAGCCTGCTTTCTGGTTAATGAAGAAGTCATACTCATGAGGTTAAGTTGATTTTTTAATAATATATAATTTTGCTGCAGACATTAAGGAACATGGAATGTATACTGTGTACCAAAGCATGGATTTCATATATATATATATCAAAAATGTATCTCAGGACATGGTGCAGAGTAGCAGAGGCATGGGGTAGTGATAAAAGATGAGGCATAGGCTTGGTACTGGAGACACCACAACTCTAATCAATTCACCCATGGTCAGTTAAAGAAGTGCAGACCTGGAGCTCGTCAAAATTGGTTTCAGGAGTAAAAAAGAGAATAAATGCATAGTATCTGACACAGGTAAAAGACACTACAAATTGTTAATTTGGATTAACAAGGAGCTGCAGACCAATTAGGGGGAAAAAAAAAAAAGAAAAAGTCACAGAGCATATTAAAGAATAGAAAAACGGTCCCAAGTGAATCATAGACTGAGGAAGAATAAACCATCCATATGACCATCATATTTCTCCTGGTGAAGTACTGCAGGTGCTCAATGTTACCTTTGCCCCTCCATGCCTACATACATGAAAATGAAGTCGCCAGCCCTAGGGTCCAGAGGAGCAGGGAAGGGTGAGTATAACACCAGGAGCAGGGGTAGTAACTAAGTGTGTTCTAATCCTTGGTTTTTTTCCATTTAATTACTTTGCCCTAAAAAACACCTGCTTTAAAGAACTGCGGAGGTCTGTAGGGAGAAATAACTGCTGAAAACTCTTAAGTATTCATTGTGAACTCAGATAAAAAGACAAAAAGTTTACCTGCCTCTCATCTCTTTTTTTATGGTATAAATTACAGTGCTCGTTCAGTTAAGTAATATTATTAACAATAATTATAATAAATATATAGATGTAATAGTTATGGACTTAATAAATTTCTGCCTTGGAAGTCTACTAACCCCCTCAGTAAAAACTGATCAGTGTGGATTTTTTAAGATATATTGATTATAAGAAGCATAAGTATTCTATATTTTCATTTTCCTTGTTGTTTAGTTCTGGAGTTACATGGCAATACAAACAATTGTGCCTATCTAATAAAGTGGTTTTTTTGTTATCCAGATAAGTACTTGCTATAAGGAATGGAAATCTTGGGACTCTTAGATAGTCTAAAATTCATATTTCTATTTTTTCACTTACTGTCTTGTGCTAGTAAGTGAACTCCCTCTTTGTCCTTTTCCTCTCCCTGTCTCAGAAGCTGTATACTGCAGAACTACAGCAAATCTCCATAATTTCCCTCTGACATCATTTCTGCAGACATGATTTCTTGGTACTTGAGACCCTTCTAGAAAATAGCAACACTTGAAAGCAGCTGTGTCATCTCAGTGGACTAAATATAAATGGCAGAGATTATAAACAGTGTGTTCATTAACCTGTGCTAACACTGAGACTGTTTTTCTTTTCTATTGTTACTATTATTGTTACTGTTATTATCATTGATGTATTATTTGTGCATTTTCACTATGAGGTCAAGAGTTGCAAATTTTGAAACACAGACTCAGCAAAATTTAAACACTGTTACCGCAGATCAGAGTTGGCTTTATGTTTTGTTCTGTTGTTTTGTGTTTGTTTTGTTTTGTTTTGAACTCTGTGAGGAAACATTCAATTTACCACTGCAAAGTTAAAGAAAGGATTTATAAAAGTGATAGTTAAAAATAAATAAATAAATAAAAAACATTTTATTTGTTTTCAAATAAAATTAAGCCTTCTTGAGATTGCTTCACTGCCCAGTGTTTACTAAAGTAGACAAGTAAATTTCATTCCATCATTAATACTTATGACTATTAAACATACTTTTATATGAGGTTGGAGTGTGATCATGTCCGCTTCTACTGTATTGTTTGGGGCAATATATATGAGATTTTTGCTGTGAAGGAGGCACAAAGTTTTAGGTATCTCCTGATCTGATAATAGGACAATCCTGACAGATAATCTGCTGCAACATGCACAAAATTGCTCTTAATTCCTATGCAGCTACTGTGAAAAAACTTCAGTGCTATAATGTTTTCTTCAGTGAATTGAACCAATACTTACATTAGTGAAAAATATATTAAACATATCAAAATATTCATAACTGCAAAAAGAAGAACACATTTCTGGAAGTAACTCCTGTTCTTTCCATCTTGCCTATCATCCTCTTTTTCTTATTTCTCAAGTGTGTTTATTGAACATTGTCTCATAATTGCATGAATTAGTATCTTTTTTAAAATCTGTATGAATGATTGATCCTTATCCTTTTATACATCTCAGTACAGGAAGTACTTTTTGCTCTTTTCCTTTGGCTCTTCTGAGTCTCCTCTTTTTTTTTTTTTTTCCCCCAAACAATCATTTAGCATTAAAACATTTTAAGGATTTTATGGTAGCAAAAGTCCTAGATTGATTTGAGTTAAAATATTCTGGTGGTTTACATTTTAATACCCTATACATTTATGTCTAAATGTTAGGAAGAGTACATAAAAAACTGCAAAAGCCATATATTATTTCATTCTATTATAGATCTTGGTTAAAAAAAAAAAAAAGGGCAAAAAATGAGCTCAGCTTTTTCCCTTCCAACACAACGTTTGTTGCAAGTTCAGTTTTACTTCTCAGGAGTAAATAAGGAAATATGCATTTGACTACATCTTATGATAACAGCCTGGATGAATCACAGAGGCCTATTGCAAACTGAACTATTGTATAACAATGTAGTAGAAGTTCATTACTGAAAAAAAATAAAATAAAATAAATGACAGTCTGCAGAACTACCATAGGACTGCATAACTTAGAGTTATATTTTTTTTTTTCAAGACAAGGAGAAAAATATAATAAATAATGCCTTCCAACATCTTTCTTGAGATATGTGGTATTTCTCATTAAAAACCTCTGCTTAACCTATATGTATGTATATATACTTTAGTTAATATTAAAGAAAACTTAGACACTGATAGTAGTGTAGCTGAACATCTTTCCTGCCTTTCTTATCCAACACTGTCTCAAAAATCTCATGTGTTTTACTACACTTAAAGTTACTATTGACACCTGTGCTGATTTTGGCTGGAATAGAGTTAATTTTCTTCGAAGTAGCTAGTATGGTCTTATGTTTGGGATTTGTGTCGAAAACAGTGTTGATGATACAAGGATGTTTTCATTACTGCTGAGCAGGGCTTACACAGAGTCAAGGCCTTTTCTCCTCCTCACACCACCCCAGCAGTGAGTACACTGGAGGTACACAAGAACATGGGCGCGGACATAGCTGGGACAGCTGGTCCCAACTGATTCCATACCATATGACATCATGATCAGCAATATGAAACTAAGGGAAGAAAAAGGAAGGGTGGGAAAATTTGGAGTTATGGCATTTGTCTTTCCAAGTAACCGTTATGTGTGATGGAGCCCTGCTTTCCTGGAGATGGCAGAACACCTGCCTGCTGATGGGAGTGAATTATTTCCTTGTTTTGCTCTGCTTGTGTGCATAGATTTTCTTTACTTATTAAACTGTCTTTATCTCAACCCACGAGTTTTCTTACTTTTACTTACTTTTTTACTTTTTTCTTCTGATCCCACTTCGGTGGGTGGGGTGGTTGGGGGCGGGGCTGGGGACAGGGGGAGTGAGTGGATGACTGTGTGGTGCTCAGTTGCCGACTGGGGTTAAACCTCAACAACACCCCAATGGAGATTTTCCCTAGTAGAAATTAAATACATCACTTTTTTGTTAGTCATTGGGGGAAGGGAATAATATTTCATTTGTTCATTTTTTGTCCCTACCACAGTCTTTTAAATACTTAAACTTTTATCAGGCCTCCTTGTGAGTTGTCTTTTCTCCAAATATCTTTACTATTGGATGAATCATTATTAGAGATGATATTACTTAATGATTTAATCTTCAAATCTTATTCTACTGGTCATACATTTAAAACTGTGAACAGAGGAGATCTTGAAGAAAGGGGCCTTATTTTTTCTAGAAAAAAAATTATATGTGTAATAATAATCTCCAGGAATGAAGAAGCTCTCTTGGAGTAGATGACCTTTTTGGGTGAAGGTGACTCTTTCGGCTCTATGTGCTCTCGTCTTCAGAAACAATTTAAAGTCTTTATAGTCTCCCTGTGGGGCTTTCAGGCCTCTACCATAAAATCTTTCGTGATTCTTTATTTGAAATATTTAATTATGCATAGGTCATCCACCTCCTAAAGCCCCAAAACTTCACAGTCGTTTCCTTGCCACAGTTCAACAAAACCCTCACAGAATGTAGCTCCTCTCAGTCACTAGAAGGGCTTAAAGCTAATATTCAGACAAAACTCATAACTTCAGCCATGAAGCTAGAGGAGCGTATTTTAACGAGTCATTATGGTATGGCATTCCCACAGCTAGTAATTGTTTCAGGTAGTCTTTGCAAACTACACAGAAAAACCTGCTTTGGGAAACAGTGATGGTAGTGGAAGGATATATTTTTTTAATTATTTATTTCTAGTCTTTAGACAGCTTAGGGTTGTTTGTATGTTTGTTTGTATTATGGGAAACTTTTATAATATGATTAAAGAAACAACATAAAGGAGAACTTTAACCCAGTTGAACAAGACACAATAAGAATGTTTTCTCTCCCCCACACAGCTTTTAAAAAACGTGTTCTAAAATAACTCTAAAAGTTCACTGCAACCTTTCAACCAACACTGGAAACAGCAGCCCAGTTCCTTTTATGCGGATTCTGTGTCATGGTGACATTTCAAGAGAAAATGAAATTGAAAAAATTTAGATGTCAGTAGCAACTGAGTTGCACATATACAAACAGCTTCCTGCACTGACAAATTTCAAATCAAGCATTTAAGAAATAATATTTTGCATTGGATAAGACATCGTTTTAGATAGTGTGTGTCAGTGTCACATTCTTCTGTACACTGGAAATTGTTTTCCCCTAGCTCAGACAAAAAAAAAAAAAAAAAAAAAGGAAAACAAAATATTCAGTCCTAGTTTCATCCCTTTTTTTGCTGATAGGCAGCCAACAGACAAAAACCGTCAAAGAGTTATTAAATAGATGTAATACTTTCAATAGGCAAGATCTAAAGTGAAAAGCCAAGAGGCTGAGGAAGAACAATTAGAGAGATAGTATTTGACCACGTGGCAATCCTGTCATATATCTAATGGAAGGTATTTAGAGTTTAAAATAAAACCCTAAGAGGACTCAAGGTCTCTTGCAGTCTACATATATCACAGAGACAGGAGATCTGAACTAGATGCAATGAACTGTAATTCTAAAACAAATTAAAATTGAAGATGCATTTCTTTCCTGTATAAGATGAAGTAAATAAAAATATTTAGCTGATTGGTACATTTTAAAATTTATTAAGAAACTACTGTTGCGGAGGGTGGATGCTTTCCTTTCTTTTTCTTCCTCCTTCCCTTTCCCCTTTCATTTAAATCCACAACTCCTGACATCCAAGAAAATGGCTCAGTGGCTGGCTGAATGACTAGAGAACCTAATTATTCTAAATATGCAATTTTAGCCTCTGTGAATATCCAGATGTTTGAATTATTTTTACTCAGGATGTGACATACCCATTTTCACTTAGTCATTTGTTTTACAGGTAATATTGGCTGCCACTATATTTGTGTAGACCTAGAATCTCTAATTGATCTCTGAACATGCCTATTAGATCAAGCTGTGCAGAACAATTAGGCAGAGGAATGCATCATTTTTCTAGATCATTTTCACGCATATTTGGGACATAGGTGCCAAGATGCTGCCAAAATTGAAATGCTTCTCAGCAGGTGTAAAGACAGCCTTTCAGCGATTGTGGAAGTCAAGCAAAAAATATACTTGTAGAGATTAGGTGCTGCCTGGGTAGGCATGTTTGAAACTAAATTCCACATTAACCCTGTATTAGGCAGCCATGAATACATGCAAACTGCAAAAGTAAATAGTGGTGCTTTAGCTAGCTTTAAATAAGCTAGATAGGACTTTACATAGCCTAGCCATTGTAGCACATTACTTCACTCTACTTTCGTGCAAATGTGTGAGTCTTGCTTTAAATTCTCTCTTCTGATGGAGCAAATTCAAACCCATATCAGCCACCCTTCAACTTATAGATTCAATGTATTTTATGAAAGAACATTACTATGAAGAATATGAGAGAACCTATGTCCATTTTACTATATGTCTAAAAATCCAAGAAAGGGAACGGTGCAACAGGATAGAAAGATCGAAGATTGTTTGCAGCATAAAAGAATAACAAAGTGAGAGCCAACAAAGCAGTCTGCTGAATAGCCCATCAGCATGTCTTACCTGATACAAACTGCAAAGCATTCTTTTCCCCACCGATCCATTTACAATATTTTGATGTCTGGATATTACATTTAGTGTAACAGTGACATAAACAAAAGTACTATATGAAAATTAATGGAGGATTTCAGAGTATTATTTTCATTGTATTTAAAAAGAAAAGCAGCTGTAGAAATTTCAGACCATTTGTTCTTGTGAATAGTATTGGAATCAGCATTGGGAAGTTCACAAAATGTGTAAGATCTGTCAAACTTCATACATGATTTTGCTGAGTATGTAAGAATGATGTATGACGATTTTAGATACTCATGTCTAGAAATAAAAGAAGATAACATTTTATGCAAAAAAGCATAAACCCAATACTTAGCATATTTATTAGAAAGTACCATTTAGGTCAGGATTTCCTGTAGAAATTTTAATAGTGACTGAACTTCTGATGAGTTAACTCATATATGAATCTCATTGCATTTTGTTGCATGTCTAACTTCAGGATAGACAAATTTTCTCTTTCCAGTAAGACGGGAAATATAAAGAGTATTTCTGGTTATTCTCTTAAGGATAATTTTATTTTGTATGAATGCTTTCCACTTGCTGCATTCATAGGAGTTACTAGGATATGCAGCTCTAAGGAAGAAAATGGTAAATATAGAATATTCAATGACAATTATTAATAAGGTTTCTGCATCATTAGAAATGATCTGTCTCATGAATGTACGTAGGTGGGATTTTTTCAGACTAGAACTGACTGACTTTGAAACTTTCTGATGAGGGAGACCCATATACAAATATTTATATTTATTCCCTATGACTCTAGAAAGGTTAAATATGTTAGATGTTTTACGATTCCAAAGTGCAGACATGATATAACTTTTCCTGTACTCCCATGGAGTAATCAAAGCACTGTTGATTTCAGGATCCAGATAACTTGGAGTGTAGCCAGCATGTGACCAGGTGTTGGAGAATCTAGAGACTTCAAGAGCATAATAACATGAGTACGATTTAGGACAAGTGCAACAGGAGCATTATTAACTGTGATCATAATGAGAGAACATTTGGACAGATCTCCCGCTCTGCTCCCCTGTTGCCTCCCAAGTGATTGCAGAGACCCAACCTATATACTGTTTCAGAAAAAGGAAAGCAGTGAGAAAAAGGAATCATTTCAATGTTAACAAAGCTAAGTTCTTGCAAAATGCTACTTCACTCAAAAAGTACTAGACATAGGGACCACCAGTAATATCTAGAAACTGATTTCTCACTTCTTTCTCACACTTCAGTTATACTCAGAACACCTAGTGGCTGCATGAAGGGTATACATCACCTTCAGAAAGCAAAGCTAATGTTATCCCTGAGTTCACCGTGATCTTACAGTTCCCTGTATAGATAGAAGAAGATCCAGGGAGGAGAGAGAAAACAAAGCTACTAGAATTCCTTTTGTGATTTCAACCAAAAAGCCAGCTCCACAGCTCCTTCTATGTGGTATTTTTCATTTCTATTGACCAGCCTAGCCCATTTTACATCATCTTTACATCACTGCTCCCTTCCCCTCCACCCTCCACCCTCCACCCCCAGTTCCCTTGGACAACAAGCTCAATATTCTCTTCGCAGAAACAGTAACTCCAGAAACTTCTGCATAATGCCGATGTGTTCCTCCAATACAGACAACTACCTGTGCCTTAGTGAAAATCCCTGTGTTTTTCAGAGAAGGATTTAGGGACAGCACGGAAGATTATATTTCTTGTGAACTGGTAACAACAGAACTTTCTCAAAGAAGAACTAGGAGCAATATACTTATACACTTTACTGTGGTGAAAAAGGTTAACTAGATGACACCTAAGGTGATTTCCAAATCTATTTTCCATTATTTATTGCCTCTCCTCACCTCACTCCCCCCAGGAAACAGCTTGCCTTTCCCCAGGACACATTAATGAAATGCATCAGACTCCCACAGCAAAAACAGGTCAGCTGCAACACATGCAATATAATCACATTCACCAAACTGCCACTTCAGGGAAACCTTCTGAGTCACAAACAGTATTCAAAAGCATATAAACCTGACTGCAAGTGGCGGGGCATGTCAAACATCCAAGGTTATAGCTGAAAGGAAGCTATTTTTTTTCTAGAGTTGGTGAATTTACCATTTTACTCAGACTGCTCCTTCCCTAAACCCGCAGGTTATTTTCTGCTAGAGATTATAGTGACCATTTGATGTTAATTATGAATGATAGCTTTAGCAAGGCACAAGGACTGGAATGTGTAAATGTGCATAACAATTCCCTGCATACACCCTAGTCAACAATGCTCCATGCATTAGCAGACTTTACCTATGGCAGATATGCTGTATGTTGTTTGGGGTTTTTTCCAACTTACTACATTCCCCCTTCAGCAAAATGGATTCCTGGCAAATATATAGCCTGGAAAACAAAATCAATGGCTCAGAGTACTGGGTGAAAATTACGTAGATGATTTACTGAGATGCTTGTCCCTTCAGTGCAGTCTTCCCAATTTTAGAAAGCCCTTTAGTTGTAGTCATATTCTTACTAACACAAATACATGTACCCACACCCACACAAATAAATCTCAATAAGAAAGATGTGGAGAAACAAAACAGAGCATTAACACACCCGCTATCATCTGTCTTCCAACACTTGCAAATTCTCATTTAGGAGGAAGTCCCAGTCCCACATTCCTTTTCAACACTCTCAGTGCCTTGCATCCTGAAACCTCAGAATAAGATAAAGCTTCTTCAGCTACTAGCTCTCTCAATCTCTGTTGCAGCTATAATGATTCAGAAAATGGGGCTACTGAAAGGTACATATCGCTGGATCTTTTATTTTAAAGAAAATAATAAAAAAAAATAGGAAAATATTCACAAAAACAGTTGTATACTCTTAAAGTTGCAAATTTCTAGAAAATAAGAAAATCGAATTTATGTTGGCTTGAGAAATTTTAGCACTTCCCTTCGTGTATAGATACATGCTAAAGCTCTTAATTGTATATTCACAGATTATACACTCTTACAAGGACAATCTGTCATTGAGTGCTTAAACAAACAGAAGTCTGACATTTCCCAACATTCTAGAAACATATTTTAGAGTTTAAATATCTTGTTTGCATGTATCTGACCTCTGGATCTGGAAAGGGAATAGCTAATGATAAGCATTATTATATTATAATTTTATTATTATTATAGTCATATATAGTCATAGTTATATAATAGTTGTTGTTATTGTAACTATTACATTATAATTTGACTCTCTAACATGTGGTCTGCTGCCCATTTAAAAAAAAATAAAGAAATTTGTAAACGGTGAAATGCTATTAAAATTATAATATGACTTTATCTTGAAGGCAGCATTCTCCCAGTATTTTTGCTACTTGCCCATATATGCTTGTGTCAGTAAACTTCTTTTGCTTGCAAATTAACATAAAGCACTTTCTTCCATTGCTCCAGAATATTGCCTTTGACAGGGTGGTGTCACACAGCTGTGCAGTATTTGCCCATCCTTTTCCACACAGCACCAATATGAGTAAAGATACAAAACAGAAAGTATTTTCTTCTTTTGTTCATTTGTCTTAGTCTCTTCTTCTTTGTCACTTGCTTTCCCAAGATATTTGTGCTGTTACTGAAATTCACTACGACTTAAAGAATAAGAATAAACAATAAACAATAAAGAAAACAAACATTAAACAATGAAGAAGTAAAGAAATTATCTTTTTAGGTATTCAGGATTTCTGGGGGAGGCGGGGGGGAACTAACCAAAAAAGTTAACATATTCTTTAGCAATCTCAAAATTATACCATTTTAGACATGGCTATTCACCTTCCTAAATCATCAGGGCAAAGAAGTGAAGGAATATTCTATGCTAACTAAAATAAATTCATTCTAAAATGCAAATAAACTGACACTGTATAGCAGCTTGAGCTCCTAAATGCGATTATGTGTGGCCTGTGGCCGACAGCAACCCCATAAAGTTTAACTTTAAAGACTGTAATTCAAGCAAACAAAACATTTGTGTTTTTATTATTTCTTCATGAAAGTTTCACTAGGTGGAGCTCTAGGTCAAACATCCTTGCAGTTACTTCACCGTGCTAATTTCGGAGAATTGTTTTAATATCCTCAGTTCACCACATCTGTTGCTATAAAATGAAGTGCAGAAACTGCATTGGTTTTATTTTTTTGTGACTTTAGATTCACTGTTTATGTAAAAGTGTAATTGTCATGAATGATGAGAGGATTAAATAGAAAATCACAGAAGTTGTCAACCTAACAGGTCTGTTGCTGCGATTTAATGGCATATGCAGACATATCAGATTTGTCATGGTTCACATTTTTCTTAGCTGTGCTATAATGCTTCTGCACTGATGGTTTATTAAATAATAATTCAAAAAGCTCATAAAAGTTCAGTTCTTCAAGACAGATTCAAATTATTGATCTGTCTTAATTGTGCATAACAGATGACCTGATAGACTATAAAAAGAATACAGATACCAAATGTCAAATGAAATTTTTTAGTTACGGTATGCATACATAAACATGGCATACAGTGCTTTTTCGGGAAAGACCAAAAACATCAATAGGTTTTTAAATGTGTAAGTACCCCAAAAAATAGTCATAAATCAAGCAATAGAAACAAGAGATACATATTCACAGTGTTTGTTTGTATTTTTTATTGATTTGTTTGTTTACTCCCACCAAAGTAATCCTTGGCTTAATAGCAACTTTCTATTAAAATTTAGAAAGCTAATTTAGGAATGCTACTGATTTTTTGGGGTTTTTGTTTTGTTTTGTTTTGTTTCGTTTCATAGAGAATCCCTAGAGCTAAAAATAAAAAAAAAATAAAAAAAAAATAATAAAAAGTTCTGTTATCATTCTGTATCTTTTTTATAGCAATTAACACAACAATGAACTTGTTCTTCATTCAGAATTCCATTAAACATTGCATTATTGGAAAGTTTCTGTAGCAACAATGCAAGGAAAAATTGTATTATCAGGGATATCCAGTTGCCATTGAAACAAACAATTTCTTTCCCTAACTCTTTAGATCAGGCTATTAGGTAAATCCACTTGACGGATCTTTTGTGTTCGCTTCTTTTGTTGTCTCCAAAAGATGATGGAAATCAAGAGAGAATGAAAATCACTTTCCTTTATAAAATAATCTTTTCACTACCATGTAAAATTGAGTCATTAGCCTAACTGTTACAGAGTGTGCTCCTGCACATGAAGCCTTAGAAAAAAAGACTAACTTATTACTTTATCCCTGGAACATGACCTCTTTGCAAAGTAGTAAGAATCACTCTACCATAAAGAAATTAGTTATTTTTAATGTCTCCTTCCAACTTTGCTCTCCTATGCAAGACAAAGACATACATGTCCATACGTGGGTAGGCATAGGAGAAAAAGGGTGAAAGAATCAAGTCTCCATGGTTACTATTATCTGCCTGTTGACTCAGATGACATTTTTGGTGCAAAATTGTAAAAGTTGGGTGAAAAGAAAAAATAATAATTAAAAAAATCAGTTATACCTACAGATATTTTGAAGACAGGTGTGAGTTTGCTTTGCTTACTTGAAGCTAGATGGACATAAGCCATGCAACCTGCCAGCACAAATACAGCACTACACTTGTGTGCTTTAATGAGAAGTTGGATATACTAGATCAAGCTCAGCCATGTGTTAATGTAGTTATTTGGCTTCTAGTCAGCTTGCAACAAAGGTGAAATAAGTTTGCATTTTTCTACAAATAGCCTCATCCTTCATTATTGTCCTGTGGAGCCTTGTTTATTGAAAACCATGAACATCCCTAAACAAGTACTTCATGCACAATGACGATGCCTCTTGGCTTTCACCATATAACCTCAGGAGAAAAAAATATATTAAAAAAAATAATCAGCTGACTTGATTCTTCCTTTGTTCATGCAGGTGTTTAAATCTATACTAAAGATTAATGTGTGGAGATATTTTTACGGAAATAAAACTTTGCTAGTGCTGGCAGAATAAGGGAAAATTCTAATAAAATAATTTACCAGTGACAAAGGTGGTTAGTACTTCACTGGACCAAGTAAAACAATAAAGGACAAGTAAATTTCATTTGCTAGCTAGGCATGGCATTGTAAGGGACGGACTGTAAATTCCCTGACGAGGGGCAGAAGGCCCTCCAAGCCTTCAATGGAATGCCTCAAACACTTGCAAGGAAATAAATAATGCAGTCCTGGCCTTCCAAGAACTGATAAGGCTAACCCTTCTGATGCCTGAAAGTGTGGGAGAACTGTCTTGTGAAGACAGGATAGTTCTGCTACTCATGTGGTGAGCTTGCTAGTTCTCAGTTCTCAAGGCCATTGTGTCCGATGAGTGACTTTGCTTCATTATCCGTGAAATGCATATGAAAGCGCACACCCCTGCAATGCTAATGAGGATTATAGAGATCATGCTAAACATGTGTGACTATGGCACTCATCTCTCCACCCAAATCATGCTACATGTCACCTGGGAGAAGGGAGAAACCTGAAATGAGGCTGTCCTCAGCAATGGGGATGGATCAAGACAATTCAGCGAACATAAAAGGGGAAAATAAGTGCCCCTAGGGGGAAAAAAGAAGAAACGATAGAAGAATATAGTGCCTGGGAAGATTCTTCCCAAGAAAGAAGATAGTGTCTGGGAAGATTCTTCCCAAGGAAGAAGACCGTGCCTGGAAAGATTTTTCCAAGAAAGAAGAAGATTATACCTGGGAAGATTCCCTGAAAAGGACGCTGGAACCAGGACCGGTGATCTCTTTATCTCTGTCTTTTCCTCTGTCTTTTCCTTTCTCTATCCCTCAGTTTCTCTTTTCTCTTAGAATTGTTAAGTAACAGTTAGAGTTGTTAAGTGACGACCTTAAGTACGACCTTAAGTACCGCTTGCCATAAATTGTCCTATACCTGTTGTTAAGTAACACAATGCATACCTCACCACTTGCCATAATTTGTTATATACCTAACCAATTATCATAGACATGTTAAGACCTATACTAACCATTTTGGGAAGCTAATACATGTTTCTATATGGACCATGAAATTTATCTCACCATAGTCCACACCGTTGAGAATTTACAAATCTGAAGTCACTTACCCTCCCTCTTTACTGGGAGTGGGACGTGACAGGCATTGTGCATGTTTAGAGATGAAACTATGTAAACAAGACACTGATGAGTGCTGGTGGAGAAAACAACAGGATTGTCAGCACAGTATTTTTGCAGTAGTGTATGGCATTAAGAGACAAATGCCAGGAACGAGGTGATGAGTAACATTATCAAAGTCTGAATAAACCATGAGTGATGAAGTTTGTAAGTACTTCACACCTCTATACTTCATTAAAAAAAAACAAACAACAAAAACCAAAAAACCAACAACAACAACAAAAACAACAACACACAACAGAAAAACCAAACCCACAAAAAAGCTGGGGAGACAGGCTTCATTAGTTTTTTCAATTTCGTTTTAAGTGGGTCAAGAGTAGGGTAATGCAATGCTTTAATGCTCAGAGCTAAACGCTCTGGAGCTCAGGATGGACTCTCAGGTCCTAGCAGTGCCCGGGCAAATTGGCACAATGAGGACTTATGCAGAAACTCAAAGTTCAGTACGGACAACAATAACATGATGAATCCAAGTCCCAAAAGAATTACACAGGGTGGCAAAATGCCCCAAATAGTAAACCTTACTAAAGGGCTTAAATACTTATCTATCATGTGTTCTGCTCTGGATGAGAAGCTCTTCTTCCATATCTCCTACTATTTCCCAAGACTAAAAGTATAAGAAGAAATATAAACCAATAAAAACTAAATTTATATACAGTAAATGCAGGAAACATAGTGTGGGGGGGGCAGATTTATGAACACAGGAGTCCTTATTCTCAGGTGAATGTCTTAGTCACTCAGATATGAAGGCATGCTTGTCCTCTGCTCTTACGAATCTTGACTTCTTCCATTCAGTATCACAACCTTACCTGGACCAGTGGAAAGTAGCCCTCTCAAGCATGAGTGCTATGAGCTGTCAGTTGAGCGTTAAGTTAAAAGATGAGGATTTGAATGCTCTTAAGCACCAAAAAAATATTAATCTTTCTTTCACTGCTTTTTGGTTGAGACTTAGTTTGGAAAGACTATACAAAGTGTCTAAGTTTAAAAATGTATTGAAATTTTTGGTTTAAGCTTCATTTTTTGATTGTACACCACATGTGATCAGAGAATTGCCAACACACGGAAACTTTTCAATTCCTTTCTATTAATCAAAACAAGAAAGAAGCCCATTTTCTAAAATAAATTACATGGTTTTGGAAGTGAAATCAAGTGCTGTTTGGCATTGTAAACCAAAGAAGGCCCTGAGTAATTAAGTCAGCAGAGGAAGTGAGAATAGGTGGAGGAAATGAAAGCATAGCTTGAAAAAATACATCTGTGATAGATAAAAACATCTAAAACAAAAGCAGATGAGATTTTTTTTTAACTCATCTCCTGTAAGTTACCAGGTACTCAATACACAACTCTTTCACCTCTCTAATAAAAACCACAAAGCTCTGGTTGGAACTCAACTTGTCTTCTCAGGTACAAAACCACATTAATTAAGTACATAGTAGCCATCTGGGACACCACCTACAAAATTCAGTAAGTGTCTGCCATGTAAAGATACACTTCAGAGGAACTGCAACAACAATAAATAAAATGCACACACTGTAAACCATCAGTAAGCAGTACACTTACATTTTTCCTGTTCACAGGTGAGGTTTAATTGCACTGACTTTAACGGGGTGAAGATTAAATGTGTGCGTTTGAAACGTAGCTTTGCAACCAAACCAGAAATCTTTTCTGTGTTTGAATTTTTACCATCGTTATAGAAGTTTGCATGGACAGTGATTTGCAGATAGGTGTCCAATAGCACCGTACTTCTCAAGCAAAATAAAACACAGATGAAACACCAGATGTGTGTTCTAAAGTGAAATTCTCCCTAATGTGCTCCTTCTAACCACTGGCCAGACAGACAGACTGAATGGTATCAGGATTAATGAAAATCTGTATGATATACAGAGAGAAACAGACAATTTTCTGACTCACATTCTGAAGATTTGAACTTTCATATAATGAAAGACGTATATTTGGTATGGAGGAACAAAAATATAATCAGAACTTTTTAAATACACCATTGGCCAGTTGCCTAAGTATAAAATTACAACTCTAGGTTGAGATAACCCCCCAAGGCTTGTGTTACTAAACATAGATTAGCATTCTGCTAACATTCGTCTGACCCAAAGAACAGTAACAGCTACTAATTTGATACAGGAGAGAACTGCTATTTGCTTGTGATCGAGATACTGATTTTTAGATGGACTATGAAATAGACAACTTCAAAATTAATCAGATGACTGAAAGAAAAATAATTTTCAAAAGTAAGGATGTAAGTTTTCCAAATATAAGAGGATATGAGGGCATCTGTTTTAAACCTCTAATTCTGTTACCCTTTCTACTACAGGAATTAAGTACTTCATAAGGCAACAGAGGTATTCACATTTTCTTATATACAGGCTTATCTTAAATTATTCTGTTTATTCAGATACCCTTTCATATCTCTATTATGTTTCCAACATAGAAACTACCATGAAGAAATAACAGTCTAAAGATTGTTTATAATTTCTCTGTCTTCAAATTAAATATTCAAATGCATAAGTAAATATATATTCACATTAAGTCAAGAAAGTTTTTATAATACTGCTCATGTAGTGGTTTTTATTTTTTCTTTTTCCTCCTCCTTTTATAAAACATCTGTGTTTCAAAAGAGGAGCATTCGCATTAGTACTTAAGTATACTTAATCAATATCGCATTGGATTGTCTGACATTATATATTTGAACTAAATGAAATCAAAGAACCAAAAAAAGAGGCAACAAATACCCCCCCAAACCCACAAAGCAACTATAAATGGTAATTTAGTTAACATTCTATGATTCACAGCAGTTCAAGATATTTGTCCCTCCTAAAAGACAGTTCAAAATCAACATGAGGTTTAGCAAACTACTTATTTCATTTCTGCTAAAATAGTGTACTATTTTCAATCACAGAACAGTTAAAGTCCAAAGGGACATCTGGAGGTCATCTACTCCAATCCCCCTGCTCAAAGCAAGGTCATCTACAGCAGGTTTCTCCAAGCCACGTCCAGCTGGGTTTGGAATATTTCTAAGAATGGAAACTCCATAACCTCTCTGTGCAACCTATTCCAGTTTTCAACTACTCTCATGGTAAAGAAGTTTTTTCTTATGTTTAGGTGGAATTTCCTTTCTTTATATTTGTTCTCAGTGACTCTCATTCAGTCACTGGGTACTGCTGAGAAGAGTCTGGCTTCATCTTCTTTATTCTGCCCATCAGGTATTTATACACATTAATAAGATCTTCACTGAGCCTTTCCTTCTCCATCCTTAATAGTCCCAACTCTCTTAGCCTCTTCTCATATGACAGCTGCTCCATTGCCTTTTTCTGGACTTGCTCCAGTATCTCCATGTCTGCCTTGTACCAGGGAGCCCAGAACTGGATATTTCTCACCAGTGCTGAGCAGAGAAGGGTTACCTTCCTTGACTGGTTGGCAATATATTTCCTAATGCACCTCAGGTGGCTGTTGGCCTTCTTTGCTGCAAGGTGGCTTTTGTTCAACTTGTCCATTAGCACATCCAGGTCTTTTTCTGCAAAACTGCTTTCCAGCCAGTCAGTCCCCAGTCTGTTCTAGGTCATGGTTTTTTTTTCTCAGTCTTTGCATTTGTTCTAGAATCCCAGTCCAATAGAGTTAAAAGACATCAGTTGACTAAACTACAGTGGCCAAAATGCTATTAAAAATCAAAACACAACTTGCAGGGAAAATTTAGATATTCCTAAGTTGGATGCACAGATGTTTTTTGTTTGTTTGTTTGTTTGTTTTTCAGCTGCATTGCATAGCATAAGTTTGTTTTCCACTTATCAATCAAAATAGAAGTTTGTCATTGATAAGTTTCTTGTAAAGTGTAGGTATATAACATATAATGACTTACAAACTAGACACAGGTGATCAGCCTCCTTGGAAATATAAAATATTTTGTTAAAGGTTAGGTTTGCATGTGTTTAGTGTATGTGACTTGTTCACCACAAAACTTGTTCTTGTATGAGGGTAAGTAGTCATATGAAATTCTAAGTTACCTAACTTTCAGTAAGTTCAGCCAAGAGTAGTACCTCTTAGCATTTACTCTTTCTTTTTCAATATCAAGTAAAGCAACTAAGTTTAATGTTGGTTATTTTAATCATCACAGTCATAACTTCTAAATCACCAAAACATCATTTTACACTATATTCAATATATAGTGAATATAGTGTAGAATTACTGTGAATTATTGTGTTCAATAATTCACAATAATTAGATTTAGCAAATTTTTAAGAGGTGCTTGCTCTCCTTTTTATTGATAAATTAACTTGAGAAGTTGTCTTACAGCTAGTAGGTTTTCATAACTTTATTCTTCATGTTGGCTTAGGATATCATTACAGAAAAGTTTAATTAGTCTAAGAAATTAGGATTGCTCATAAACCTTACCTGCTCACATTGCTGAAAAATGCAACGTAGTAAAATTTGCAGGTTTGTAAACAACGACTTTATATCTGTCTCTTTCTGAGTAGACTTTTTTACTTACTTACATTGTTTTAGCACTTTCTGCTACTTCATCTCCTTCTTTTAATCTTACCGTGGCAACCTTTTTTTTTCCTTAGTTTTACTTTTTGCTTCAATACTTAAATTACATGTTATAATGAATTATTTTTTTCTTTTCTTTTTATTTTTCCCCAAAATAAGCAGGTGATTTGTGAGGTAGAGCATTCTTGATAAATTGCTGCAGTGTTTTACATGGTTGGCTCTGGCTTTTATTTCGATTTTCAACTCAAGACTTTCACCTACTATAGGTTTGGATTTACAAGTCAAGACGGGTTAAAGGAGGACAAAAGAGATTAGCTAATGGGCAGTACTGGCAGGCTATACAAGAAATAACAAAGGTTTTGGAAATAGGCTTGACATATTTCAAAGACATTTTATCCTCAAGTACTTATTATGCAAATGACTTACATTTCAGAGGAATCTATTTTAAAAAAGAAAAAACAAACTGAAAGTCAGCAAGATCCTGTTTACAAAATTTCTAAGCTTTTATTGCTTGTAGGGCTCTGAAAATTCATGTCTCATTCTAGTAAGAGCTTCCTCTTTGAACGAATTTCTCCACTGAACAAATAAGAAAAAAATCAGTCTATGAGTCATTAATCATCTAATCAGTTATTGATTATGGAAGTTACTTTTGCTTCCTGATTTTATTTCTAATGAGTTATTATGAATGTAATTAATTTTCATTCTAATATATAAATTCCAAAGACGCATAATGTTACTGTAATAATAATAATTTTAAAATCCCTTTCATTTTCATCTGCTACTGAAGTGTCATCTGTGTACCCCGTTCCTATTGGACATATACAAAGAAGCATATCAGTATTAACCTAGATATAGATGTAGTAACTGAACAGTTTGCAGATATTTACATACCAACAGTTATCCCAAGCGAGTGCTGAACTGAAGTTCAATGAAGGATTCAGTGAGTTCCTTATGTTTTTGAAGGACCATATGACATATACAGGAAAGGACAATGGTTTTCTTATTTCTAGTTCAATATTTCATCTGTGAGCACATGTGGTCTAACTATACCTGGAGTTCAGACTACAATGTATTTTAGCTATAACTGGGATATCTTTGAATTAAGAAAGAAGCAGACTAGTCTGAGCAGTTTCTCAGGTTATCACAGTCTGACCTACTATTGTAACTGTACAGTCACTATATTAGCTTATTTATAAAAAGCTTAGGTAACTTTACACTGTTACTGTACTGTACAGGGCAGACATTCCTGAAGGAATCAGCTGAAAATGTTAGGAGAGCATAGGTAGAAAACTAGACTAAAAATTAAACCCTAGCTTTATGGACAATGTTGTATTGTTTTTGTTTCCTTTCCTTTATAGTTAGGGTAGCATAAGAAAGCATAACATATTTTCTTCAAGTCATCCCCATGTCATGCCTTCTTCATACAGTTTTCTTGCCTGCTGCAGCCTGAGCTACCTCTATTTCTTCTGGAGATTTCTCCAGTGAGGTTTGCTACAGACAGGCAAACAGATTTATGGACTAATCACTGAAGTTTTACATTCTAAGCATTTATGGCCACAAACTACTTGTTCTCATCTATGTATAAACATGACACAATGGACGATAACTACAGCTAGATAAATAATCATATTAATAAGCACTGGGAGCGACTATGATAAAGTATATGTATAAATTTCTGTCAACAAGGAATTGAATTTTCTGCCTTTATGAGTAAATGTCACAACTTCTCCTCCAGTTCTATGTTTTCAAACTGTGAGTTATGTTACCCAAGAAGGCCACAGGAGGATTCAAAGAAGATTACAAAGTGTTTATACTGTCTGGGTAGCATCAGTTACCCAGCTCTTTCCAGCAATTAAAGACAATAATTAGAGCAACTTCTCAGAGCACCTAAGCAGCAGCCTTATGTTTTGAAAGGGAAAGGAGGAAGAGTTTTCACCTGGAGGATTTGTCCTCATAAATGGAAGAACCTTAAAGGGACTCATGTTAGCAAAAACATTTAGGGAATGCTGATCCACTGCTGTAAAAAAAGTAATAATAGTGAAGTTACCTTTTCAAAAAATATATATTTCAATGTGGAATTCTGGTCTAGCTTAAGTCACACAAATAATTTAAAACAGTTTGTAACAGCAATTTTCTTGGTGCAAGCACATTCATTATCAGGTCACAAAAGCCTTCTCTTTTTGTTTCACGTTTTAGAAAATACTCTATGTTAGGTTTATCCCAAAGTTCGTTACAACTTCTGTAACATAAAATTCAAACAGCATATATTACCACAAAACCATACTATAAAGTATTATTAAATGAGAGAAACATTTGGATATAATTTAATTTTCTATTTCATTTTGGTAATGCAATGTCTTGTGCCAATTGCATAGGAGTTTATTTCTTACAGGACTTTCTCAAGTCATATTCTCAAAACCTGTTAGGTATTTAGGCATCTGAAAACTGAAGTGCTGGAGGGACTCTCTAGGATTCTGCTTCTCAGCATGCACACAATCACAGTAATTAATTCAACATATTCATGTCTAAATAAATGCTCTTTCACTCTTTTCACACAGTAATTAGAAGAATGCTTAATACTTGCCAATAACAGGCAATAGCAATTTCACTTAAAATGGTACTAATGCTGCACAGATTTTACACAATAAGATACCCATATGTGGTATCTAGCTTGTGTTCTCCCTTCAGTCTGTAGTGCATCAACCACATGGATGTCCTAACTACCTGACTAGAAGCATTCTCTATTCTTTCTTGGCTACTTTGATTGAACTGTTGAACTGAAGGTTTATAGAACTATTAACATTAACAATATTTTCTAGCCCACATTCTGCTCCCTGTTCTGTTTCTTTCAGTTTCTGAATGAGTATCTCAACTCCAGTGTGATAAAAAAAATCATTATATAAAAGGTATACAGTACACCATTTCTGGCGAAACAAACAAACCAAACCAAAACCAAAAGATAAAAGGAGGAATCTGTCATTTGTAAAAGGAGTGTAAAAGCACTTGTAAAAAAAAGCACATTTGTAAAAGCACTCTTTTTTTTTTTTTTTCTCAGCAAGCCTACCATTAAAAAGATTATAAAGCAATTTGATGGAAACATCAAATGTCTTAAAAGATTGATTGATTGCTAAATTCCACATAGATTCATAGATTCAGACTCTGATTGTTCCCTGAAGTTAAAGAGTTTCCACTGAAGTCACTAGAACTTCACCTGTGTCCATTCTGGAGGCCCCTTGCAGGCACTATGAATATTACAGTCATATCTCTTTTGACAACTGTAGGGGGAATCCCGGCATACTATTAACCTTCTTCCACAATTACAAAGCTCCTTTTAGCGCTGCCTCCTATACCACATGCATCTGCTGCATCCTTTCATGACCAGCTATGCTGGGAGCTGTGTTAGAGCAAAACCAGACCAGATCAAACCTCATCTCCTTCCAAACTGAACTTAAGACTCAATTCCTTCACACCTCCAAGATCAGCAGAGGATCGATCATCTAAGCAATGCCACAGTGCACACTGAGTGCATTACCTAGGAAGGCATCATTCAGGGCACAACAAAGTGGATGGCCCTCACAATAGATTGGCATTCTTCTTGCATGAGAAGGGAATCTAGTCCTTCAGAAAAAGAAGACATAAAGAAGGCCCAGATATCAAATAGAGTAGTCTGAGAGAACTGAAGGAGGGCTGACAGACTGGTGCTCAGTGTAAAAGGAGACCTGGTTTCTATGCTGTCAGAGTGCCACTGGCAGGGAAAGGGGCATCAGTGCCAGAATGAGAAGATTTTCTTTCAAATACCTTACCTTGGGCTGATATATGAACACACCTACTGGATGACTATAACTCCGTGCATTGTGATGAGCTGACATGTGATTTCTATATGAACTATTTGCTGCTGGCATTGACTAATCTTGGTCCGTCTAAAGTGGCATTGATTAGTGGATGTCTTGGGATTGTTTACAGATTCTGCAAACTTTTTATGAAATAAATGTGATTTGAATAAAACTGGTCAAGTAGTGAGAAAAATAAATGTTTTTAATACCAAATCTAGTACCATGAAAATATTTTCCTCTTTCTCCCCATGAGGGTCAAAGCACAAGTTTTACACGCCTCTGTTTTAATAGAAAGTGAGAACAGGTCTGAAGGCATACACATACATCCTGGTTTGAGGTAAAACAGAACCAATTTTCTGTTCAGTAATTGTACTTCTTAACTAAGCCTCTTCTAACTTTCTGAAACTCTCTGAAAATAACATTGTATTGTGCAGAAACTGTTCGTTCTCAGAATGATAAGGCCAGGAAATGGAATGCAGAGAGGCTCTTGCTTATATTTATTGCTATAACAACCACTGTCAGCTAACTTTGTTATATGCCCTGTTGGAGGGTCGGAAGCTGAAAAACGTAGAGTTGCACCTGTGGGGAGGAGCAGACAGGACAGATGACCCAAAACTGACCAACAGGTATTCCATCCCACCTGCACCATCATTAGTATGAAAGCTCAAGGATCAAAGGGTCAGGTCCTCTTTTCTTCAATGACCAGCATCCGAGGAGGACTCTGTTCTTCTGCCTTTGATCCCAATCCATGCATTCCTGATTACCAATCCAGAATCCAATTCCCATCCATTGCTGAGTCCAGTCTGGGACTTCCCCAGTGTCTACTGGTGACATGATTGTCATCCTTGGAGCTTGATATGGTTTTGCATATATTGTATCTATTTCATTATTTCCTTGTTATTATTTTATTAATATTTCAATAAAGTAGTTTATTTCCTTCTAAACTCATAAATCTCTTTATCTTTCTTTCTCCTCTCCTCAGAGAGAGAGGTGGGGGAGAGCATCTGTCGTTTTATGTCATTGGCCAATTCAGCCCAAACCACGACAACATATACAGAGCTGCAGGTGATGTCAGCTTTATTAAAAACACAAAAGATTCACCTATTGTATTCATCTACTAAAGCCTACATTTTCTGAGCCTTGGAATGCAATTTTCCCTAAAAATATAAAGAGCAATTAAATGGCAGTTAGTGAAAAATAAATCCTAGGTAGAATACTGATTCAAAAGGGTTGAAAGAATTTATAGGGTCAGATTTTACCCAGGTAAAGTCTTGAGGTAGAGTTAAACAATGCAGAGAGCAAAATGTGTACTAATTACAGCCAAAGCACAAACAGTCTTCCAGAAGAGTCTGGCGGGAATTTAATCAAGAGAATGAATAGCAGGTAGGAAAAAAATTCTAGAAGAAAATACTATTTTAACTGAGGAAGCTGCTTGCCCTTTATTCATTTTTTTTTTTACTGAAGTGCTCAGATCTACCCAGAAAAAGGCCATTCCAGTGTTTCACCTTTCCTAATGCCAGCAAGACTAATATTGCCTCTATCCATTCCCAGTGTAATGCTCAAACCATATCTGTCAATTTTATTCAATAAAAAGGATTTCAGCAACGTGATACTTACACCACACCTCTTCCTGAGGGAGCAGGAGTCTTTATGGATTTCATAGCATGTCAGCATTAGTCTGTTGGACAGGTTCTCTTCTCTTTCTCTTTTTACAAGTAGCAGTAAGATTTCAGTTTGCCCTGGGGCTACTAAATGAAATGAAAATAAACTTACATCAGATGTCTAAAATCAGTAAGTAGAAGTAGTGTCAAGTCAGAAAATATTAATGCCAATTTGCTATGTGAGGCATCATTCAGGAAAAAAAAGAAGACTCTAGATCCAGATTTTCAATTATATTCCAAACACATTTCCATTGTGGCTGGCTTTATGTCCTCTAAAATACCTTGTCTTTGGAATAATCATAATAATAATAATAATAATAATAATAATAATAATAATAATAATAATAATAATAATAATAATAATAATAATAATAATAAAAAAAATACCTCTCACACACTGTTTGCTAATACACAAAACCAGACTCAAATACAGTTTTCCTGCTCTTGTAGCACTCTAGCTTAAATAAGTAGACCAGCATGCCATCTTTTTGAGTTAAATGTATTACAATCAGATGTATACTTTATATCAAGGATATCTCATTATTGATGAGACTAAAAATATATCTTGAGAAATGTAAAAATCTGTGTTTGGACTTTCTGAATATAAAATATACAATCAATAAAGCTCTAAAACAAGGAATGAGTGGTTTTAAGCCACTTTCTCTCCATTGCTGAGGCCAATCATCAGCAGAGACACTCTTCAAGTAATATTTTTGAGATTTTATTTTTTTTTAAAAGCAGTCATTTGTTTTATAGTTTTGATCAGCTATATTTTTCCAGTTCTGCCATGATAATCGTGGATGAAGAAATTTCGTGGCAATGTTTTTTTTTTTTGCTTGGGCATACCTTCTGTTCACGGTACAGGAAAGAAGAGATAAAGCATAACATTTATGCTAGGCCTATGAACTTTGAAGTTTTACAATCAAAGGGAATATCCTGCAGACATAACTACAGTCAGAGTCATTAGATAAAAATGACATAATTTATTATATTATTCATAAATATGTTACTCAATTAAGTGTCTTTATTAGGCCACAAAAGGAAATTTAAAAGTAGGCTCTTCAGTGATAGAATCATCTAAGTGAAATTTTCAAAATAACTAAATAATTTTGGAACACCATTTCTATTGACAAATAATAGAAAAATTGCATAAGAAGAGCCAAAGTGATTAAGTTACGACCAGTTCTCCTGTTCATTCTATGAACACAATGTTTCTGTCCACCCACAATGAACATATTTTTATTATTTGGAAAACTGCAACAGAAACTGAACAGTAGTTTATATCCTTCCTACTTTTATATTTCACTTTTGTACAGCACGTTTAACATTAATGCAGTGCAAGTTCATGTATAAAGTGTATACTGTGTTCCAAACGAGTCTGAGGTAATGTTTACACTATGAAGTTGTATATGCATATACTGGATGAGGAAATATTGGTTTACCTATAATGATTTAAAAACTCAGGACAACTCCCTTTTAGTCAATCACTGACAGTGTCTAAGAAACATTTTGGAGAAAGTAGATCCTTAGAGAAATTAAATCTAATAAAGATAGCTGTCATCGCCCAAATAGCTAATTGGTACCTATGTCAGTCAAAATCGTGGAATAGCCTAATTAAACATGATTTAAAGATTTCCCCCTTTCATGATCAGCAAATTATTCTAACACAAATATGGGCATCAGGATCTCTTTGCACTTTCTACTAAACAGGGACTGAATCAAAATATTAATGAGAGAGGATCAATGACCTAATTTACTCAATAAACCAATTTGTCCCAAGGAAAATAAAATAGACACAATCAGTGTTTTTTTATACTTACCCTAAACTTCATCAACTCAGAAGATTTCAGCTGTATCATAATATGTAGACAGATAGATAATGGTCCTCTGAAGTGCTAGCAGGCTCTGCTACTGCAATTATACTAAAAATAGAGAAAAATAAATATTATGCATCATCTGAAAAAGGAACATTCACTGTGTAAAAAAAAATTGCTGAAAATCAAAGCTTTAACATTTATTCTGCTATTGTAAAATAGAATAAAAAAATATTCAGAAAGACAAAATACATTTCTTATATGTAGTAACATTTTAATTTGATTCTTTTGTACATATTTTTCCAGGATAGATCATAATTGCTTATAACTGCAGGACTACAGATACTTGATTATGATATAATTTGTAACTCTTTAGGGGATATGAAAACACTTCACAGGGAAAAAAAAAAAACAACCCAAAATGTTCTTTAGAATGTTCCATGCTGCCACGATTCTCTTCCTATTCTAGAGAAATGCAAAAAAAATTATGTAAACCCAAAGGGTGGCAGTTTAGACCAATACTTACCAATATTTATCATTTACAAACCTACTGTCCTTTTTTTTTTTTTTAGTCAGTGTCTTGCATCAAAATCTCTTTCATTCACATAGTGTTTTATTTGACTTCCTCAGCCATGTCATAATTTTGCATAAGACAATTTTGTTTAACAAGGCACAAGCTTATATGAAGAGGGTAATGTGATTTTGAACTATGCTATATATGCTACACTAAGTTTCGATGTGGATAATGCCAACTAAGTGTGAGCCAAAGACCTCATATTAATCCAGGCTTATCTACTACCCGTGCACTTTAAATTTAAATTGGAATTGCTCCAGAATACTATCACAGTGGGAAAATTCACTCACAGTTTGTGATGCATTGACCTTGGTTGGCTGCCAAGTGCCCACCAATCCTCAGTCACTCCCCCGTCCTTGGCAGGACAGGCAAGGAGAATATACAACGAAAGGCTCATGGGTCGAGATAAGGACAGGGAGATCACTCAGCAATTACTGTGACAGGCAAAACAGACTCAGCTTGGGGAAATTAATTTAATTTATTGCAAATCAAATCAGAGCAGGTTAATGAGAAATAAGAACAAATCTTAAAACATATTTCCCCCATCCCTCCCCTCTTGGGCTCAACTTCATTCCCAAATTCTCTACCTCCTTCCCTCAAGGGGTTTAGAGAGTCAGGAAATAGAGGCTGCAGTTAGTTTCTCACACCTTGTCTCTGCTGCTCCTTCCTCCTCATGCTCCTCCCACACTCCAGTATGGAGTCCCACCTATGAGAGACCATCCTTCATGGACTTCTCCAATGTGGGTCCTTCCCATGGGTTGCAGTCCTTCAGGAACTCCAGTGTGGGTCCCTTGAAGGGCCACAGGTCCTGCTAGGAGCCTGCTCCAGCATGGGTTTCCCACAGGGTCACAATTTCCTTTGGGTATATCCACCTGGTCTGGTGTGGGATCCTCCATGGGTTGCAGGGTAGAGATATCTTCTCCACTGTGGTCCTCCATGCGCTGCTGAAGAACAGTCTGCTTCACTATGGTCTTCATCACAGGCTGCAGGGTAATGTCTGCTGCAGCACCTGAATCACCTCCTCTCCCTCCCTATTCACTGACCTTGGTGTCTGCAGGGCTGTTCCTCTCACATATTCTTACTCCTCAAATATGACCTGACTGGCTCAGCTTTGGACAGTGCCATGTCCATCTTGGAGCCAGCTGGCACTGGCTCTGTCAGACATGGGGGCAAATTCTGATTTCTTCTCACAGAAGCCACCCCTGTAGCCCCTCTGCTACGAAAACCTTGCCATGTAAAGACAATATATTGTTTGTTCTTGATTTATTTTCCTTTTGGAACAACCAGCACCAAAAAGACCAGTGCACTGCTTTTGTACACAAGATGAAGTCATAAACTGAGCACAATGTAGCTCTCTTGAACCAGAGATACTGAAGTACAAACAGCCTGAAACATAACATAAAAAGTATGACTCGTAAGTCTAATCATGCTTAAGGCTATTTTTAACTTCATTGTGTGGATAAAGTTGAGGTGGTCATTAAGGATCTTTCATGATCATATTAATACAGTAGCAGACCTATGCCTGAGCTTTACCTTTCCTATAAGTCCCACAAGTGCTGCACTCCACCAGTTCAACACAGAATGCATACACAACAGCAGAAGAGTAAGAATACTAGAAACGTGATGAAAAAGTAGTTTATAAGCTATTCTATATGGAAAATTAGGTCCATTATCTAATCTTTACTGCTTGGTTTCTAGAGAGTAGCTGTAACTTTGAAGTTTAGAGAATAAGATGTCATCTTTTCAATGTTTTGTCAGCTTGAATTACCTTTGCACAGGTTTGGTTTTTTTTTGTTTTTTTTTTCTTCATGATGTTGTTACAAGCATTCATTGTGTCAAACTATCTTGAAATACCATCATGTCAGTACTTTCCAAGATGATGATATTTATAATTTGACAAAAGAACATAAAGATGCTATCAAAAAGCTGTCACACCCAGACTGAAATGCACTGTTTCTCTTTAAATCTGGTAATGTATTTTTTGTGTTTCACTGCTTTATACTGTGGACTATAGACTTGTTGTACTTCCTTTGACTGCCACATGATTTATGATCCAGATCTTTCAAGATTATAAAAAGAACCTCTCTCACAGATGATTTTAGTTTTAACAAAAACTGAGTGGGAACAAGGTTTGGGTCAACCATTGCACAGACTATCAGGAGAATCTATAAAAACTGATACAGACAGCTCTATACGTGATGGTCTGCAAGGAAGTTATAAACTTACTTTGAAGACTTGACAGAACATCAGAAAGATTTTCTTCTTTTTTTTTTTTTTTTTCATGACTCAGTTGGGTTTTTTTCATACCATATACAGCTACGGACACCTGTATAAAAATATATAGAAAAATGCCCTTCAAAATGCTATCCCAAAAGTCTGAATTATACTTGATGCCGATACTAAAATGTTATATCAACCTTTAAAGTATGAAGGTATGAAACATTATGCCAAACTAATCCAAAGCACTTGTGAAGTTTATATGTAAACTGAAAATGGAAAACTTGCTTTATCACACGAAGAAAATCCATAAATATGAAGAAAGTATTTCTACTGCTATTATAATCAGTAGTGGTAGTGACACTGAAAGGGTTTTTTTAAGTAGAATATGTTTGGGGTTTTTTTGTTTTGTTTTTTTTTTCTTTTAATCAAAGTATCCCATGGAAGGAAGGAAGGAAGGGCAAAAGGTCAGTAATTTAAATATTAAGTCATACTAAAAATGGAGAGTTTATGCTGGAAGGAAGCTTTATTTAAAGCTGTGAGCATGTGAAAATGTTGCATCTTAAATAAAGACCTGGTATAATCACATTTAAAAATTATTGTCTGTCTATGTTTGACTTCTGAAAGGATTATATTTCCTAGTTTTCTATAGTGTGCTGAGGTCTCTTTTCCTTGGCTTACTTAGCAGTAGGAGCTGAATATTAGGACTTTGCTCAGTTTTGACCTCATGCTCACAAAACCAGGACATTCTTTGGAGAACTACTACAGCAAAAATCTGGAAACGCCCTCTCAGTTCTGCTCAGAAAATGTTAAGCCTATTCATTTGCACAATATTTGTAAAGCAGTTTGGAGTAACTGCACAGCCCCCTTTGAATTTGCAATTATCTCAGTTATCCATTAAAAAGATATTTTGGCAGTATTGCTCTGGGTATATTTAATTACTGTGATTTAAAAAAAAGTAGTCGACAATATCCACCAGAAAGACCTTTATCTTTTTTTAAGAACAATGGCATAACATAACACATGAAAAAAATAGTATGAAGTGGTAGACCAATTAAATATTGCTTGTTCAAAAGTAATGACATGTTGGGGTTTGGCATTATAAAAGCCTGAGTGATGCAATAGCAATAGATTTCTTAATGAGAGAATGGCATTTTCCGTATCTGTGGAGTTCCTTAGTGTCAGTCTTCTATGAAATAAGGATGCCAGCTGTTCCATGACATTTTGGTATTACTTAGCTGAGATGTTACTTGAAACACCTTTAAAAGACAAAGGTCTAAAAAGCTGCCATAAGAGCAATAATAAAAAAAAAAAGTCAAAATTACTAAGAATCTTTAAATTCTATACCTTAATGAAATTAAACTCAGTGTGTTTAATACAAAAAGACTTCATAATTAGAAAACAGTGAAAAAATAAAATTGTAAAATATATATTCTGCAAAGAAAGAAAGAAGCATCCTTGTTATCTATTTCAGTTCAGCAGCTTTCTGCTCACAGAAGTAACTGTGGTACAAACACCAGTTTTCTTATTAGATCCAACTGTGCTGTTATAAGCAAGCATAGCTTCCTCAGATAAGGTAAGCTGCATTTACCAGCTTCTTAGGGCCTTCAGAGACACTGCACCACCTATGGGAGTGATCCTTGGATGAAACCTTAATGTCACAGAAATGGGTCGTGAAATTCTGTTTGACTCCAGTAGGACAAGGATTTGCACATCTCCTGAGTCTCCTGACCTGAGTTTTTGTTTGTGTTCTTTTGGTGAGGGACAATAAGGGAATTGTAGTTGCTTAAAGTTTTTAGGCTTCCAGATCTTTGCAAGGATATAACTGGGGATCAGATGCAATTACATAAGGAAGAGGAGTCTCAGTATAAATATGCACCCGAACTGGCTTTCTTGTCCCTGCCTGCAGTGTCCCAGTGCACACACAGGTCATCTGACTGTGTTAAAGCCATGCTCCATACTGGTTCTATTTCCACAGTTGGCTTTCATGGAGTCAGTTTGATCTCCCTTATTTGCACAATGTAAATAAAGTATGTGACATTCTCCATTTACTTTGCATGTGGAAAAATCTGAGTACAGTTTTGTGACTTTCTGGGTTGAAAGTTGTGGGGGTAGTCCACTCAGATATCTCAGCGCTTGCCATGAAGCCAGGTCATAAGTATTTGAGGGAGGAGAAGCTTTAAACGTATTTTCATTGAAAATACTTCGTGTTCAATCTGATGATTTTGTGGATTTATTTTTGTAAATGCCATTTTAGCTGCTTAATTCCCTTCCCTACAATTAAGGGTGAGAAGACCTAACTCAGGGCCATGTTTTGCGTAAGACAGAAAAGTGCATGAACTAAAGTTTAAGTCCTTCAATGAGTCCTTGTTAAGGATTCAGCACATCGGAATCTGTTGCTTGGAAAGCTTTTTTTTAAATAAATATTTTTTTCTAGTTATCCCTACTTCTTGAGTTAATGTCATGAGTCTTATACTAAAATCAGAACATCTTTTTAAGTTTATGACAGTAAACCCAATGGAACTATTTTGACCCATCTGCTTCTTTTGAGTATCTATCTACAGTGGCAAAGGAAGAGGAAACAGAAGTTTTGCCTTCAGGAGAAGAAGCCACCTGTATATCTAAAATAGTGACAGCAGTCAGATATACTGTAGCTGCTTCTTATACAATTCTCATTCTTTTCTTGCTCCACAGTCTCATAAAGTCAAGATTTGTTCAGAATCAGGGTGATCCTCTGCAACAATATTACCCCATGATAAAGAGTTCTGTGTCCTTATCAGCTCCTTCTAGCACTTGAATAAGGTGTTGAAAGCCTAATAAATGTCCACGAAGAGTCTTTGGTAAATATAACAATAAGCTGTTACTGAGTCATTTTTATAATTTGAAAATGTTCAAGTGAAAGTAAAAAAGATAACATGAGGTTTTTTTACTTGTTTGTTTGCTTTGGTGGTGGGTTTTGTTTTTTTTTAATGCTCAAAGTCAGCATATCTTGTTCTTTTGTTTCTGGATATCTTGCCTCATCCTTGCTAACATACCACAGCTTCACATAGTTTTTTTGGGTATCACTCGTCTTAGTTCGTAAAAGGGCTGATGTTCAGGTGTCTTGCTTTTTATATGTTCCATTATCCATTACAGATTACAGATACAAATGGAGCTACATGGGCTAAGTGCACCTCCAAAAGAAAATGCATCAGAGGGAGCCAGACATGCAGAAGAAAACATTCCTCCTTAGCTCCCTGCATGATAAGAGGTGGCAGACAACAGAGTAAAGCTGTGTCAGCCAATAGTCAGATAATGTGGAAAGATACCAGTACCATAATCTGAGCTGGCTGAAACTCTGCTTCATCCTTTACCAGTTTACATTTAAATGTCAGAGCAGAGAAAAACATACAATGTGTTTCACCATATGGCAGCAAACTTCCCAATGTACTTCTAAATTATTTTAGAAATCCTTCATCTGCTTTCTTTGAACTTTATTGTTGTTGATTTGGCTTTCCATTTTACTGCTTCCATTTTCTTTTTCTCTTGTTCTTCTTTTTTTCTGTAGCATGTTTTATTTTTCTTCCACATCTTTTAGGAAAGCCTATCTTCTTAAATTATAGAGCAAGGCTAAACAGTGCAGACTTAATTGCCCATTCTGCTTAAGTGGCTGCATTTTGAACCTCTCCAAAAATCCCTCTCTGAGAGAAAGCTGATATAAAGTTGACTAGCCCTAAGCAGTGTACACCTGAGCCAGTTGGTGGCGCTTGACCTCAAACAAGGAGTCAGTGCTTGGTCATCTTATTTAGGAATAAAAGCATAGTCTTTCAGACCACATTTACTGAGTCAAATTCTTATTTTTTTCGGGAAATCTTTATTTAAATTTCTTTTCAAGAGATTTATTTTTTCCTGTTAAACCTTCCTTTATCTCTTGCCTATTTTGCATCACTGCCATCAGACTTCTGTCTTTCTCATTACATGTTTCAAGTCTATCAGCCTTTCTTTTATCTTCTTTTTCTAACATTATTTCTTTGGCTTTTTATTGAGTTCTTCTAATCATCTCTTTCCCCCTGCTTATCTCCTTATCTACAATCTCTCCTACACTATTATGTATTCTTTCCTCACAAACTATTCCTCCATATTTTTCGGCTTGATCCTGTGTATTGACAATAAGGAAAAAAAATCTCGCTCATTTCACTGATGAAGTATAACATAACGATGTGTCCTTGCACTGCAGTTCCACTGGTACATTAAAAGATGGTGACGAATAATGTCTTTGCTGTCCTGTCTCCAATTCAGAAAGATTAGCGGGTAAGAACAGAAATGGCTGAATAGAGAAAAGATGGCAGAGACAGGCCTAAACGAAACGTTTAATAAACTGTCTCTAATATTCTTCCTGACAGTCCCAGAAGAGGGAATAAAGCTCTGAGTTTGAATGCCTACAAGAGTTAATGTAATTAATGCTCTAGTCACTGACGCTTGTAAGAGTTCATTATGTGGCAACAAGAGAATTTATTTATTTATAAGACAGACAAGATCAGAAAATGTCCTTCCTGAGTGCTTGGGAATTTAACCCTGACTATCTTATTATTGTTTAAAGGCCTTAAGAGCGTTTGACCTTACTTAGAAAAGTAACTGCCCTCATTTCCTCATTCAAAATAACTATGAAAAATGAACATTTAGCAGCAAGAAACTTTACTGATTTTATTGCAGTTTACTGTTCATATCAATTATATTAATTCTTGAGGAATTTTGGATGGAAAGTATATAGAAGCAATTATTTAATAAATAAATAACTAAATAAATAACTACCAAAGAGATATATGAAATTTATGTATATATGTGGTTTTGTGTTTGTATAAATAAATACATATACATATGTATATGTATTTATTATACATATTATATGTATGCCAAGAGACATTATAAGTCTGGGTTGTATCAGGAATAGCGTGGCCAGCAGGAGCAGGGAAGTGATTGTGCCTCTGTACTTGGCACTGGTGAGGCCTCACCTCCAGTACTGTGTTCAGTTCTGGGCCCCTCTGTACAAGAGGGACATTGAAGTGCTGGAGCGTGTCCAGAGGAGAGCTACCAGGCTGATGAGGGGTCTGGAGACCAGGTCATATGAGGAGAGGCTGAGGGAGCTGGGCATGTTTAGCTTGGAGAAGAGGAGACTGAGGGGAGACCTCATTGCCCTCTACAACTACCTGAAAGGAGGTTGGAGAGAGGAGGGTGTTGGCCTCTTCTCCCAGGCGAATAATGACAGGACCAGAGGAAATGGTCTGAAGCTGCGGCAGGGGAAGTTTAGATTAGATATTAGGAAGAATTACTTCAGTGAAAGAGTGGTCAGGCACCGGAACGGCCTGCCCAGGGAGGTGGCTGAGTCACCATCCCTAGAGGTATTTAAGAAATGTCTAGATGTGTCACTTCAGGGCATGCCCTAGTGGCAGAGATTGTAGGTTCATTGGTTGTGTTTTTTTGTTTTTTTTTTTGTTGTGTGTATGGTTGGACTCAATGATCTCAAAGGTCCTTTCCAACTATGAAGATTCTATGATTCTATGATTCTATGATAATATGAGATGGAAGTTTAGCACAAATTTTATCTTAGATGCAAAGCAGGCATTCAAAATTTTATTGCCTTTACTTCTTGTGATCTTAATGCCAATAGCCATGCCTTCTAGCATTTCATTATTTACATTTAAATAGATTTTGTGTGTTACTGAAGCATGAACAAAAATTTAAATAGCTTTGAAAAGACGGGGTTTCCCCATGGCATTATTATGCTGATATGTTAAACAACACAGTATGTGAAGGGAGCAAGTTCAAATTTCTCTGTACAGTTGTATGCTGACCTCTAAGTTGACAGTACATTCATTCCATTCCCTGCCTCTTTAGGATAGCACACCAAATAAAACATTAAGATTTTTGAAAGATGTAACGTACAAGAAATATGAACTGTAGAGATTTTTGTGCCATATTCAGTTTATTTTTCAGAGCAAAATGAATTCACCTTTTTAAGCCTTCAGTTAAAGCAACAATATAGATTTCTCAAGATTACTAAACACAAAAGACAGAAATTGCCATATGCTTTATTAGACCATTCAATATTTTTTTTTTTTACCAGCTGTGCTACTCTGGAGCGTTCAGGCCCTCTTGAATACTGGTCTTTTCTCTGGGGGAAGAAAATTCCTAAAAACTTCATAGCAAAAGAACAGATACTAGACATGGCATACTTCCTTCTTTTCCTTTTCTCCTCCAGCAGCAGAGATGTTCTTCACTGGTGAAGCAATCTGTATTGGTGAAATGCACTGCGGAAGACCTGCTTATGCACACGTGCATGTTAAATTAGATGTGTGTGCATGGATGAGTGTTTGAGTAGATCCACAAGCTGTAAATCAATTCCATCAAATATTATGTTTGTGGTCCACTCCACTAATTATTTCCTTTGTGATTTTGCAGCTGTTCAATATCCCATCTAAAGGACATTGACATCGATGTCATAGTCTATCCTAAGCCAGTTTCATTCCCAAAACAGCTTGGTAGATTATTTTTCACTAAATTAAATTCTGCAGTTTGCCACAAGCAAAGGACAACAAAACGGAATTTAAATATAGGGCACAACTGTTTAAAATCTATATTCACAAATATTTGAGACTTTCAGAAAATTATATCTTTCAGAACAGAGATCAAGTCAGAAGCAGTATGAGAACAAGACAAATAAGAAAGGATTTCATTTCTAAACCACTACAGATAATTTAAACACTGAATTTCTGTCTGTGTACATGTATGGAGAAAAAGCTGTAGCAAGAAAATGTATACTGTTAGTTGTAGTCCTGATGAAAGAGGGCCAGGAAGAGAAATTATTCTCTGAATGCTCGATGTTAGCTCAAGTCTGACTCTGCTTTGAACAGCTCCAACCAGCTTTCTCCAGAACAATATTCAGGAAAAGTCCTGGCATTATTTCATTTACAGAACCTCATGGCATCAGGTCACCATAGTAATAAATTGCAATATTTCTAAATTATTTGAAATGCTCCAAGCTGAAAAAAAACCACACAAAATGATAACTGGGGACTAAGGAATACCACCTGACCAAAGAAGATGTCAAATGACATAGCACTGGTAAGGACAACTTCCAGACAATTTCACCAGACTGCAATGAGTTCTCAAAAATTATGGATAGTGGCTTGGCAACCTCATTCGCCAGTTCCCTTAGGACCTATGCATGAATGTCGTCAGGTCCCACGGACCTGTGCACCTTCAGGTTCCTCAGCAGGTATTCTCCTACAGTGGGCAGTTCCTCATTCTCTCAGTCCCTGCCTTTGCTTTCTGCAACTTGGCCAGCATGGTTACAGTCCATTGCAGTGAAGACCGAGGCAAAAAAGTCGTTGAGTACCTCAGCCTTGTCCATGTCTCCCATTTCTGCCCTGAGTGGGCCCACCTTTTCCCTAGTCTTCCTTTTATCACTGACATACCTATTGAAGGCTTTCTTGTTGACAGCCCTGGCCAGATTTAAGTCTATCTGGGCTTTAGCTTTCCTAACCTGATCCCTGGCAGCTCAAACAGTTTCTCTGTATTCCTCCCAGGCTACCAGTCCTTGATTCCACCCTCTGTAGGGTTCCTTTTTCTGTTTGAGATTGTCCAGGAGCTCCTCATTCATCCATGCAGGCCTCCTGGCATTTTTGCCTGAATTCCTCTTTGTCAGGATGCATCATTCCTGAGCTAGGAGGGGGTGATCCTTGAATATTAGCCAGCTTTCTTGGGCCTCTCTTTCATCCAGGGCTTTATCCCATGGTACTTCATCAATCAGATCCCTGAAGAGGCCAAAGTCTGTTCTCCTGAAGTCCAGGGTAGTGAGCTTACTGTGCACCCTCCCGTCTGCCCTAAGGATCTCAAACTCCACCATCTCATGGTCACTGCAGCCAAGGCTGCCCTTGAGCTTCACGTTCCCCACCAGCCGCTCTTTGTTGGTGAGAAAAAAGTCCAGCATGCCACCTCTTCTCATTGGCTTCTCCATCACTTGGAGAAGGAAGTTATCATTGACACATTCCAGGAAGCTCCTGGATATTCCCTGCTTTGTTGTCCCTCCAACAGATATTGGGGTGCTTGAATTCCCCCATGAAGACCAGGGCTTGTGAATGTGAGGCTGCTCCTATGTGTCTACGGAGGGTCTCATCTGCTTGGTCTTCCTGGTCGGGTGGCCTGTAGCAGACCCCCACTGTAACATCACCTGTCCCTGCCCTCCCATTAACTCTGACCCATAAGCTCTCAGTTGGCTCCTCATTCATCCCCAGCCATAGCTCCGTGCACTCCAGCTGGTCCTTAACATAGAGGGTGACACCCCTCCTTGTCTCTCCTGCCTGTCGTTCCTGAGGAGTCAGTATCCTTCCATTCCAACACTCCAGTCATAGGAGTTCTGTTTTACCTCAAACCAGGACACACCCAAATGATGAACAGTAATTCATCTTGTAGCTATTACTGTTGAAGCCAAGTGAAGTTTCTCCATGGATAATTTTCCTTATGTTTGTAGTTTTCTGTCAATAAGAGTAAATAATAAAATTATGTGTTATCCCCAGTAGAACTAATGAGATTGTTCTCAGAATCTCTTCCACACCAGTCATCTAATTCCATTACTGAATAGCATGTCTTCTAGAAGTGGAGCACTCTAAAAACACGCAATGATCTGAAACAGATTATCACCTTTTGCTTACTGGTGAAAAGTAGTAAGACAAACAGGTGTTCTAAAAATGAGATTACATGAATTTTACAGTCTGCTGTCCCTTTTCATTAGAAAACATTTTATAAAACTTCCCACATTACTCCCTAAACCCATGGCCTCTCAATTTTTTTTTGATATTACAGCATACTTCTTCTGATATGTAAATGCATGTTGCAGATTTTTCCAGCATAGTCACAAGAAAGATGGCTCATCAGCAGTGCCTTCATCAGCCACTGGGACTATGGTTAATGCATCACTCCCCTCAGTTCAGGGCCACTTATCCCTGCCAAGCTCTTATGAGTGGCGGGTAAGGACAGCCAAGTCAAGCACACTGTGTTCACTTCGGATCTAATGTAACCACCTCACAGCTTAGATTTCAGGCTGTATGATTTATTCATCTTTTTATGTTTTCTACAAGATTTTATATCTCCTTTATTTGTTTGGAAACACACACCACAACTAATCTCAGAATTTATTTTATATTTATAGCCATATATAAATGTCATGTGTATTCAGAGTTTTATTTTGAAGGAGAAGTGAACCTGTGTGGGACCTCAAATTTGAGTTTCTGGCCACATTTTTATTTTATGGAAACTGATTAGCATGCCGAAGGAAGAGGAAGGGAGAAGGTATACTTAGTGCTCCATGAATACAGATGATGAACTTGCATTGTCATTGAAAGCTAAATGTGGCGGGCATAAAATACTATATTTTATGATCTTGCAAACACCAACCAATTTTAAGAGCAATTTTTTTCAACATTTTTTTTACAAAAATAAGTAAAAGTCTTTGAAAGTATTTCCAATATCACGATATTTGATCCTTATATTTAGTTACCCAGGCATTTTACAGAGTTATTTATTATTCACATGAGAGTTTTATCTTAAGCGTTTCCTTTAAATTTATGAAGGGAATCACATGCAAATGTTAAACTATCAATTCTTGAATATTTGCCAGTGCTTTTCCCATTAATTTTGCAGTATGAACACATTAAAAGATTGATTCATATATAAAAAAATAATACTCTTTAACTTTCAAAGTAGTAATTCAACATTCATAAGAAGTTCCTGTGTATAAATAACAGAAGACAAAAGACATACAACTGTGTGTATGGACATAAATATACATTCATACAAATACTCATTCACAATGTCTGTATATAAAAACATAGATATACATATCTATATATTTGTACATTGTAAAAATACACGTGTACATGTAAAAATACATGAACACACATACCCACTCATACACCAGAATGATGCAGAAAAGCGTATTACGCTTACATTCCAAATATAGTCTTCATTATCATTAAATTAAGTAATTTCTTTTTATATTTGTTGATATGTGATTTTACTCCATTTATTTTTCTTAAACTTTTTGAAATGCAAACCTAAACAACACTTTGTAATCAGCATTATGCTCGGAAAGAAGTATAGTAAGTAAAACAAAGCAGCAGTACACATTTCATACATTCCAGGAACTTCAGCCTCTGTTACCATGAATTGGACATTCCCATTTTTCATTAAACTTTTTTCTTGCAGACATATAAGAACATAATTATTACATTCATGACTACAGAAATTTACATCACTTCAGAATTTGTCTCTAAACAATGTTGGTGCTGTCAGTGGCACAACTCTCTGGAATTACGTTGCTATGCTGTTTTCCATTATATTTGAAAAGTCGTGGCAGTCTGGTGAAGTTCACACTGACTGGAAAAAGGGAAACATAACTCCCATTTTCAAAAAGAGAAAAGAGGAAGACGTGGGGAACTACAAATCGGTCAGTTTCACCTCTGTACCCGGCAAGATCATGGAGCAGATCCTCCTAGAATCTCTGCTAAGGCATGTGGAAAATAAGGAGGAGATTGGTGACAGTCAACATGGTTTAGAACTAAGGAATCTGCACCTCTGCTGAAAAAGGAAGACCATCTCTGCATGTCTAGAACAACAGAGGGATTTGAGAAAAGGTATGAGCAGATGTCACAGATGAAATTTTCATAGCAGCTGAAGTTGTGAGAAGGGGACAGGCAACTGTGTACCACTTAATAGACTGTGGTCTGTTACGAAGCTTTTGAAGGAACATTTTGCTGTGAAGAACTTCAAAAAGTCAGTCCTGATGAGGACGGAATTTACAAAATTGAGATGATCTTCACTGCAAAATGGAAAAGAAGAAACAGCTGCTACTGAAATAGTTTAGCTGGCCCCAGAAGTTCAACAGCTAGAGAGAAGCCTCCCATGCTCAAGATATCTAGTGCCTGGCAGTAGAGTGAGAGGAAGAAGGAGGATGGTGGACAAGGGTTTCTACATCATGCTACTCAGAAATTCCAGTGCCAGGATCTGCCCACAAAACACCAGCTCAAACTTTACTGCACAGCCAGTGAGGCCCCTGGAGCTCTCCAGTTAGTAAGAAGTGGGGCTGGAGGAAATATGGTATCCATAAGGCCGGAATAGCATCAGCAAAGATACTATCTCTGAAACTGCACTGTGGGGCAAGACATGGCAGTATACTTTGTGGAAAGGCTATTATCTGTCCCTCTCCATGTTGATGGAATGTATGAATCATCTTCTTAAACCTCAAACCAAAGCTTCAGCTATTGACTCTTCAGCAGTGGGACTGGTTCATGTCCCAATTATAAGGAAAATAAAGCTCAAAATGGATGTAAAACCTTACACTTTTTCTGCCATCTGGGATCTGGCATGTATTTTGGGGACTTTTCTGAGTGTTGCTGCTAAGAAATTTCCCTTTGTGGCAGATGTCACTGGGGGGGTTAACTCACTCTGTCTTTACATGGATCTTGTAGAGCACTGACTTGCTGGAGACTTCGTACTTCATTTATTGTGCTGTGTTCCAGAGAGTGGAAATAACAATGAAATCATAACTGTGACATATGATAAGCTGCATGATGTGCCGGTAAACTGCCAACACAGTGACAGAATTGAAATAAACACAAACCAGAACAATCATGTCTCATTTTGCTTTGAGGAGGTGTGGAATAATTACTAAATTGGCTAAAAATACAAAAGTACAGCATTGTTCACACATTAAGGAAAAGTATAAAATCAAGAGGCTTCTGAGGTAGAAAATAGCAACAGCTGGCATGAAGGACACAACATCTGTGGTTCCCTGATAAGCTACATGAGGTACAGGACGGGATGCAATTATTCCGCAGCTTTACCTTATGATGTATAGCAGATATGGGAATGGGATGATACCATGAAACAGATAAACTGCCAATTAGCTGCCCGCTAGATGCTCAGAGCCAACATTTTGTCAAATTTTAATGAAATGCTGTCCTTTGTGTGAACTTCTCTCATTATAATGTCATTACAATACCAAAACACACCTCCATCCCGAAGGCTACCCGCCTCCAAGGTGCGACCACTCCTTCTTGAGTCTGTGCCCTGAATTTCTCGTAAACTATACCTTTAATTGTGAAGCGAGTGAATTTTACACCAATCATAATAAAAGTATGCATGACTAAAGTCACCCAAACTCCACTTTGAAGATAAAAAAATAGTATAAAAATAGCCCGAGAGAAGGGGGATATCAGGGAAGACACCATCACGAAGAATTCCGTCACTGATTTCCAGGCTCAGTCAATGGACTGAGCCTCCCTTCCCCCCCATAGGGACGCCTTTGGGTAAGACTTAGATTATACCGAGTGCTTCCTCGGGAAACTCAGAAATTTCTCTAGAGACTCACATTTCTACATTTATAGCCAGGCCGTATCATTTATAACTTTGTCACACGTTTTGTATATTTAACAATATCTTTATTTGCACGTGCTTTGCAGACAGTGTATTTATCACCGGCAATCCTAAGAACCTATATATCTGTTGTTTAAATAAACTGCACTGTTTAAGTAGCTAGTCGTTTTGGTTTCTCACTGAACGTGACCAAAGACTCGAGAGTGGCCGTGCTAGTTAAGGAGCACGACTAGGCTGAAGGTGCAGTCCACTATTAGTGTATCCAAATCGTAATAGTTTTATACATATTAAACGCGATTGGACTGATAGTGCTGAATTGGGCATCACTCAGAATTTAAACCTAGCCGCACCTAGCCTCCCACCTCGGTGAGGAGTGTTAGAATGCAAGGGGGTTTATTTTCTGCCAAAACCGCTTTGCCCCTTTTCACGCAACAGGAGGTGACTGTGAAGCTGCGTCTTTGGCTCTGGAAGCCTCTGATATTTTAAGAAACCATGCCAAAATGGTAGTGTAAAAAATTATGGGTACCTGTACTTTTATGTAAATTACAGAGCCCGGGCTGGCAATGGTCTCTCTGGATATTAAGATGTCCCTGTGATGTATGGTGCAGATACTGGAGGTATATTCTGTAACCTGTATAGAAGGCCATCCAACTTTTGAAAAGGTGTTTGGAAATTTAGCCAAACATTAGAAATGAGTTCAACATACCAGCTGGCAGTAATGTCAGCAACCATGAAAATTTATTTCTAGGACAGCTGCCCAAGCTTGTTGTTATTTGATTCGTAGGTAACAACATTGTTTGTGGAAATCATGCTAAGAACCCATTTAACTTTAAACATTATGACATATATCTTGTGGCCCCATGTGTAGATGGTGAACCTCATAGATTTCATCAGCCCTGTAACCCTTTCCCAGAGCCTTGTTTCATTCCCAGGGACACCAGGTACCCATGAGGGCTCTTTCATCATCATTGTGGGTGCAGAGGGCCTGGGAGGTTTCAGCCCAAGAGAAACAATAGCTTTCCATTTACTATCACAGGAAGCACAAGGAAAAAGGGCACACGGGCAGGTATACTTTTGCTTTGACTATCCCAGAGTGGGCCATCAGGGTATCAAAATCCTCAAAAATAATTGTAAAAGGAAGAAAATGGTCTTAAGATATTTAAAACTGTGGTTTCACTTAAAAATCCCATATACGTTTTTCCCTTCAGATAGGAGGATGATGGATATATAACATGTAGAAGACCCTCAAACAAAAGGATGCCATAAAGTTTGACCTTCCCATGACCACTTGTCTTTCCCAGTTAAATAAAGAAGTAAAATGAAGTGGTTCTCTCTTAAACAGCTCTTGGTGCAAATATTTAGGGAACTGAGTAATGTTTTAGGTGTGTGCTTCGAAGTCAACTAAATAATTCAATTGACTGTCTGGACTGCACTTACTTTATTAACTAGATGTTCATCAAAATTATAGGGATATTAGATATGTGACAAACCTACAGACACCTAAATGTCATTGTTTTACTCTCAGACTCATTTCACTCTCAGATTTGTACATTTCCTTCTCTCAGTTAATTCTTCATTTAATGCATTTATTTTATAGTAATCACGATCTTCTCCCTTCAGAGTAAACCTAGATGTAATTTACCAATCAGATGTAGACAGCTATATGGCAAACATCTGTGCTTGATCTAATCACCACAGATTCCCTTTACAGTCCCTAAGAAGAATACAGAATTTGGATTCTTAGCACTTATTTTTTGTATAAACGTTTTGTTCTGAGGTTTAGAGGTAGCTCTACATTCTCATATGTCAATGAAAGTTTGGAGGGAGAATAGAAATAGAATTTATTAAATGCAGATCTTATTTATCCAGGATCCAGAAAGGCAGAATCTCCATAAAAGAAAGGATCTTTCTGTTTTCTTCTCTTGTTGAAGTGTTACGGGGATAAAATTTTGCAGAGATCTGCTTAAGTTTTCAGACCACAATTTATCTGCTGACTTTATGACACCAATACAGACTCTAAGCACTATGCATCTTGTTAAAAATGGCCGAATTTATCTGAGAAATTGGGAGAAAGAGCTTGTGAATGGATCACAGGCAATAATGCATTTATTTCTGAGCATGAAAGTTCTTTTGCTGTGGAAAGGACTCTTTGGTAAGAAACAGCTAGTTCAAAGAGAAACACGTACTGAAGAGTTGTATTAAACTAAAAGACTAGAAATGAAATAAATAAGTTCACTGTCTATCTGCCTTACTAAAAATTAAATGAAGCTGAAGTCACCAGAGCATCATGAGATTGTGAAGCTTTACCACTCAGTTGATGTTGCATAATGATTTAGAGGAAGACTTACCAGAGAAAACTAAGACTATGTTAGCCACGAGCAGATGAGGTTTAACAGATATGGATAATAAAATGATATAATAAAGATATCTGCTGGAAATTTACATCAGCATATAAACAGTTAAATTCAGAGACTACTGTAAAAGTATGGAAGGCATGTATGCAAGAATAGATATATATATGTATATATGCACATATATAGAAAATATGTTATTCAAAATGTGTACATAATTGGTACTTTTCTTTGAATTCACATTGCAAATCACTTTCTTAATATATTATTTCCTGTTCTATACACAGATTCTCTTTTTCAAAATGTGAACAAAATCCCATGGGTTAAGGCTGTAGAAGGAAAGGGGGTGCAAGAGAGCTGGTTAATATTTAAGCACCACTTCCTCCAAGCTCAAGATCGGTGCATCCCTAGGAGCAAGAAATCAGGGAAAGGAGGCAGGAAACCTGCATGGATAAGCAAGAAGCTTCTGGAAAAACTCAGACGGAAGAAGGAAGTTCACAGAATGTGGAAAAAAAGACTGACCACAAGGGAGAAGTATAGGAGCATTTTCAGAGTATGCAGGGATGCAACGAGGAAGGCTAGGGCCCACTTGGAATTAAACCTGGCAAAGGATGTCAAGGACAATAAGAAGGCCTTCTTCAAGTACATCAGCAGCAAAAGCAAGACTAGGGAAAATGCGGGCCTGCTACTGAATGAGGCTTGTGCCCTGGTGACAGAGGATGCAGAGAAGGCAGAGTTACTAAATGCCGTCTATGCTTCAGTCTCTACTGCTAAGGCCAGCCCTCAAGAATCACAGACCCTGGAAATAAGAGAGAGAACCTGGACTAGGGAAGACTTCCTCGATCAAGGAGGATCATGTTAGAGATCATTTAGGCAAACTTGACGTCCACAAATCCATGGCCCCTGATGAGATGCACCCATGAGTGCTGAGGGAGCTGGCAGATGTCATTGCAAAGACGCTTTCCATCATCTTTGAAAGGTCATGGAAAACAGATGAGGTGCCTCAGGACTGGAGGAAAGCTAATGTCACGTCATTCTTCAAAAAGGGCAAGAAGGAGGACCCAGAAAACTACAAACCAGTCAGCCTCACCTCCATCCGTGGAAAGGTGATGGAACAGCTCATCCTGGATGTCATCTCTAAGCATGTGGAAGAAAAGAAGGTCATCAGGAGTGGTCAGCATGGATACACCAAAGGGAAATCATGCCTGGCCAATCTGATAGCCTTCTATGATGGAGTGACTGGATGGGTGGATGAGGGGAAGTCCGTGGACTTTGTCTACCTTGACTTCAGCAAGTGACACTGTGTCCCATAAGATCCTCATAGGTAAGCTTAGGAAGTGAGGGTTAGATGAGTGGACTGTGAGGTGGATTGAGAACTGGCTGAATGGCAGAGCTCAGAGGGTTGTGATCAGCTGCGCAGAGTCCAGTTGGAGGCCTGTAACTAGTGGTGTTCCCCAGGGGTCAGGACTGGGTTCAGTCTTGTTAAGTATATTCATCAGTGACCTGGATGAGGGGACAGAGTGTACCCTCTGCAAGTTTGCTGATGACACAAAGCTGGGAGGGGTGGCTGACACACCAGAAGGCTGTGCTGCCATTCAGTGAGACCTGGACAGGCTAGAGAGTTGGGCAAAGAGGAACCTTATGAAATTCAACAAGGTCGAGTTTAGGGTCCTGCACCTAGAGAGGAATAACCCCTCACACCAGTACAGGTTGGGGGCTGACCTATTGGAAAGCAGCTCTGTAGAGAGAGACCTTGGAGTTCTGGTGGACCACAAGCTGACCACGAGGCAGCAATGTGCCCTTGTGGCCAAGAGGGCCAATGGTGCCATGGGGTGCATTAAAAAGAGTGTGTCCAGCAGGTTGAGGGAGGTCATTCTCCCCCTCTACTCTGCCCTGGTGAGGCCGCATCTGGAGTACTGTGTCCAGTTCTGGGCTCCCCAGTTCAAGAAGGACAGGGAACTACTGGAGAGAGTCCAGCAGAGGGCTACAAAGATGATCAAGGGACTGGAGCACCTCTCATATGAGGAAAGGCTGAGAGACCTGGTACTGTTTAGCCTGCAGAAGAGAAGACTGAGAGGGAATCTTATCAATGCTTGTCAATATCTAAATGGCGGGTGTCAAGAAGATGGGGCCAGACTCTTCTCAGTGGTGCCTGGTGACAGGACACAAACTGGAACACAGGAAATTCTGTCTGAACATGAGGAAAAGCTTCTTTAGTTTGAGAGTAACAGAGCACTGGAACAGGCTGCCCAGAGAGATTGTGGAGTCTCGTTCTCTGAAGATATTCAAAACCTGCCTGGGTGTGTTACCGTCCAGCCTGGTCTAGGTGAACATGTTTTGGCAGGGGAGTTGGACTAGATGATCTATGAAGGTCCCTTCCGACCACTACAATTCTGTGATTCTGTGATATTACTATAAAAGTAGTTAGTGAAGCCTAAAATTCTAACTGAGCTTCCAGCTGTCAGGCTTCAGTAGATGTGTTGAGACCCAAAAATGGCCCTTGTTGCCCAGTGCTTCCTTATAATGAGTTATATTTGTGGATTTAATAATACCATTAAGAAATCAACATAATTCTTTCAGTTGAATCTAAAGGAATGAATAAATAAATATGAAATACGTAGATTAAAAACAAAACAAAACAAAACAAGGCTTACAGTAATTTCTTCTTGTACTTTTTCTGCTGTTCATCTTCTCTACTTCTGCCCAGAACTGTCTGTGCTCTTTTCACTTCTATTTAAGGCTGATGTTATGTCAGTAGAAATACAATAGCCAGTTGTTGCCTTTTCCTTGTTTTTTTTGACACGTGATTTTCTTAAGGACAGTCAGAATAAGATGCAAACATTTCAAAGGAATTGAAAACTACATGCTTCACAATGCCTTTCTTTGTATTGCTGAAATTGCTCTTTCTGATAAGGAAGGAGAGAAGTAGTTTTAGTATTTCTCATTTGTAGCATTCATGAAGAATCACATCTGACTGTGCTATGAATGTTTTGGGAGAATCTTCAATAGAAAATGCCACTATTCAACAAGTAGGCAAAATATAAGGTGAAATCAAAAAAGTCATAACGGATTTTGACAGCAGAGGACTTGATTTTTCCATTTTCATTCGAGGTGAATACTGTGTTATTTATGAGTGACTTCATTGATTTATTGGGGCTTCTCTCAGGCTTCAGCTCTGTAGGAAGAAAAGTGGTGGAACCAGGCCCAGAATGAATTACGATATTGTTGCCATTTCCAGAAATAATTAACCTTCAGAGAACATTTATATAAATAATATTGCTGCCAAAAGTACATCCTCTAATCCTTGGACAATCAGTGACACAAATAAGCTTGTAGTGAAACTCCAAACACTGGTGCCTGACAGGTAAGAACTGAATTAAACAGGAGAATAATGCACATCTTACTAGTTTATTTAAGCAGTTCAAGTGTAAAAAAGCTTGTTAGACAACTTAGGAATTTGTCAAATATATTCACCGTTTGTCTCACCCACTAGAATACAGATTCATAGAATCATTTAGATTGGAAAAGACCCTTAAGATCATCAGGTCCAACCATTAACTTCACACTGTCAAGTCCACCAATAAACCATGTCCCTAAGCACCAGGTCTACCCATCTTTTAAATACCTCCAGGGATGGTGACTCATCCACTGCACTGAGCAGCTTGTTCCAATGCTTCATAACCTTTTCAGTGAAGAAAATTTTTCCTAATATCCAATCTAAACCTCCCGTGGCATAACTTGAGGCCGTTTCCTCTTATCCTATTGCTTGTTACTTGGGAAAAGAGACTGACCCCCACCTCTCCTCAACTTCCTTTCAGGTAGTTGTAGAGAGTGATAAGATCTCCCCTCAGACTCCTTTTCTCCAGGCTAAAATAAACAACCCCAGTTACCTCAGCTGCTCCTCACAGGACTTGCTCTCTTCATCAGCTTTGTTGTCATTTGGACACGCTCCAGCACCTCAACGTCTTTCTTGTATTGAGGGGACCAAAACCGAACACAGTATTTGAGATGGGGCCTCACCAGTGCCAAGCATAGTGGCAAAATCACTTCCCTCATCCTGCTGGCCACACTATTTCTTATACAAGCTAGGATGCTATTGGTCTTCTTGGCCACCTGGGCACACTGCTGTCTCATATTCAGCCAGCTGTTGACCAACATCCCCAGGTCCTTTTCTGCCAGGCAGCTTTCCAGCCACTCCACCCCAAGCCTGTAGCGTTGCATGGGGTTGTTGTGACCCAAATGCAGGACTTGGCACTTGGCCCTGTTGAGCCTCATACAATTGGCCTAGGGCCATCAGTGCTGTCTGTCCAGCTCCCTCTGTAGAGCCTTTCTACCCCCAAGCAGATCAACAATCCCACCAAACTTGGTGTCATCTGCAAATTAGCTAATTAGGAAGTGATTAGAGAAAATTCTTCACATGTAATATTGACTGGGAAAAGAAACAAACAAACCAACCCTAATAAGAGTAATTTGACTGCAACACTACATTACTGGCTAGACATTATTACTTCTTTTTGAGCAGATACCATCGGTGGTACCATCTACCTTCTCCAGAGAGCAAAAGACCCCACTCTTTCCACACAGCAGTGATATCAATAGAATTTCTTGTCATTATAGTTTTGTCTTTTAAAGAAATACTACTACAGACACCAGTCATAGGACTTGGTAATGACATAAGTGTCAAGAGAGAAAAACTTCTCTTAAAGATCTCCCTTTTGTAGTCTTCCCTTTTTGAAAGACAAGCAGTGGCCACGAAGAGTCTTTTCAACTTTACTTGCATAATATAATAGCCTGGCATTTCCATTTGAGGAAAGGACATTGCAGATTTCAGACATAAACACAGTCTTAAGCAAAAGTGTTCTGAAAAGCCCTTTGATTCAGAGTTTACAGAAAATGGAATACCAACATATATTGAGCATAAGTACATATTTGCGAATCTGAATGTCATGGTTAGCATACTAACGGTGTCCTTAACTATACCAAATTACTCCTATTTGTCAGGAATGTATTTGCAACTTTACAGGACCATTTTCAGTAATGAAAAACTGTGGGTGTTGCTGAACTCTCCCATTCACATTTTTTTAGTCTACAATTATACGCACAAGGCCTTATATGCATAAAGTCCAGGTTCATCCTTGTTTATTTTGTCAAGTATTTTTTATGCATTCTTCCCAGTGTCATGAGTCATAAATGCTGTCTGTATAGAGACGCTTATAGAAAGGAGTAGGATAATTTTACAACACATATAAGACAGATAATGTAGATCTTGAAATTACACCTCCTTTCCCTCTCTCCCTCTGAAGTGAGCAAAGAGAAAGGTGATCTTGTTAGAAAAGGAAAATTTCTGAACAGAAGAAAATGCCTGCTGAAATACTTACAGAGAAATTGCCTGCCAGCCTGGGAGCTGTTAGCCTGAGAACTAGGTCTGGGACCAGAAGCATCCTTGAAAAGTGCAGCTGGCATCTTTGAAGTAGAGCCGGTGTCACGTGAAAAGGGGCAGGGCGGTTTTGGCAGACTATAAAACCCCCATGCGTTCTAACACTCCTCACCGAGGTGGGAGGCTAGGTGCGGCTAGGTTTAAATTCTGAGTGATGCCCAATTCAGCACTATCAGTCCAATTGCGTTTAATATGTATAAAACTATTACGATTTGGATACACTAATAGTGGACTGCACCTTCAGCCTAGTCGTGCTCATGAACTAGCACGGCCACTCTCGAGTCTTTGGTCACGTTCAGTGAGAAACCAAAACGACTAGCTACTTAAACAGTGCAGTTTATTTAAACAACAGATATATAGGTTCTTAGGATTGCCGGTGATAAATACACTGTCTGCAAAGCACGTGCAAATAAAGATATTGTTAAATATACAAAACGTGTGACAAAGTTATAAATGATACGGCCTGGCTATAAATGTAGAAATGTGAGTCTCTAGAGAAATTTCTAAGTTTCCTGAGGAAGCACTCGGTATAATCTAAGTCTTACCCAAAGGCGTCCCTATGGCAGGGGAAGAAAGGCTCAGCCCATCGACTGGTCCCGAAAGTCAGTGATGGAGCTCTCCTGACTTGTTCACAATGGTGTCTTCCCTGATATCCCCCTTCTCTCGGGCTACTTTTATACTATTTTTTTATCTTCAAAGTGGAGTTTGAGTGACTTTAGTCATAAATACTTTTATTATGATTGGTGGACTCAAGGAGGAGTGGACGCACCTTGGGGGTGGGTAGCCTCCGGGATTGAGGTGTGTTTTGGTACAGTGTAATGAGCAAAGTTCGCACAAAGGACAGCATTTCATCAACATTTGATGAAATGTTGGCTTGGGTAGCGAGTTGGGCCGCTTATCTGTTTTGTAGTAAGCAAGTAGGCAGCTTATCTGTTCTGTGGTACCATCTCGTCCCCATATCTGCTATTCATCACAAGGGAAGGCCACAGAACAATTGCGTTCCGTTCCATCCCTTATGTAGTTTTGCAAACAACCTTGTACAGGGAATCGCAGATGTTGCATTCCTCGCGTGCCAGCTGTGGCTGTATTCTACCTCAGAAGCCTCTTGATTTTATGACTTTCGTTAATGTGTGAACAATGCTGCACTTTTGTATTCTTGGCCCATTTAGTAATTATTCCACAGCTGGGTACTTAGAAACCAGACACATCCAAATTGCAAAATCAAGAAACGGTAAAGACAACTTATCATTTGAAAAGGTGAAAAAATAGTCTGTAAAAAGGGGTAAAACATCCTGAGAAAGCAAGAATCACTACCTACATTTGCTGTTCTAACTGCATGAACAGGAAAGGTCTGTTAAAAATAACTGGTCTGAAAGAAAACTTCATCACCTATTGTCTGCCCCAGGTAAAAAGTAGAAATTAACAGCACCTCAAAGCGGTGATGTTCTATGCCCTCTTATGTCTCTATGATATAAAAAGGACTTAATTTTTATCCAAAATAGCCTCTCTCTCTGAGAGCTTCCCGTGCTGCATGTACTTTTCCTGTCCTAAACAGGCCGAACTCTCTGCACGAACTTTCTATGAGATCTTAGACCCCTGCAGGGCACACCTTCTAGACTCCAAACTCCCTGACGTGGATCATGTTTGACATGAGACTGTCTGTTATTTTACTGGTCCCCCTCTGGGCCCACTTCTGGGGTCAGTTTAGTTTGTCCTCCCACTTCTGAGATGGTTGGGTCCCTTAGAGAGGATAAAGCCTCCATGTCATTGTGCATTATAGAATCCTACGAACCCAGCACAGCTGAGATCTCTACCACCTGCAGGCTGGATATTCCTTCATGTCATAACATCCTCTAACAAAGTAGCTGCTTCTAGTGAAGCAGATTTCCTTATGAACACCCTGCTTATGATGACTGAAGTGGTATAATGGCGTAAATTCCATAATGGTGGAAAACCCACCAGGCTTCTCACTCTATTCCTTTCAATTCATTTTGTGCAGGTCAGAACAGTATCTGCCCTTATTCCGCCACCAGAAGCCAAAACTAAAGAACAGAGGAAATATTTTTGCCACTGCATTCTTTGATATAGACTGTATTCTGTGCCTAACGTTCACTGCATGTGCTTTATATCTTATTTAGTAAAGCTAAACATTTTGAATTCAAAAATAGTATTCTGTACTAGAATGGGAGGCTTATTTAAACATTGCTTATATTTATTTACACATTTGCATTAGTGTCCTCAAGATAAAAATAAGTATGTTATACTAATAAGATGAATTGAAAAGCCAAGTATACCAATGCCATCTTGATTCAGGTTGCACACTGCTATCACTAGACATATTAGCATTCGTCTTCAGTCTTAAAAAGATACTATATTACTGCTCCCTTAGAAAGGTATGTGATTCTTTATATGTCTCTGTGTCTACGTGTATCCAAGTATACAGAAATAGAATATAATCCATTTACAATCTTACCCTTGTGAAAAGAGATACGGATCAGACAGTAGCATATCTGCAAACTGTATGATCTTCATTCATCAAGGTTTACTCTGTGCATTCTTCTTCTCTTGTGAAGTCTGAGAACTATATATGCAATCTATATAACGGTCTTTCAATTTATTTTGTTTAAGTGAAGCGAAGTGAAGCCTTCAACATAACTAATTATTTTTGTGTGGCTTTCTCCGAGATTTCACTTCATAATCTCCATTTTAGCATATCTGTCAAAATGTTATATGTCAGAACCGTTCAAATGTCAAAGCAAACATTAATACCAAGATGCATACAAAAAAACCCACCAGCAACAAAAGAACAAAATGACCCTCACATCTGAAAAACTACACTGGCACCTTGCATCTGGAAACATCAAAAAAAATATCTCTACAGTACTATTGATGTTCACTTTGATCAATTCTGTAATATCTTTATTGCTGGATTTTTTAGAAAAAGAATCTTGAAAATTTGATTTTTTCTGACTGAAATCAAGAATGACAGCCCTTAAAAATAAAATTTTTAAAAAAGATACTTTTCTTAGCAAAAAGTACCAGTTCAGTGACACATGCATCACTACCAGAATCAAGACTGTAGAATGGGCTTCTAGACCTCAGGCCATCATTAACTCACAGAACAAAAAGCAGGATAAATTTATACTTTGAGTGCTATTGTCCTGTATTTTGCTGGTTTTTAAAAGAATGTAACTATGCAGACTGCTTCTCTAATACCAAAGGATTGCTCTTGTTGTTGATTTGTTTTGTTTTGTATTTTTGTGGTTAAGATGACCATTTGTTAATCATAAAAGTCTTGATTTCCCGTCACACTGTCCCTGAAGTTCTTAAATAGAAACAAGAGCTCTATTTTCTGTGTAGCTGCTGAGAAAATAATATCAAGGCAACTGTGGGCTTGGGAAGATTCTGAAGTGTTTCTGAAGCCTAAAACTAATGAGACTGTGGAATGCCACTACCCTAGAAGGTGTCAGACATAAGCTCTGTATTAAATCTGACTCAATAATAGCGTTTGAACTTCATGGGAAGCTTTCTAAAATTTGGGTTTATTCCAAAAAAAAGGGCTGAAGTTAAATAGAAAGCAAACAAAGAAACTCAGCATTTCTCATGGACTGATCTGCAGCTGTCCCATGAAACTGGCATTCTCAGACCAGCATAGAGCAGATCAAAGGTAAATGGCACAGCCTTATACAGTCCAGCTGGAAAAGAACTGTAGAGTGTCAACTTCTACTTCATAGCATGATCAGACTTACCTATTTCATGCCTGTCAAGTATATTTTTAGGCTGCCCTCAGAGGCCTTCGTTTTTGGAGACTCATAATAGCCTTCGGGCAATTTGTTCCAGTTTTCTTATGTCCAGTTGAAATCTCTATTGCTGCACTTAAACCCATTATTTCTTCTGCTATTCATCCTGAACGTGGAGATTAACATATCTGTGTGAAAACAAGAAAATCAGAAAATTACTATTTAGATACGCATTTATTGTTTTTACATTTCTGTTACAATCCCATCAATGTACATGTTGGTATCCTATATTTATATAGTGTTGTGATTTTTTTTTTTTTATTATTGAAATATAACAAGTCTAATCTTTTTCTCAGGTAGACTTATTCAGTGAAAAGTAAAAGACACGCTAACTAAAGTAAGCATTCTATGGCTTTAGGAAAGAGATTGATAAATCTGAATATTAAGCAGCATAGTGAAAAAATTATGAGTTGTAAAAATTTAAGAATGTATGTAGCCATGTTTACATAAAAAATAAAGAACTGCTATGTTTTAAAGTTCTTTTCTCTGTTTTTCTGAAGTAAATTTAAGGGAATAGGTGCTTATAACTTATTGAAGATTAAGAAATTAGAAACTTTTTTTTTAATATCTTTATAAATCATATATTGTAAATAATTACATAGCTAAGATGCAAACAATATTTTTAGTGAAGGTAAGTTTATTGTCTTTACAGCTAGCCCTCTTCATTCTTACACAATGGAGCTTAATTCTACCTTCTGGAGTATTCACAGTGACTCTCGATGCTTTGTGTGAAACACAGGACACCATTTGGTTCATAACAGCCAAAGTTTTATGCAACACCAAAAAAATACATATAAAAAGAAGAGTATGAACTATTCTTCAATATTCCTAGATGTCTATAAAAGAAATATCTCCATTTACAAAATATTTTAATGCAATGAAAATAATAACATCTCTGAATAAATATTTGTGGCTCCCTTGCCTCTCATGGCCTCTATACCATATTCATATCTACACTGATCAGTGTAGAATTAAAAACCCAAGTTGTACATATTTCAGTGTCAATACTAACCTTGCTCTTTATGAATTTAATGCATCAATTTTTTGCATCAAATTTAATCAAGGTTAATTAAATCCATTAACCTTGGCTTGTGTTGCTGGTTCTACTGAACAACCTGGGTTTTTGTTTGTTTGTCTTTAGCTTTTTGTTTCGTGGGCCTTTTTTATTATCACATTTCAAGTAGTGTCTATGTAGATCTCAAAATAAAACTTCGTACTGAACATTTCTTGAAGGTGGTTATTAATTGAACTATTTTTAAGTTCAATTTTTTTTTTTCGCAAATCACATAACTCAAATTCTTTGAAAATGGTGGCAGTAAGATGCACATTTACTGCTAAAATGACTTGATAGCACAATGGTTATCAAGTAACGTGAAGTCATTACAGGATACTTAAACTTGCTGCACTAATAATCTTGCCAAAGGCCAAAAAGTAAGAGCACCTTATATATAAGTAAAGCCAAGAATTCATCGTTAGTATAAATGAAATATTAAGAGTCTAATCATTATTAGTTTAGATCTAATTGTTAGCAAAAAAAGAGAGAATGTGGATAAAATCATTGTGCACACGCTTCTCAGATTCAGCCCCTATTCCCGGTGTTATCCTCCCAGTGCTCCTCTAGTTGTTGGTTTCATTCTGGTACGTGTGTGTGAGTTGGGGGTGAGGGGGCCGACAGTGATTGACAGTGAGCTGTGAGCCTCTGGAGTCCTTTACAGGGAGGACTATGATGTTCTTGTTATGGGTCTTTCTTCCTCTCTCTAAGGGTCTAGTTGGGGTTGTTTTGACATGTTAACTTACATGCTTTTAGAGCCTTGCTCTTTCTTCATTGGTCTGCAGCTCCATGTTACATCCAAATTCACTACGTTATGATGCCCTTTACATATGGTTTTTTTTTTTTTTCTTACCCCTAAAACCAATGTTTTCCAGCTCCAAGTCTGCACTTCTTTAACTGACAAAGGGTGAATTGTTCACAGCTGTGGTGTCCCCAGTGCCAAGTCTGTGCCCCGTCTCTTACCGTCTATGCCTGTGCTCCTCTGCACCACATCCTGTGTCCCAGTTCTCCAGGTGTCTGCTCTCCTACCATATCTGTATTTCTCTACACTATATCACTGTGTTAGAGCTCTATATATCTCATTCTACGCAGAATAACTACTTATCACAACTATGGTTATACTGCTCTAAAAGTAGAGCAAATTAGCTGTAGGCACCTGATCAATTAGGGAAATTGCTGTCACAGCTAAACCAAGCAAAACAAACCTGCAGGCAGGTCAACAAATGCTCAGACAAAGTATGCCTGACAAGCCTCAACCCTAAGGCCTTGCAGACTCAGTACAAAGCTCATGGCCTTTTATGGCAACAGCAATGCTGTATTACAGTGCTACATCACTGCAAACTGTTCTGCTCACATGGTCCCTTTTTTTTTTTTTCTTCACTAGAAAGTCATGAAGCAGAAATGCCATGGGGAAATTTAGGGCTGAGGTGGACACAAGGACAGAACCACAACACTCAATTGCATAAGATTTTAGATTAGATATTACGAAAAAATTCTTCACCAAAAGAGTTGTCAAGCATTGGAACAGGCTGCCCAGGGAAGTGGTTGAGTAACCGCCCCTAGTGTTGAAAACACTTGTAGTGCTTAGGGACATGGTTTGGTGGTGGACTTGGCAGTGTTAGGGTAACAGTTGTACTTGGTGATCTTAAGTTCCTTTCCAATCTAAATGATTCTATGATTCTATGATTTTTTTATTTTTTGTAATGACAGAACATGGGTATAGTAGGTAGATTATAATTTCTATTTCAAGGCCTCTATCCTACAACACACACTTTCTGTGCAGAATACAAACACACACAAAACACTGTGGTCCAGTTGTGACAGGCAAGCTCCAAAGATTTGAGGAAAAAGGACACCCTCTTGTCTGGTTTGGCTGGTGGCCTGGCCATCACGCACAGCAGCTCAACCCCAGGCTCAACCCCTTCCTAAAGATGTTGGTTGTCTGTAGATTTATTCCCACCAATGGGGGCTGTTATTTTCATATGTTTTTGCTTTCCAACTCAGATGGTAGCCATATGCTGACAGCAACCTTACTGGTCACATCACCCCAGAACAATCTAAAGCAAATTAGCTGTTGTTGCCTGGTTTACTATCACCTTCTGGGCTCCCACTCCAGATATGTTATAAGAATGTAAATATGTTAAGAATTAATTTGCACTCCTTTTATTTCCTGTACATAGATGCATATTAAGGTTTTTGGTAAGCTTCTCCATAATAACTTTCTGTGCCTTGTTTGTTTTCCCAGTGGAGAGTTTTGACTTGTAGTCAATGTCTCACCTGAGAAGTGCCTTTGGGTACCTTTCACCCCATAAAAATATTTTCATACAAAATCAGAGAGTATTGAATATTTCTTTTAATAATTTCTGTCCAGCTCCATGTATATGTACATACATGCATTATTTTCATACAGTTCTTTCACACATTACTTAGGGCTGTTCAGTAGATTCAGAGTAACTATCACTCATTCACTTTATATCTGAAAAAGCAGTAATTCCTCAGAAAGCAATGTTTTATCCTTGCTGCTCAGTGAAAGCATTTTTCCTTGTTCAAGTAAACTAAAACACACAGAATCACAGCACCACAGAATGGTTCGGGTTGGAAGGGACCTTAAAGATCATCTTGTTCCAACCCCCCTGCTATGGGAAGGGACACCTCCCACTAGACCAGGCTGCTCAAAGTCCCATCCAGCCTGGCCTTGAACACTTCCAGGGATGGGGCATTGACAACTTCCCTGGGCAACCTGTTCCAGTGCCTTGCTACCCTTACAGTAAAGAATTTCTTCCTGATATCTAATCTAAATCTGCCCTCTTTCAGTTTGAGGCCGTCACCCCTTGTCCTATCGTTACACTTCCTGATAAAGAGTCCCTCCCCATCCTTCCTGTAGGCCACCTTTAGGTACTGGAAGGCTGCTATAAGGTCTCCTCGGAGCCTTCTCTTCTCCAGGCTGAACAGCCCCAACTCTCTCAGCTTGCCTTCATAGTATAGGTGCTCCAGCCCTCTGATCAGATTTGTGGCCCTCTGCTGGACCTGTTCCAACAGGTCCATGTCCTTCTTGTGTTGAGGACTCGAGAGCTGCACGCAGTACTCCAGGTGGGGTCTCATGAGAGCAGAGTAGAGGGGCAGAATCACCTCCCTTGACCTGCTGGCCACACTTCTTTTGATGCAGCCCAGGATGCGGTTGGCTTTCTGGGCTGCAAGTGCAGCCAGCTGATGTTGAGCTTCTTGTCCACCAGCGCCCCCAAGTCCTTCTCTTCAGGGCTGTTCTCAAGACATTCTCCACCCGTCCTCTATTTGTGCCTAGGATTGCCATGATCCAGGTGCAGGACCTTGCACTTGGCCTGGTTGAACTTCATGAAAATCACACAGGCCCACCTCTCAAGCCTGTCCAGGTCCCTCTGGATGGCATCCCTTCCCTCCAGCGTTTTGACCATGCCATACAGCTTGGTGTCATCATCAAACTTGCTGAGGGTGCGCTCAACCCCACTGCCCATGTCACCGACAAAGGTGTTAAACAGCACCAATCCCAGTACTGAACCCTGAGGAATGCCACTCGTCACTGGTTTCCATGTGGACATTGAGCCATTAACCACAATCCTTTGAGCGTGGCCATCTAGCCAGTTCCTTATCCACCGAGTGGGCCATCCACCAAATCCATGCTTTTCCAATTTAGAGACCAGGATGTCGTGTGGGACAGTGTCAATAGGTAGATAACGTCAGTTGCTCTGCCCTTATCTACCAATGCTGTGGAAACATCGTAGAAGGCCACCAAATTTGTCAGGCACAATTTGCCTTTGGTGAAGCCATGTTGGCTGTCACCAATCACCTCCTTATTTTCCATGTGCCTTAGCAGAGATTCCAGGAGGATCTGCTCCATGATCTTGCTAGGCACAGAGGTGAGACTGACCGTTCTGTAGGTCCCTAGGTCATCCTTTTTTCCCTTTTTGAAAATGGGGGTTATGCGTTCCCCTTTTCCAATCAGCAGGAACTTCACCAGACTGCCACGACTTTTCAAATATAATGGAAAGCGGCTTGGTGACTTCATCTGCCAGCTCCCTCAGCACCCGTGGATGGATTTCGTCCGGTCCCATGGACTTATGCATCTTCAGGTTCTTCAAATGGTCCCGAACCTGATCTCCTACAGTGGGTGGTTCTTCATTCTCATCACCCTGCCTTTGAATTCTACAACTTGGGTGGTGTGGTTGGAGCCCTTGCCGGTGAAGACCAAGGCGAAAAAGTCATTCAGCACCTCAGCCTTCTCCATATCCTGCGTGACCAGGTCTCCTGTCTCCTTCCTGAGAGGTCCCACATCTTCCCTAGTCTTGCCATTACCCCTGACGTACTTATAGAAGTTTTTCTTGTTATCCTTGATGCCCCTAGCCAGATTTAATTCTATCTGGGCTTTAGCTTGCTTAATCTGGTTCCTGGTACAGTTTCTCTATATTCCATCTAGTCAACCCGTCCTTGCTTTCACCAACAATTAGGTTTTAGCTGCATAAATCCTGCTGTCAAGCCAAACATCTCTATGGCTAATGTGTTTTCATAATCATCTTTTTCTGAATATTAACATTGCAAGCTAGAATTTATGACCTATATCCATTCAGACATCATAGCAACTGTGCCACATAAAAAAGGGAATTGTATTTATTCAGAGATGTCATAAAAAGCTGGAGTTTAGTATCAAGGCAGAAAAGTAGATTTGATGAATCACTGATAAGATCAAATCAGTCATCAGAGATAGAATTTGGCTGGAAGCAAGGCATTTCTTCAGCCCATCAGAACTTAAGTGCTATTTCAAAAAAATGCCTGGATACTAGGAGTTCTAAAGAAATAAATATAAAAAAACCTTTTTCTTAAATATCTGTTCTTCAAACTAGAAGAAGGATTTGAAAGAGAACAATGTGTCAGCAGCCTCTAAAGGCTAAATTGTACTGCTGATCAATTTTATCTTCTGTGTTGTAATTATTTTTTTCAGCTTGACCCTCTTCAAGATTTGAAAATGTTATCACTGTTCACTTAATTGGTGATAACCAATTAATTTATATTACAAAGGATTTAAAGGTGAATTATATCTTTGTTAATCTTTACTTATATATTTGACAAAATAGGAGGCAGAACATAACTTCGTCCATCTTTTATAGACATATTCTTTTTAAAAGTAAGACTTTTTTCAGCTGAACACTCTTGTTATGGAATCAAAGCTACTGTGAATGGAGAAAAGAATTTGTTTCCCAAATCTTTCAACAATAAAAAAAAACAAACCCCAAAACAAAACTCAAAAATTAAATTTCTAAAAGAAAACCCCACATCAAGGATAATTGCCAAGGTAAAAGATTAGGGTAGTGGTAGGGCAGAAGGGCCGGCTTTCTCTCTAAAGTATTGGCACAAAATGCAGAAGAAAGACATTTTTTACACAACTTTGCAAATGGAGGAAAAAGTAAAACAGATGCCTGAAGCTGGAATATTCTATCAAACAGAAAAGTATTGTAAAAAAAAGAAAAAACAAACAAAACAAAACAGATGGATAACATTGAAAACTTACACAGAGGGGAGTTATGAATTAAAGAATAAAGAGAGAATTCAGAAAAAATAATCCCAGTGAATTTATTCAGAAAGTATTTGGAGATTTGCTTCATCAAAAAAATGCAGAGGAAATCACAATTGACAGGCATTGTACCTTTCCTCCACTTCTGGCAGCAGGCCAATGAATGTTATAGTGAGGTGCTGTTATGACTGCCAAATGCAGGTCATTTTGAAAAAGAGGGGAACTGAATATAAGACATTTTCAAGGTCATATAATATGATATATAGAGAATCCTCTATCTTGATCTTCAAAATGGGCAAGGCAGCAAATGTAATAAAAGCAGGCTTCAAAGATGCACGCTGACGAACACCATGAATTTGAGATGGAGATCTTGTTCGTACAGTATGAAACAGCCTGGCATACTAACAGGAAAAAGGAGCAACTGCTTGAAATTTCTGATACTGATTTTTCAAAATAAAAACACAACAAGAAAAGCAGAGAAAATCATCCAGAAGTGGTACAGGCATGGGGTGGGAGTGAGAGGCAGGTAAGGGTGAAAGCAGCTAAAAGAACCACTTATGACTGACGTGCATCTGGAGAACTGAACTTAATAAACAGACCGCCTCCCATTTCTCCCACTTCTCTTCATCCATTGAGTAAGAAGTGTTTCCTCGTAACAGAGTTCTGTGTTTCGCTTTACGTTCAGAAACATGAATACTTATTATAATTTAAAAAGTACGCATACTTTAACTCATAATTTATCATCTACATAAGATGTCCAGTGGATCTTATTATTTCTAAATTTTTAATGTCAGATACTGTCAGGCAAACATACTTATTCTAAATGTTCTTTATCATTCAACGCTTTCAAGGAGCGATAAACACTAGGGGAAAGTGTAATTCCTCTGTTTAGAAAACAGTTTTGACACTTAATTCCCTACTAAGGAAAAAAAAAGGCAAGCAAAAAAAAAAAAAAAAAGCTAGTAAACAAATGATTAATTCTCTCATAAAAAGAACGCCCAAACAATAATATAAGTCAAAGGTAAATGTAAAGATGAGAATAAGAATTTATGAGAATAAGAAATATTTCAGAGATGAGCAGAATGAACTCTGAAAATCCTGCTGTGCTTGCTTATATTCTGGCTTCCTTCTGAGTAGCCAAATATGCAAATTTTACAGAACAATCTAAATTCATCTAGCATTTTCAAGATACCACATAGTTAGTTGCCATAACTGTTTGTGAGTACTTAGTCTTAGGATATGTGAAAATTATCTGCCAGTGATACACAAGTAGGAATTGCAAAGAGAAAACAGTAGGCATACAATTAATCTTCTCTACCACTGTACATTTTTTGTTTGAATGTATACTTCTGATATAAACCTACCACTTAAAAGCATTCTACCAAAATTAAGCTTTGTAGTCTTTATACCATTTAAGATTTTCAGAGTGTTTTTTTTTTTCTCTTGACTAAAATACTATACCATTCCAGTGAATAAGTTAGATAGAACTGCATGCACTCAACTATGATAAAATTTCTTGGAATTGCTTTGGAAACTGCAAGCTTGTAAGTGAAGGAAAAAATAAATTTTAAAGTAATTTTTTTTATGGTTCCTCAGTGATCTGAAATTGTCTCAGTGTCACAGGATTTAATAAAATAAACTGAGAAGGACAGATATGGTCCAGTTTGTGGTAATATGTGACACAATCCTTCTCTATAAGCAATATTTAAGAAAGGCTTTTCAGAAAAGGACGAATAGCTAGGGCAAAATAATTCGTTTCTAATTAAATGTATTTGTCAAAATAGAAAAGATTTCTGCTCTGTAATTCAACAGAACTACTTAAAATACAGGAAATTTACACTTGTGTTTCTTCACACAGAGGAACATACCATGACACATTAAATTCTAGGAAAATTCTTACTAATTCCATAATGGTTCTATTAACTTTTTAAAATACTCATTACAGTTGGTAAATATATGAATTCACATTATATTGTTTTATTACAAAAATAACTATATAAATGTAGATAGTATTTTATATGCTCTGGTTTGGCTGAGATTTTAATTGCTTATACGACTTTGTAATATATATTCCTATGCAACATTTGGATAGTCAAAATGACTACTATATTTTTCCTGTATGGTAATTACAGAATATCTGTACAATTCGTGCTATTGTCAATGCGTACTGTAACAAAAAACAGTACCGGGCTATAATACATTTCCTGGAGTAGCCTTCTAAACCTTAAACTTTTCAATTTTTATTTTTTTTTAAAGTAATTTTGAAGCAAGTAGGATAAAAAAGCATGAGTACATTTTGCTGATTTCAGCTACCGGTTAGTATATGTCTAGCACTCTATATGCAGCAATTTAGTCTGGGGATATCTCATTAAAAGAAAAAAAAAAAAAGATATGTAATTTATCAGCAAAATATGTCAAATGTACCTTTTTTGGAATAGAACACTAGACAATGTAGATGTAACTATGAGGATTCTGTCATTTTGAAATGGAATGCTATTTTACATTGAAATATTTTTTTTGATAACATTTGATCTAATAACTTGATGAGAACTTGAATGCTTAAAATCAATAACATCCCTCCACATTTTAAAGATCTTAAGATAATGACGACCACTCTGATTGCCCTTCCCGACCACATTAATGATAGAGACCAAAGAATCTCTTCCAGAAAATTCCCTGTGCCCCTGAAACTTCTGTGTAAGCTATTGTGCAATTTTCAGAGTCATCCAGGTCTGGATATCTAATGAAGGACTTCATATAGTGGGAATTCCTTACCATATTGTATCCCTAGATAGACTCGTCCAATGATTAATCATCTTCACTATCTATATTGTCTGCTTTATTTTGCTTTTTTTCCCAACCAATAATTGAAAAATTTGAGGTAACAGCTATTTTCAAGGGTTATTTTATTATATGCTCAATTTTAAGCTTTGAATAAATCATGTTTTAAGAATTTTCATAAGCTTCTCATGTACAAGCTTCCTAGAACTCAGATCATTATTGTAGTACTTCTCGATGCTCTTTCTTGAAGTAAATTTAGTATTCCAATAGTAGATTCTGTATTATTGCATACAAAGTTCCTGCTACCTTCCAAAACTCACTCAGTCTGGAAATCATTCTGCTTCCATTAAGCATTAGGAGACTGCAGCCTGGACTGCTTCATTATTTGACAATGCAAGGAGCTTCTAAAAGTCAGCTCCCATTTTGTGTGAATTGGGAACATCAGCACCACCAGATCAAATGAGCTGCTAGCAGGTGAACACATGATTTCAGCTTTCATAAAGAACTCTCCTGGGTAATCCATGACTAAAATTAAGCTGTATGACTGTAACTCAGACAGAAATAAGGCATTCATTGTAGTCTTAGTTTCTTTTTACATAGGTAATAAAGAGGGAACTAATCAAAGCCCTCTATTGTTACACTAAAGTCTTGCTATTGTCAAAAATGGAACACACCTTTTACCTGCAAACCAGAATATCTTGTTAGCCCAGTTAAACTCTTAACAGCCCCCCCAAAAAATAGAGCAAACATTAGTACTGTTAATAATAATATTCACACAATAATACTAACACTCCAAATTCATACAGAATTGCTCATTTTTACTGACATTAAAATTATTATACAAGAAAAGTGCCTAACACCAGCCCCTCCTTTCTGGTATTATGTGTCCCTGCCCAGGTAACTGAGGTCCCCAGGCTGACAAAGCCAGTCTACTTCAGCCCAGAGGTGTGGGTGTTACTGCAAGGGACAGCACCCCATGGTCTCTTCTCTAACAAGTGAGGTGTCCATGGCAGATGTGGCCCCCTCAACCCAGGGCCCTGCTCAGAGCTCTGAGGGTGTACCTCTGGATATACAGAATGCTGTGTGTTAGTAACAGAATATTGTCAATCGGAAAGGACCTTTGGAAGTCTCTAGTCCAAACCTGCTCAAAGCAGGTCTAGTAAGATCAGGTTACTCAGGGCTGTGTCCAATCCCATCTTGAACACCTCCACAGACATCCCAGAACCTCACTGAGCAACATGTTCCAGTGTTTGATTACCCTTATAGTAATACATGCTTCATTATATTTAATTGGAATTTTCCATTTTCCAACCGGTGTCCATCGCTTTTCATTAAACTTCTGTTAAGAGTCTGGCTCTGTCTTCTCTGTATCTTCTGATCAGACAGTTGTAGACAGCAGTAACATCTTCCTGTAGCCTTTTCTTCTTGAGGCTGAACAGTCCCAGGTCTCACAGCTTCCCCTAATATGACAAATGCTCCAATACCTTAATTATCTTCATGGCCTCCTCCATTATATCCATGTCTCTTTTATAGTGGGGAACTCATGCTGGGTCACAACACTACAGATATGGCCTCACAAGGACTGAGGAGAGGGAAGGGATCACCTCCCTCAATCTGCTGGTAAGACTTCATTATGCAGCTGAGATGCTGTTGGCCATCTTTGACACAACGGCACATTACTGGTTAATGATAAACTCTCAGATTCTTCTCTACAGAGCTGCGTTACCATCAGTTGTCCGCCAACTAACCTCAGGTGCATAGGGTTATCCCTCCCCAAGTGTTGCCAAACTTCACGAGTTTGCCATCAGCCCATTTCTCCAGCCTGTCCAGGTCCTTCTGAATAGCAACCCTGCCCTCCAGTGACTACTTCTGCCAGTCTGGTGTTGTCCACAAACTTGCTGAGAATGCACTCCATCCCATTGTTTAGGTTGTTAATGAAGACAATAGATGATAATGATCCCAGCACTGATCCCTGAAGGGCTAGTTATTTGTCATCTTCTGGACTTTGCACCTCTCATCTCAACTCTTTGAGCCCAGCAGTCCAGCTACTTTTCCACAGCAACCACTTATCCAGATCATATCTCACCAATTCGGTGAGAAGGAGACCATTGGAGACTGTGTCAAAGGTTTTGCTAAAGTAAGGGTATACAGTGTGAATAGGAAGGAGAATATAGAAGCTACATGTTTCTATTAGGAGTATTTTCATGCCACAATTCAATTCACTTACTATGATTAAGATAGATTCATATTTGAATCTCAGCTCACTATTATATTCAAAGATTTGTGCTAAACACGCGTTTTAAAGAAAATAGTTTTGCATAGTTTTGAAGTAATAAGATTTCAGACAAAAGTGCTGCTATAATTCTGAATACCATGCTTATACATAGTAAACAATAACAATGGTAGGAGATGTCTCATGGGTTTGGAAACTCATTTGTGTCCTATTCAGCCAGGCAGCAAAGAAAAACAGAGCATTACACCTGAGTCTGTCACTAAAACAATATCTAAGAGCACAGATCCTAACCTGTCCTGCTCCTAACAGCCAGTAAGATTCAGGACTAATTAGTTCACCCCTTTGCATTGCTCTAATAGTACAGAAGACAGATAATTCATATGAATCATCAGTTTGACAGCATATTTTTCTCTTGATGTAGACAGGGATTTCCTAGATTCAAATTCGAAACATTTAAATGTCATACAGAAAACAGAATCGCTGGAGAGATTATGAGTTTTTCAGAAAACAGAAATTATGTTGACTGTTCAAAATAAAATTATGGTGTCATGGAGGTTATAAGGAAATCTTGCTATTAAAATGTGATAGTTTTTTGATGATTGCTTAAAGGAAGGATATAGCCTGGTTATTTCTTATTATATGTGATATAGATAAAAATCATAATTCTTGGAAACAGTCGCATGACTCACACTTGACCGTAATCTCAAACCTACAATTTCTTTTGATTTTCCTGTGGAAGAACTTTTAACCACTATTATGTCTAACATGAGCAACGGACCCACTAGATCCAGTTTCCCATTCCCCCCTCAGGGGCTTCTTTAACAGTCAGTGAAATATTTAATGGTGTAGGTCCACTCAGTCGCTGAGTTTCAAGCTAGACCCTCTCTCAAGCCAACCCACTAGGTCATATTTGCAGATGACTGGTTGGGGAGGTCCTGGACCACCTAAAGAATTAATCACTGAAATACTTGGGACGTGCACACAGACACAACCCTGATACCTGATACCTGATACTTCCATGTTACTCTGCTGTTGAGTCTTTACAGTTGTCGAGACTTTTCAGAATCTTTCAATTATAACACTGAAAGATAATTATCCTGTTTAATTTTATATTCCAAGAAAAAGACTAGTTGTCAAAAAAAAAAAGAAAACAAACCAAAACCAAACAATACTGAATTAGTCAAAACCTTTTATTTATTAAACTTATTTCATAGAATTCGGTGAACATACATAGACGTGTAGATAGATAGATAGACAGATAGATAGATAGATAGATAGATAGATAGATAGATAGATAGATAGATCAGCCACAGGATCATACAATCATAGAATGGTTTGGGTTGGAAGGGATCTTTAAAGATCATGTAGTTTCAAAGCCCCCATCAGTGGCCATGGACAGGGACATCTTTCACTAGATCAGGTTGCTCAAAGCCTCATCCAACCTGACCTTGAAAACTTTCAATAATGTAGCATCCATAAATTCTCTGGGAAACCTGTTCCAGTATCTCACCACCCTCACCCCAAAAAAAATTCTTCTTTATATTCAATCTAAACGTACCCTTCTCCAGTTTAAAACCATAGCCTCTTGTCCTGTCACTACAGGCCCTGGTCAAAAGACTTTCTCCATCTTTCTTGTAAGCTCCTTTTATATATTGAAAGGCAACAGTCAGGTCTCCCTAGAGCCTTCTCTTGTCATGTCTGAACAACCTCAACTCTCTCCCTCTTTCTTCATAGAAGAGATAATCCAGACCTCTGATTTTTTTGTGGCCCACCTCTGGACCTGTTCCAACAGGTCCATGTTCTTGTGCTGAGGGCCCCAGAGCTGGATGCAGTACTCCAAGTAGTGTCTCACAAGAATGGAGTAGAGGAGGAGAATCACCTTCCTTGGCCTGCTGGCCATGCTCCTTTTAATGCAGTCCAGGATATGATTTGCTTTCTGGGCGGCAAGTGCACATTGACGGCCCATATTCGATTTTTATTTCAACAATATCCCCAAGTCCTTCTCTGCAGGGCTGCTCTCAATGAATTCATCCGCCAGTCTGTATTGATACTGAGGATTGCCCAACCCAGTTGCAGGACCTTGCACTCGGCCTTGTTGAATTTCTTGAGGTTCACCTGGGCTCACACTGCAGGAGCCTATCAATGTCCCTCTCTCTAGCAAATCAACTGCAACATTAGGCTTGGTGTCATCTGCAAAATTGCTGAGGGTGCACTCAATCCCACTATGTCATTGATTAAGATACTTAATTTTATTGGTCCCAGTATGGACCCTTGAGGGATACCACTTGTTATTGGTTTTTTGGACGTTGAGCCACTGACTAACATTTTGGATGTGACCATCCAGCCAATTCATTATTGATCTAATATTCCATCCATCAAATTCATATCTCTTCAATTTAGCAGGCAGAATGTTGTGAGGGTCTGGATCTAAGGCCATATAGACATCTAGATAGAGGACATCTGTAGCTCTTCCCCTGACTACTGATGTAGTCACTCCATTGTAGAAGGCCACTTGAATAGTCAGGCGTGAATTGCCTTTGGTGAAGACATATTTGGTGTCAGGATATGTTATGGAATCCAAGATTCATTTTTCATATTATACGAGAGTTCATTGTTTGATTGCTCTGATTAAAGAAGATATTTTTTAATCTACAGTTCCATTTTGAATGAATCGGCAGCAGAATAGCTGAGTTTCCTGTACTTCTTTCTTCATGTATTCCATTTAGCAAATAACCATTTCATAAAATCCAAATGAAGAAAATAGATTGATTTATTGCCAGTAATAATTTATACGTGGCTAAAGCTAAGGCTATGTAAAATCATGATGTAGGAGTACAATGGCAGTAGAAGATCCCTTCAGTGAAATGGTTAGAGCTAAAGACAGAACAACCATGTTATTTGTATTTAAGGGATTTTAGTTTGGATTACCTCTGGTCTGGTCCCATAGAGCAGGAGTGCATTAGGCAGATACCTGGAGATCATCTTCCATTTTAATGTTTTCCTAAAAGAATTCTGACAGTTCTCTAAGACTGTTTAATGGTGTGAACAAGAGGACAATAAGTGGGCATAATCATATTCTGTTCATAGGCAAATTCAGCATCAGTGCAAATGCAGATACACATGGTCAAGATGCTCTTGTTCAAAATTTTTTTTGCTTTTATATCTAAAACGTATTACAAAAGGGACTGATTTTACTTTGCTGTCATAAATGCCTAAAAATGGTGAGGAACAAGAAAATGTCAACAACAGTAAATGGTAAAACACCCCTGAAAAGTATGTAAACGATGGATAATCTGCACTTTAAAGCATAGGATTTGAGTACTTTAACTCTTCACATTATTATAATTATTTTTTTTAGTAATATACTGTTTATTCTTAAGAGCATAATTATGCTTCCCAAAGCATCGCATCTCCTGTGGGGAAAAAGTGTTTTATGAGATTTTAAATCCTACTCACACCATTGACACCTTCAACCCTTGAAAACAATGGATCAGCCTTTTAAGTACCGTGAGTACAGAAAAAAATATTAAGTTATCTATGGACAAAACAGATTACTTTTTACATCATGGAGTAATTTTGTTCTGAAATCCTATGTATTAGAATATTTTTCCTTTTTTTTTTTTTTTTTTTTCCAGTGAAGTTTCTAGACCAGTCTTCACAGTAAGGTAAGAGATACAAGAAACTGAGTTATTAAACCTGTTTATGAAACTGTTGTAACAAGAAAAAAAAAAAAAAAGACCTGGATCCTGGATTTTCATCTTGTATTTCAAATGACTATTTGTATATCTGTAATAAACAGGGGGAAAGGTGGTGCACGTATGCAAAACTTGGCCATCAGAATAGCATTTTCCATTGACATTGAAAAAGAGAAAATTGTTTAAATAGCTAAGTGGGAAATCTCACAGTCCTCATAATAAAACAGAACTATCAAATACATTCATTCATGCTCATCAATTGGTGCACATACAATTGATAATGATTTTATCCATTTGAATAGTGTAGGAGTAAGAAAGAAAACCTTCTGACATGATAGAAGATAAGAACTGAGGAAGATTAATCGGAAGAAAGGACAAATATAAGGACACAGGAGAAGCACAGGCATAAAATAAGCAATAATTCTAAAAAAGAAGGAAAAACCTCAAGAAAAAAATAAACCAACTAACCAATTATGAATTTGGTCTACCTAGCTGGAATGGAACTTTACATTATTTCCTTCACAATACATTTTTGTTCTGCAGTTCATGCTTCATTTCCTGTGAGGTTTCTAACTACAATAGTGAACTTATATGTTTGCAACTTACTTATTACAGAAAAAGAACTCTAAGTATCTGATTCAATATCACATGCAAGAAATAAAAATACAAATGCATCAAGGAAAAATAGTTTATATGAATGTGGGAGAAATTCCTACAAAAATAAAGGATATCTGTTCTGCACTGGAGATGGTCGAGGTTTCTTTCCATATCTCAATAAAAAAGGCACAACAGAACAGTATTTTTTTTTTTTTTAATAATAAGATAGAAATAGGAAAAAATGCATAGATGGTGAGTAAATCTTACATCCCTTCAGATGTTGGGAGCCCCACTTTCATGCAGCTTTGTATAGACACCCAGTGGACAGACAAAACACGTTACGCAGAATTCCCATCCATGGAGAGGTTCAGTCTCCCTCCCATCCTATGGTGCCCTTTATTTAGTGTAACAAATAAAACTTTATTTCTTGTCTTCACACACACAAGTGTTGTCTCTTTCTGTCCACCAGAGCATATCCGGCTGCATGTATCAAGGAGCTACATCCAGGAGCAGCACATGTTCTGGTCATCCCAACATATTTTCTGGCATTATGACATAGGTAAAACTATACAGTGGTCACTCATGCTAACGTAGAGGTTAGCAGACCTAATACAGGTGACATGGCTTGCCTGCAATCATTAATTCCTCAAATACGGTATTGTCCACAATACTGCCAATATAATATCATTTGTGGAATCAATCAATTTACTGTAGAAAGATGCAAAAAAATTTATATATATATATATTACAACTGTTTAGCAGCACTAGTAATCTGTAACACCTATGGAAATAAATGTTTGTATAGCTAACCTTTATTGTTTTCTTAAGTATGAAATTTTACCCTGCAAACTGACAGAATACACACATGTACATATAAATATGCCTATCTATATTTAACAGCTTCCTTCAAAAGCCCTTTCTTAAGTTTGGAATCCTTCAAAGGCACCATTATTGTCTTGTTTGTTTACACAATAGTTCTGTTTGAGAAAATGAATCTCATTGTGTTAACCTACTTGATTATTAACATGAAACAAGGGTCAGCATATTACTCCTAACCAAAAATTTCAACAGCTTATTGAGGATAAATACTTCTCTGATGAAGATCTATCGAGCACATTGTATTGCTTGCAATAACATACATATACATATATACTTATACATATACATATGCACATGCACATGCAAATACGTATGGAAATACAAATACAACCTACTGTCTGTCTAGCTGGACAATTTTTTTAGTTCATAGATGTTCCTGTGGTACACTGAAGATCGACGGAGTTCGTTTTTGAGACAGGTGCTTGAGAGAGACCCTTTTTATAGTTATTTTGCCCATGTGTTTTAATACAGATACTCACTTTTGATCTCAACGTAACGGATCTTTCTCCTTTTTCCTTTTTTTGCAATCTTCATGAAAATGCTTATTCTGTGCTTTAGGAATCTCAGTTAAATCTTAAAATTAGTATATAGAAATATAGTACTAATAATACTTCTGGATCATTGAGTCAGTTCCATGCTATTGAAGACAATGACAGTATGTAATCCTTTTAATGATATATCAAATGTTTGCTTGAATGTAGCTACTTTTTTTTCTTCTTTTTTTTTTTTTTATTTTCTCATACTTCACTGAGACTGAAGCTGCTGAAGAATATAACTATATGAGGGATGGAAACTGTCCTTTCCAGTCTGAAAGTATTCATGGACAGTTTATATCAATTTACTCTTGTGTCAAAATTGTGCTTAGTTTGGATAGTTATCTTCCATCATTTGTAGATGTATAGATTGCAGTTATATCTCATAAACAGTCGAAGATCTATTAGCCTCTCATCTCATTATTCTAGTAACCCTTGCATGCATTTATTATAGCATAAATTCATTTTTCTTGAAGTGAACTACCAAAACCATCTGCTGTATTTTAGACAATGTCATATGAGTGACTTGTACAATGCCATTCTAACTATGGCTTTTTCTACATTATCTATAATTATTCATTTTCTTAATATGTAACTTTAGTTCTGCTCTGGGGATAATAATTCTAATTCTCATTTTACTAAAACACAAGTGTTAATTTTAAGTATCTCTGTTCCAGTCAATGAAACAGTATTGGTATGAGAGAAGCCCTGACACTGATGATTTTTTCAGATTCCTGTGTGCTGCAGGCTGGGATGATTACTGAGAAGTCTGTCTACTGTGCCTTGGTATTCTGCTACCATAAATTAAATCTCATGTGTTAGTGTAATATTTAATTGTAGGTAGAGAAAGACTAGAAAAACCAGGAGAGGCCGGCACCCCAGATTAATAAATGTCTTATAGAAGAATGAAGTCCTGGTGAAGAATTGACACAATAGCTCATTTTGTGAGAAAAAATTCTTACCTGTAGTTCAAGCGATGAAGACATCAAATAGACAAATTAAGACACGTTTTTCCAATGTCATAGACTTCCTTGCATTCCTGTAATATCTCATAAAATACATATGAGGGGACCTCCAAGGCAAATTCTTCTGTCACTTTAAAAGGGAAGATCGACAGAGAACAATATTTCCTAGCCACCTCACTTGCAACTTTATGTCCAAAAGGGAACAGAAGCAATGACAAAGAGGGTTACGCTCTGCCTACTCCATGAATGAACTCAAGAATACAGCTCAGAGCACGATCCCACAATATTTATGCCATATGTGTCCATGACAAGATTATTCAACTGGACAAATTAAACTCTGATTCTGCATGAACAGAAATGTGCTACTGTTAAGATAGCCAGGGCAAACAATGTAAGCCTACTCCTGCTGACTATGTGCTTATACTGGATTTATCCTGTCCTAGAACACAGATGATGCATTACACTTTATAAAAACAATGGGCAAAAAGTTCAGCTGCTAACAGTAATTATCCCCAAGAAAGCACAGGTGCACTTTCCAACTCTCTCACATCTATCAGCAAACCATGCCATCATGTAGGACTTCTGTTACCCTAAAGCTGGTATGTTGGTGGGAGGGTGCTAAAGCTAGAGCCTTTTGCTTGCACCTGCCCATCTGCTAGTTTTTCTTCCTTTACATCATTTTTATCCCCTTAATAAAAAACTTTTTTTTGGGTCCCTCTTGCACCCACAAAGTAAACCATCCCTGAGGGAAAGATGTTCACTTAACCAGGTGCCTTAAAGTTGCAGTGTTATGGGATGACAACATGGACTGTTTATAATTGTAATTTTTCATTAGTTTGCCTCTCTCTTCACATACATAAAGGTTTTCCTTGTTTATTTATGTACTTACTTATTTATGTAGAATGATAAATTAAAGGTAGTTGGAATATATTTGAGTGGATGCATTTAAAGATGTGCTAAGATGATGTTTCTTGCTTGCAGACCTGCGTGCCAAGAGTCTCTTAATGATAGTAAGAAACATAAACTGCTTCATGGATGAATACATCTTCAGCCAAAATGGGAGAGGAAGAAGGATGCATAGCTATGACCACATCTAATGTTTCAGATCTCGTGCTTTACTGCAGCATTCATGCAAGCAATGCACTACAGCCCTAAATGTTAAATCCACAGGTAACTAGTCTCCTTATGTTCATGAGAATAAAACAAAAATTTCAGATATTATATCCTAACAGCCACTCTTGAGTGATAATGCCTGTAGTCATTCTGCTAGAAGCACTTAATTGATATTCCTCCTTTACCTACATTTGGCATGTTTCTCTGCCACTTCCAGTCCATCTTATGCATATCATAAATAGCCAAAAAGACTGATAAAGTTAATTTTTCTCTTTTAAAATTTTGTCCATTGTGTCATGGAGATGGCAGAAAAAAATTACAGTCCTTTGCAGATGTTCTTCATATACATTACTACGTAAATCACAAAATTGTTTAGGATGAATTTGAAATACATTGCAAAAAAAGCAGATATGTCATCATTTGGATTCTATACTGGTTTCTTTGATAACTCTATATAACACAATAATAGCAGTGATAAGTGTCTTCACATTTTCAAAGCCAATTTTTTAAATTGTTATAACTGATATGCTGCTGCTCCTCACATTTGATTTAATTTTGATTTCATTTGAGATAATGAGACCTTTTCACTGAGAATCTGTACCCATTAAACTTGTAAGTATTCATTCAGCTGTTATCTTCCTGATGCCTGCCAAAACGCATGGACAATAATAGGAATAAGTAATGTCCTAGATAAACTCTTTTATTTTAATGGCTGTCATTTAGACAAAAAATCCAAACATTTAAGACTTCAGTGAACAGCGTATTTTCCAGTTGGCTTACCAACAATTTTCTTTATAGATCGTGGCTGGATGGTATTTAAGTGAACAATACATTTTTACTTATCTACATTGAAAACAATAACTGCATGAAATAAACCTAGACTGCATTTTGCAGTATTAACATAGTTCACTAGGTAAAGGATGAGCGCAAAAGAAATGCTATGTGTAATGCTAACAGTGAATATAAATAAAAAAAATGAAAAATAGCTTAGAAAAATATTACATACTACTGAAATCTGCATAAAACAGAGCTGTTTGATGAACTATCCATAGAATAGCATAAATATTTCTGACATGAAATTATTAGGGACAAATTCTGTTCTTGACTGTTTATAAATGCTTTTTTTTCCTTGTTGGTGAGAGTCCTTTATCACATATTAGTGTGACAAATGATTTAAGAAAAAAATAACTACAAATTTGTAGTTCTTGCTTCTATTTAACTGCTACCACTTATGCATGAGTTGTGAAGTTTTATGTCTGAACCTATAAACAGTTTCGATGCTATTAATATTGCTGTCAAGTACTTAGAGGGTATATAGAGTAAATGAATATCAATTAATTATTATGTTTAAAATTATTAATATTAATTAATAAATGCTAATTGACCAGTAAACTGGTACCAACAGATGAGGAGAAGACTGAGGTACTCAACAATATTTTTGCCTCAGTCCTCACTCGTAGCCTCTCCTCCCACACCTCCCGAGTGGATGCACCACAAGACCGGGACTGGGGGAGAAAACTCCCTCCCACTGCAAGAGATAAGGTTCGTGACCACCTGACAAACCTGAACATGCAGAAGTCTACGGGACCTGACGAGTTGCATCCCAGAGTCCAGAGGGAATTAGCTGACATAGTTGCCAAACCACTCTCCATCATATTTGAAAAGTCATGGCAGTCAGGTGAAGTCCCTGGTGATTGAAAAAAGGGAAGTATGGCACCCCATTTTTAAAAAGGGTAGAAAGAAGGACCCTGGGAACTACCAGCCTGTCAGCCTCACCTCTGTGCCTGGGAAGATCATGGAACAGATGCTCCTAGAAGCTATGTGAGGGCACATGGAGGTCAGGGAGGTGATTTGAGGCAGCCAACATGGCTTCACCAAGGGCAAGTCCTGCCTGACCAACCGAGTGGCCTTCTGTGATGGAGTGACTACACCAGTGGACAAGGGAAGAGCTATGGATGTTGTCTACCTGGACTTCTGTAAGGCTTTTGACATGGTCCCCTACAACATCCTTCTCTCTAAACTGAAGAGATATGGATTTGATGGGTGGACTGTTTGGTGGATGAGGAATTGATTGGATGGTCTCATCCAGAGGGTAGTGGTCAAAGGCTCCATGTTGAGATGGAGATGGGTGACGAGTGGTGTCCCTCAGGGGTCCATATTGGGACCAGTACTGTTTAGTATCTTCATCAATGACATAGAGAGTGGGATTGAGTGCACCCTCAGCAAGTTTGTGGAGGACACTAACCTGAGTGGTGTAGTTGACACGCCCAGGGGATGGGATGCCATATCGAAAGACCTGGACAAGCTCAAAAAGTGGACCCATGTGAATGACATGAAATTACATCATCAATTACGTTACATGAAATTACATCAGTAATCTTATATATTCCTCCTCACAATAATGTAACCTGGATCAGCAAGTACTGAAAACATTTTTTTGCATCAGTAGATTCACAGGACTAATGTGGTTAAGATGAACTACATTTCTAACTCAGAACTTCAGAGACCTTGACTTTGCTCCAGGATTCTTTGCAGTGTTCCTGTGAGATTATGAGCTCAAAATGCTCAGTGTTATGGACATATATCAAACCAGGACTAACATTTCAGAATATTCTCAAGACTACGGATCATTCATTAAAGAAAAAGTAATTTAAGGTAGATCTTTTCTTTCAGAGTCACTGGAGGATTAGCATTTTCTGACAAGTACTAACCAACCATTCAGTTACAAGTGTACTTTTCAGATAAAAAACTTTCATTTACACCCTTTTGCTTCAAAAAGGGGCTTTAAATTATAATTATAGGCTGCCTTCAAATAGGGTATTCTTGAAAAGAAGACAAATATGGAAGGATGGAGGAATAGAGGGAAAATAAACAGAACTTTAGCACTGACCTGGCATTATCCATATAATTTATTTGTGTGATGATTCCTGTCACAGTTTTTGGCCTGTGTCACATATTCTCAAAGCAGAAGACCAGGCAGGCTAAGGGAACTGCATGCGTACAGAGGTTTTTACCAGTGGCTTGTATAGATTAGACCATTATGCCCTTGAGGGAGGGAAAATTTTCACATTACAAATACAACCAGTATTAAGTGAGTTGCTCTCCAATGCAGAGAATGCACAATATTTTGGTTTAGTTACCAGCCAGTGAAAGCTTCATGTTGCAGCTTGGTGACTAGAACTACTGATCTAGAAGGGAAAATCTCTGCCTTCTATATTCTTAAGTTTGTTTATCAATTTTATATTAAGCAGTCACTCCATTTAATGTATTGACTGTCCTAGGAGCATGGACCAGAAAGCAGGTCTTTTACTTTATCACGGGAAATATCTTTTTTGCTAAGTGGCATGGTCTCACTGCAGAAGAGCCTTTCCAGTAATCAGGACATTCACCTGGGTTTTGAGAGGTGGGTGTGAATCTGACTTCTCCCTCATATGCTTCCTCTTCACTGTTTATTTCACATAAATTTCCATACTATCCCTGCTGCCTCAAGTAATCTGACTTTCATTTGGAGGATTTCTTACACTGATACCAACCATCACCCTCAGATTTCTAAAAGCCTCTTTTTACAAATTGCAGCATGTGAGAAATACCTGATTATCATAAACATCTGAAATTCACTTGAGCTAACTTGATTAATCAATCAGTAATGAAGTGTTATTCTAGTCAGACAATACAAAGTTTTATTCATTGGAGTATTGTGTGTACCAGAATAAATATACCTTTTACCGCTATTTACAACAAGAAGTAATTAAATATTGTATGAATTGGTAACTGTAAATATTTCTCTGTAGCAAACATAAACTTAACAGCTGTTATGTTTCCTTTACTGTTCTTCAAGTTCCACCAAAAATTTTCATTTGCAGGGACGGCCAAATAAAATTACACAGGGCAATGAAAGGTAGTTTTTAAAATGACATCATAATTTTAAACCTACAGTAGGCCAATGTTCTGATAGTGCTTATATCAGAAATCTATAATTACTTTTGCATCAGATATAAGAAACCAGTCTAGATTTAAAAAATTTATATAACTTGCTAAGGGATGCAGAGTTATGTTTGGATTTGTTGGGGTTTTTTTTAGTTTTTGATTAATTTGAGGCTCATAGTGTTAATTATGTATACAAATAGAAATCTATTGCCATTCAAAATTTAAATTTGCAGCTTTCTGAAGTACTGCAAACCATACCCATCTCCAACTGAAAAAATAAAAATAAAGCAAAAAAAACAAGAAAAAAAATCCCACAAAACACAAACATAACTACACAAACACAACTTTAAATCTACCTCTACACAATTAAGAATTTGTGTTCATAGTTATTATTATGCATAGCTTAAGGAAACAATGCAATATGCATTTGGGACTGGAGAGGAAGCATGGGAGCATAACTAAGGAAATGTTCTACACAGTCAAAGAGACTGAATACATACATACTGTGTTTCCTTATCTGGTAGAAGCAGACTGAAGTTGCTATTGAAATTTCAATCTGGTGGGGAAAATGTGGTGTGTGGGTATAAAAGTACCCTAGAAATGATCTTCAATTTGTCAGTTCCTTGTATTTAAATTACGACAGAATAAATGCCACTTCTACAAGCTGCAACCCCTTTCAAATAAGGATTTTTTTTTTCCTTATTTTTCTGGAGTAGCTCAATTTATTCCTCACACTACTTGATGAATAACAACTTCTATATAGAATACATGTCCTTTTTAAACTTGATTAAATAAGACCCAAACAGTTTCTCAGTGGTCATTCTTTCATTGTCAGTGTTATGTTGCTCTGTAGCAGAACACAATAGGTGCTACTCTGTGGAGGTAGATGTAAGCTTGAGTGGGAGCCAGTTTCATGATACTTCAGGAGTGCAGTGAAACAGAATATAACTCATTTAGGCCTAGTGGCTCTATTGTATCCCCTTGAACAAAAAGGTAAAGTAATCTTTGCCTAATTTCAGTGTATGGTGTCAACCTGAAATATGCTCTGTTTTTGTGGCAATCCTGTTGCACTCATACTGTGATAGTAGTAATACACTGAGAACATAATGCTTCCTTTACTGAAGCTCTTTCGCTGATCTCTTTTTCCTGTGCCATTAACGATTCATAAGGCTATGAAACTAAAAATATAGAATGATTCATAAATAGAATGTATAATTGGTCCTATTTCGTGAAAGGATAATCTGAATATTTTGTGTCACTATTAATGCTGAAAAACAAGCCTGAAATTGGGCATGGGCTCTTCAGTATGTAGAAAAATAGCTTTTCCCAATAAGAAACTAAAACTCTTTGAAAGAATAAGACCAGAAGAATTATTATTAAAGGTATAATACCTTGTGGTGGTTTGACCTTGTCTGGCTGCCAAATCTCCTATCTTGACATTTTGTCACTCCCCCTCCTCAAGAGGACAGGAGGAGAACACAAGACAGAAAAACCTGGGAGTTGAAATAAAGACAGGGAGATCACTCACCAAGTACCGTCATGAGAAAATGCAGACTCCACTTGGGAAAAATTAATTTAATTTATTGTTCACTAAAAATAGGGTAGGATGGTGAGAAACAACAATAACAATTAAACTAAACAGCACCTTCCACCCACCTCTTCCTTCTTCCCAAGCTCAACTTTGCTCCCAATTTCTCTACCTAGCCCCCCCCCGACTGGTGCACGGGGACACGGAATGGGGGCTGTGGTCAGTTTATAATACCACTTTGTCTCTGTTGCTCCTTCCTCCTCATGCTCTTTCCCTGCTCTAGCATGGGGTCCCTCCCACAGGAGATAATCCTTCATGAATTTCTCCAATATGGATCCTTCCCACAGGCTGCAGTTCTTCAAGAACTGCTCCAGAATGGGTCCTTACCAAAGGGTGCAGTCCTTCTGGAACTGATTGCTCCAGCATGGGTCCCCCATGGTATCACAGGTCCTGCCAGAAAACCTGCTCCTCTGTGGGCTCCACTCCATGGACCACAGTTCCTGCTTGCCCCAGCATGGGCTCTCCATAGGCTGCAGCTTCCTTCAGGGCACATCCGTCTACTGAAGCATGGTATACTCCATGGGCTGCAGGGTGGATATCACCTATTAACTATTAAATATTTCCTTAATTTACATATAAAAAAAAATAATTGTCCAAACTCCTCCAATATTCCCATGACATTAGAATAACTTAGAGTGTTCTGTAGTTATGTTAAACCATGTGAAACTAAGCAGTATCAGAAGACATCTTTTCTTTCAACCTGTAGCTGAAGGTGAAGCATAAAGGGTGCAAACTATACTGAATAAGCATAAGGAAAAGAATTTATTGTGAAGTTTGGTTAAACAGTATAACTTACTGATGGGAAATTTTAAGGGCATTTATGGCTTCCATTTCTTAATTAGTGCATCAAATGCTCAAATGTTCTTCTGAATCTGTAAGTAAGAAGACATGTTTAATGATTCTTGCATATAACATACAGTCCCAGACATCAGCTGTCTGTTGAAATGAATGCACAAAATACATCAATACAGACAATGGAAAGGTGCCTTAGAACATCTGGCACATAGATCCATGCACAAAACCTAAGAAATGCGATATACCATATGTGAAGCAAAGATTTGAAGAGATAAGAATGGCTTGGAATAAAGATGGCTTTAAAAGTAAAAAGCACATGACCAGAAAAAAAACACCATGAAGGAAATCAGTGAAGGGTAAAGGTTATAATATTCAAAACCTCATATATATAAATATTATGTGCTAGTGGCACATTTTTACCGAGTTAAGTGAAAACTCCCCAAAATAGTAGTTCATATATTTAAATTGTCTTATATTTATTATACATATCCAAGTTATTTATTAGTGAAATCTTTTTTTTTCTTCCCGTGGAAGGAAAGGTTTCTCCACAATTTATTTCACAATTAAATGTAGTAAAATTCTTCTCTGTGTTTTTCAGACCTGTCAGCTTTGAAACATATTTGTGGTTTTTTTTCCATATTCTTTTTGTTCTTAATTTTTTCCTAAATGCTCCTTTTCTTGTTGTCTTGGGTTATCTCCTGTCCCCCTCCCCCCTTAAATTGGCATTTCGCTTGGGTTTTTTTTTTTAGATCATTGTAGGCCAAGGCCAAGAAATATAAGGAAAAGTGTAAAGGGATTTCACCTTTCCAGTTTCTTTTCCTTTGCTGTGGGCATCCCTATTCTTTTTAACTCCCCAACAGTGTCTATTAGAAGGAAATTACAGAAAGCACTGTGCAAAGCTTGATTTTATTTGAAATGTCTTCATCAGTTTACCACTGCTGTAGCTCAAAACATTTGACATTTTTTCTATCTAAAAGATGGTGGTGTGAAACATAATAACCTGATAAGCATTTCAATCCCTAGCTCATCTTCAGCGAGGAACTTTCCCTAAGTATGCAAAATGCTAATTCATGTCAACACCTCAAAGTCTCGCCCATTAAAACTGACATTGACAAAACCGTAAACGTGAAAACTGTATTTTTTCCGGAGTTTGTTTCTTAGATTTCCCTCTGACTTACAAATTACCCTGAATCTGAAACAGGTTGTATTGGCTGTCAAGCAGAGTGAAGAAGAATTAACATGTAATGGAGAAGGAACCTGAGGTCTCATGAATAAAATATATGAAACCTACATATAAATAATGACACTTAAGCATGCACAGAGACATTTAATATTGTTTTGGATTGCCCTTTTTTTTCTATAAACTAACTTTATTTTTCTTCATAAAAGAACTCCTAAAAATACATTTTCAATAAACCGTGAAAGTTGCTTATGTCGTTTGAACAGAATAAGTCACTGAAATCAGAAAACAAGAGTCTGAGTATGTATTCCAGAGGGATTTTAGTAATATGGTTTATTCTTAATAGTAGTAATTTTAGTCATATAAAAAAAGTGCAGATGACAGAAAATGTGAGATTCATTAAAGAAAACAAAATCAAGTAACTCCATAACCACACATTTGTATTAATTCATTAATTTCTTATTATATATAGTAAAAAATAAAACATAATTCATAGATTTAATTTGTCTATACAAGCTCTTATATTGTAGATAAGGGAAACAAAGAACTATTTTTCAAGATATTAGGAATATCAGCTTATTGACTTTTTCTCCTTTTTTGAAACACTAAAAACTTCCCTTTATGGCTTTCTGGAACTCTGAAACTGTATCACTAATTTTTAATTCTAAAAAAGTGAAGAAAAAAAAAAGAACATTACTTGCAATTTTACCAAAATTACTTGTCAGATGAAGAGGTATTACTGTATTATCCTGTTCCTCCTAAGATATGAGAAACAGGTCCAGCAGCAGCAATGTTCCTTCTTGGCTATTTGCCACCATGAGGAAATCAGACACTTAGTGAAAGAGTCGCTGGCTGGGTGATTGCACTGAACCTTATAGTATCCGTTAACTGAAAATGCTGTAGCTCAAATCAACTTCATATCATTTTATGTAAGAATACTATTTTTTTGACCGAAATAGCTCATGAAATTTTCTGGACACCTGTCTTTGCTACTGAATGGTGATACTTCCCGTCTTTAAATTACAGTTTTCTGCACTAACGGTTTCTTATAGACTGAGAAGCTATTTCAAGAACCAGTCCCTAATCTGAGAGAATCCTATTTTTTTGGTACAGGATATCAAAACTTAGTACGCTATTCTACATTTTTATTTTATGCAGTTCTTATTTCAAAACTGAAAGTTAACGAGGAAAAAATTATTACCTGCTTTTAATCTGACATTTAATTATCAGCTTTTAAAAGGAAAAAAAGAAATGAAAATGAAAGATCACACTTGCCATACAATGCTGATCTTTAAACAAGGGTTCAGGAGACTTCAGCTCCTTACAATGCTTATATAAATAAAATATCTTACTTAAGCAATTTTTCCAGCAATACTGAGTGGTTTTCTTTTCTCTTTCTTAGGCAAATCAGGCATCTGCCTATTTGTAAACAGCACTAAGATGTCATAAAAAGATAAAGTGGAATTATAATATTTATAAGCCTAAATTTCAAGTCTCATTACTACTGCTGCTGACCTTTCTGATTTTTTTTATTAAAAGGATCAAAAAAAAATATACAGAGATTTTGTAGAAATCAGCATTTTATAGTAAATACCTTTTTTGGCATGTACATCTGGCTATTATATCTCTGTCACTGATTTATGTAAAGTTGTTAATTACTAAAGCACCTATGAAGAAGGGACAGGTAAGAAAAAAAGTAGAAAAATTGAAAAAAAAATGAGAATCAGGTTCCATCGCATCAGACTTGTACTTGTAACAACTTTATATTCTTTTATTCCAGACTGTCCAGGTAGTTTAAAACAAATGCCACTCATCTTCCGATTAGTAGTACCTTTGCTACCATAAGTTCATTAAAGAAAGTATTTCAGTGTCAGAGTCTGTCCACATCTCTAGTACAGTATTACTACCGCAAAATCTTTTGTATGAAGAATGGTCTTGGCAAGAATATTTTGCCACACTTTGGCACCTTAACATTACCAGAATGGCAGAAAAAGATTTTTTATAAATATATATATATATATAATATATGTATACAGAGCTGAGAGCTGACTCCATTGGAATAAACATGGAAGATAAGCAAGAACATAATCAGGTTGAAAATACTAATTTTGCTTTAAGCTTAAAGACAAAAAATGTTGGTTTATATGTCATGAGACTTCCAGCTTTTTAACTGTAACTAGGGCTGAATCCAAATCTAACAGACTTTGCTTTAGAGCTTTCCAAATTAATCAATTTTCTTAATCATTAAATTCTAACGTCTAAAGTGTTCTGATATCTTTTTACTATTTATCTTTCTGTGCATTGTTTACTGCTTGGGGCTTTTTTAGGGGGTAGTGGTGTTTGGGGTTTGGGTGGGGTTTTTTTGTGATGTTCCCTACAATGAAATGATTGTCAGCTTTAAGGAATAACATGTAACAGTAGGATGCCACAGCTAGGGCACTGGTTTCCTAAGTGAAAGGCACTTTCTCCCATACGCTGATGAGTGTTCATTCCCCACTTGTGTCAGCTTCAATGATGACATGCATTTCTCCACTTGAGGAGCATATCAAGATTTTGTACCTCTTATTTCCATTTGTTTCTTCCGATTTGTACAAATGGAAAAGAGCTGGTGTTGCGTGAAAAGGGACGAAGTGGTTTTCGCAGAAAATAAACCCCCGTGCGTTCTAACATTCCCCACCGAGGTGGGAGGCTAGGTGCGGCTAGGTTTAAATTCTGAGTGATGCCCAATTCAGCACTATCAGTCCAATCGCATTTAATACGTATAAAACTATTACGATTTGGATACACTAATAGTGGACTGCACCTTCAGTCTAGTTGTGCTCATGAACTAGCACAGCCACTCTCGAGTCTTTGGTCACGTTCAGTGAGAAACCGAAACGACTAGCTACTTAAACAGTGCAGTTTATTTAAACAACAGATATATAGGTTCTTAGGATTGCCATTGATAAATACACTGTCTGCAAATTTTTTTATCTTCAAAGTGGAGTTTGAGTGACTTTAGTCATAAATACTTTTATTATGATTGGTGTACTCAAGGAGGAGCAGTCGCACCTTGGGGGTGGGTAGCCTCCCGGACTGAGGTGTGTTTTGGAACATTATGATGAGCAAAGTTTGCACAAAAGACAGCATTTCATCAACATTTGATGAAATGTAGCGAGTGGGCAGCTTATCTGTTATGTAGTACCATCTCATTTCCATATCTGCTATTCGTCACAAGGGAAGGCCATGGAATGATAACATTTCGTTCCATCCTTCATGTAGTTTCGCAAGCAACCTTGTACAGGGAATCCCAGATGTTGCATTCTTCGTGTGCCAGCTGTGGCTGTATTCTACCTCAGAAGCCTCTTGATTTTATGACTTTCCTTAATGTGTGAACAATGCTGCACTTTTGTATTCTTGGCCAATTTAGTAATTATTCCACAAGCTGTACTTTTATAATGGAAATAATTAGAATAAGACCAGTGATTCATTAATCACTTCAAAGTGTTCATTCTATGTGTCCTGTTCTGTCTGAAATGATTCTGTGTATCATGGACTTCAACAGAATGTCCTGCCTTTCTGCTGAAAACATTAATTTCCTTATTGTGATTACAAATTAAAATGGATTAAAGAGATTCATTCTCTTTTACTCATCCAGAATTTGCCTTATAGAAAATAATTTCCACTGATTCAGATATGCTTCTCTATTGTGATGAACTGCAGTATCATAAAACTGGCTATAAGTTTTGATTCAACATATTAGCAAGAGAAGTAGTCCAAACCATAGACCAGCATGCTAAGAAACTGAAGAAAAGGAATGAGAGATAAATTAATTAAAATTGAATTACAGTGAACATTCTTAGGTATTTTTCATTATTTTTTTTTCTTATTACTTTAACGAAGAATATAAAATATAGCTAAATTCACAACTCCACTCAAAAAAAAAAAAAAGAGAAAAAAAAACAAACAACAAACCAAAAAATTGAAACTGAAACTTACTGAAGATTGACCATCATTGCAGTTGTATGGTACATTCATAGTTATTTAATTTAGCTATGTTAATTTTAACAAAGTAGAGTGTGTGAGTCTATGAGTATGTGGTCACAACAACCCCATGCAGTGCCACAGGCATGGGGAAGAGTGGCTGAAAAGTTGCCTGGAAGAGAAGGACCTGGGAGTGTTGGTCAACTGCTGGCTGAATATTAGCCATCAGTGTGCTCAGGTGGCCAAGAAGGCCAATAGCATCCCGGCTTGTGTCAGAAATAGTGTGGTCAGCAGGACTAGGGAAGTGACCATCCCCCTGTACTCATCACTGGTGAGGCTGCATCTCAAGTACTGTGTTCAGTTTTGTGCCCCTCACTACAGAAAAGACATTGAGATTTGGGAGAGAGTACAGAGAAGGGCAACAAAGCTGGTGAGGGGTCTAGAGCACAAGTCTTATGAGGAGCAGCTGAGGTAACTGGGGTTGTTTAGCCTAGAGAAAAGGAGGCCGAGGGGAGACATTATCACTGCCTACAACTACCTGAAAAGAGGTTGTAGAGAGGTGTGGGTCAGTCTCTTCTCCCAATTAACAGGCAATAAGACAAGAGGAACTGGCCTCAAGTTGCACCAGAGAAGGTTTAGACAGGATATTAGGAAAAATTTTTACACTGAAAAACTTATCAAGCATTGGAACAGGCTGCCCAGGAAATGCTAAAATCGCCATCCGTGGAGGTATTTAAAAGACGGGTAGACATGGTGCTTAGGAACATGTTTTAGGGATGGTTTTTGTCAGTGTTAGGTTGATGGTTGGACTCGATGATATGAAAGGTCCCTTCCAACCCAGACAGTTCTATAATTCTATGTATGTTTATGTAGAGATTATTCCACGTCAACACAATGCAAAGAATAACTGAAATAGCCTGTAATGATGAAGGTAGGATGTTTGTTTTGCATATGGAAGATGAAAAAGCCAGTGTTGGAAGAAATAAATCAGATAGACAGAAGTATATTATTACTAGCAAATGACAGAATTGAGTTAAAAGAATCACAAGATTCTTTTAATTAAAAGATCATGAGAAATGGAGAGAGTTCTGGAGCACGAAATCCAGAAAACTGATAAACTGGAAATGGAAGTAGTTTTGATAAAATAAAATAGCACAAGAATTGTGAGTGAAAGTTAATTTATTTATTTATTTATTGATTTTATTGCTATTAATGTGCTTTTTTAAATTGATAATTGGATTGATTATCATATAATAAAGTTATGTAGTTTCAGGTAGGGAACTGATAACAAAGACATTGTTCATTTTTCAGCAGAAACCTTAATCAGTTCATCTTGATTCAATCACTTCAATGTCTGAACAGCATTCTGGGCAGGTAATTCAAAATTCTATATAATTTAAATATCTATCTTTTTATGACATTTAATATGTTTATACATTATTTTTGTCTGCTTCAAGACTTGTAATTTCTTCCACTTCCTTTTATTTAAATGAGTACTTTGTTTCTTCTTAGTGTCAAGCAGAGATTTTGTAATTTCAGCAATTATGAGTGAAAAATGACTATTCTATCTGGTATTGTAAATAGACGGAAAAGAGATAATTAAAGCAAAAAGGCAACACAGATTGTAACTCAAAAAAAAAAAATAATTAAAGAAAGTTTTATTCTTGAAATTGCTCGGATGTCCTTGCAACCTTTTTATCTTCTTTACTATTAGTAAAGAAAAGGAAGTACTTCTAGTTCCATGAGTGACATGAATTTTACTGGATGATAAAGTAATTTGAAGATAACCATCTACTAGGTTATAATCTCATAAGTATTTTTTACTAGTACTGTTAATTAACCAATAACAACATTGCTACAGTACACAAAATACTGCAAATTGTAAAACAAAACATGGCTGGTTCTACTCTGGAGTATTGCAACATTTTTCCCATTTGCTTTCCTTTATCAGTATTTCTTTTCACTTCATAAATTGCACTAAACTGTTACTCAGTTAAACCTTATTAATTTGTTCTTTACTGGTTCACTGCTTTTAATTCAGCACTTATGTTTTGCTATCTGGGCTCTTACCTCACTGTAGAAAATAATTTCAGAAACATTCTGTTACAGCTGCTGTTGTGGTCTAAATAATAACTGGGAAACAATTTTGAAGAGATAATTGAAATGACATATTGCTCAACTCATGCCAACATTATAAACATCTATTTATCATATCAGCCCTGTTGCTAAATTTCAAAAGAATTGCCTCTGCTTTCAAGGAGATCTCCCTGACTTCTTCATAAATGAAACAATACAAACGAATACTTACAGAAAGTAAAAAAAAAATTAAAATCTATGGCTATACATAGCACTAACAATAAGAAGAGGAGATTCTTCAAGCAGTATTTCCACTTATACACAGTATAGGCATGCTTGTTACTTGGCAGAAAGTGTTGATCTTTCAGACCTTTCAGTCTTTTCGTATAACACTGAAATAATGTTGAAAGAAGGGCATGTCATAGCATAATGCTAGTACAACTCCAAGAGGAAACATCATTCAGTTCCATGCTTGCCTGGTTGTACTGGTTAACATTTTAAACGGTGTTTGAAAGAAACACTCTACCAACCACCAAGTCCGATAGGTAAGATATTTCAGTAGACATATTGGTAGCTTAACTGGCTTTTTTTCCTTTTGTAGCTTGAGGTACTTTTGTTTATATATTTTGTTTATATGCTGTGTATTCTTTGATTAAAGTTCCTGTTTTCAGTTCTTTTATTTACAAATTATTTCCAAATTTACTTCTAAATTATTTACTTTGGTTACAAAGTATTTCTTGAAATATTCTTTTTAAGTAGAAGTTAGTTCTGTTAACTTAATGGCTGTAGCTCTTTTCAAGTATCAGAAATTTACTGTGCATGATACTTAAAGTATCTGTACCAGATACTTAAAGTGCATGATAGATATTAAATGGTATGCACATATCTTTCAAAGTCATAATAAAAAACCCCTCAAACTTGTTTTCAAACATCTTGCCAAATTACAGGTCAAGCTATTCATTCCATATCCACACTGACAAAGGATACAGTAACTCATTTCAACAAGAGCTCTTTAATTTTGCTTCTTAAATCACATGCAGTGCTAGATAGTGGCTCTAGTTCTCCCTTATTTTTTAATTAAGTTATTGAGAAGTAATGGATATTTCCTCTCATTTGAGCCTTCCAAGTTAGTAAGCTTGACAGCATTACACTGAACACTACCCACGTGTATGCAGCATCACTAGATGTACTGCAGTGTCTGTTGCAAGTCCTTGCTCTGAGCTCAATTGTTTTAATGTTGCAAAAATACTGAGCTGCATGCTTAGGGGATCCCTTCCTGCAGAAGAACTAACAGAACCACATGTCAGCCTTTACTTTGTGACATTAAAATTTGAGGGAAGTACTCAATAAACAGGAGCAGAGCCCATGCTGTGAAACCAGGGGCAGATACCAATCAGGTAGAATTCTTTAGAAAATGATATGTCTTGAAAGAGGAAGGAAATGTTGCTTGTTAAACACTGAGAAAGAGAGATTTTGTGAGGACAGTAACCGCAAGAAAGACTGGCGATCTAGGAAATTCTATCTGAAATCCCTGTGTGGGTCTACACTAGAAAAGTCAAGAGAACAAGGAGAAAACTGAGCTAAGTTATGAACAAAAACACAGTCCTGCCTTTATTCAGCCAGGCTTAACCATCAGGAAGTTTCCAGGCATCGCTTTGGCATGTGCCATCTGCTCTTCCACGGTTAGATAACAGCATGGACCAAGGATGGTTCCAGTTTTGCAATATATATTTTTATATATATATATATATATATATTGTTTCAGAGGTATAGAGGGAGGGAAGTAAGAATTTAGCAATCTTGGCACTAAATATGCTCTGCCATTTGCCTCAGGACCAGAAAATGGTCCCTGGTTCATTTTAATTACTATATAGACATAGCTTATGAGTTAAGGGACTAAAATGGAAGGAAAACTGTGGGAAAAAAAGTTGTTACAGAATTCATGAGCTTCTGTGAGATTGGAAGAAGTTTCACGGATCAAGGAGTTGTAAACTGAAATCTTGGAACAAAAGTGATATCAAAACCCCAGAGAGAAAGATTTGGGTCTGAGAAAGGAAGGAAGATTTATTTATAAAGATAAGATGAATTAGATTCCCAAGAATAAAATATTTCTCTTAGTCTTCTGTACTGTGAACATGCAAGAAAACACTGAAAGCCATAAAGGACAGAGTATTTTGTGTGACAGAGGAGTTTGGCAGAAATGATTTAATTTCAATAAGTCAGAGTCTGTTCCAAAGTCTGAAGTGAAACTTCCCATATATTCCAGAAGGTCTTAACTTATCCCTTAAACAAACAAGGCTTTACACAAGGTTTCATACTGACCAAGATTTTAAACTTGTTAACTAGCTTTATTATCCATGGTATAATATCTATTCTATTTCTTACTTTGAGGTGACTATTAGAGGAGGCATCATATTCTGCATTTAATTCAGGGACATATTGTGGAAAGGACAATTAACTGTTATGGGGGAAAATGAACTGTCACATTCATGAATTTACATTTGTGAAAGATTTGGAATAACAGATATATATATTTACATAACTGTACTTGCCTACTGGCTACAGTGGCACTACTTATAAACTATGTTTAATTTGTGAGAAATGTGATTTGGTTCATTCTCCGAGTTTCTACAGTCAGGTTATTTATGTGTCTCCTCCTTCTCACACAACTTTAGAATCCATTGCAAGCACATTCTCAGAGAAGTTTAATGTCATGACGCACACAGCTGTTATCTTAAGCTACGTTCATATCACATTTCAGTATTACACTTGGGCACTTATCGGTATTCTGCTAAGAGTCCCCTCAGGAACTAAAATCTTGTTTGTACATTATTCAAAAGCTTGGAATTTAGAATTTTATAAATTTTATATACATTAATGATGAGGTTTGGTGGTCTAGAAAGATAAAAAAATGATTTTATACTTTAATGCATCTCAGAGAAAATATCAAGGTTTTTTTTTATTATTATTTGCAGTATGTCTTATTGGCTTAAACTCTCCATCAGAACAAGACTGAATAATCCTAATACTGAAGAGGAGCAAGATACTTAGTACAGAGTTTTTTTCCTGTTACAGGACATGAACAGTTTGATTGGCTTAAATGGGATTATTCTGTTTGCAAAAGCTGTACCTTCCCAGCATGGGATTTAGTAAGTATTGTACTAGGAGGTTTTAAATAACAATGTTCATTTCCCAAAGAGGAAAATACTATACTGTTGTTAAACTGATAAGGAATGAACAAGGATAACAAGGCTAGATAATAGTTTTCTGTAGTAGATCAATTCATTAAAGTGTCCCCGCCATACGCTTAAGAATTCGCAGTTGATATCATTCCTTCTTTACATTCCTTCCAACAAATTAGTACAGTCTGATATTATTTTGAACTGTTCAAAATCTGTTTTATCTGAAAGTAGATGCTCATCTAAATGCTCAGCTTGCAACAAGAAGTTCAAGATTGTATATGCTTGATTTGTACTCTTCTTGTCTTTGTAACTCTTCTTGTCTTTGTAACTCTTCTTGTCTTTGTATGCAAGAACCCAGTAAATCATACTGAAAGTTCCCTTAGAAGTTCTCTGAAAACCACTCTTCCATCTATTTCTATTTCATATAAAGCATACGCTGTGGGTTTGGGGTTTTTTGTAGCCTGCTGCAGGGTAGTCCTTTACCTATAGTTAACTGAAACCTTTTTTCATTGCATACTTGCCCAGTGCAATCAATGCTATAACTTCCATTTGCTTTGGCACTTTTTTTTTTTCTTGTTTTAATAAGTTTGGGAAGCAGAAAGAAAAATCACGTGCTTGTCTTGCCTTACAATTGAGCTATGACTAAGGCCGGTCAAGTAAAAGGCTGTTCTTTTTTTTTGGGTAACTAAGGATAACTCTGTTGGTAGCGTATCCTGGAGTGCAAAGTGGCGCAGGTACACAACAAAGCCTAAAAAGTAGGGACTCTGCAATGTAGGTAAGGACAGGAAGACTCCTTGGTAAGGAGAAATATGGAAAAACCTTGGAGATGGGAATAACCAGGATCCAAAAGAAGATCATAGAGTATTTGTTACAACCAAGAAATCCATTGGTAATTGTTGAACCCTTACTTGTACAACAAAGATTTATTTTCAAATCTTTCTGACTCAGATGATATCAGTGTTTCACATTTAAAAAAAAAAATAAATTCTTATTTCAGTTTGTATTCTTACAGAAAATATGATTGGAGGTGGAAATCTACTCTGCAGTTTTAAACAATCTCTTTTCAATTAATTTCTCACTAACCTTGTTCTAGTTCTAGACAGCCACCATGTCCCATCAGGAAGAACAGATTCAAGAAAGGGATCCTGCCAACTGTGAGACTTATTTTTCCCTTGACTCGTCTCTAGATAGAACATCATTAGGCTTGTGAAGGGTGCTCTGCTCAGTGTCCCCCTGTTGTTCCTCGTTTTTACAGTTTTAACACCTTCCCCTTCCTTCACCTTTTTTTTTTTTTTTCATCCATTGTCTCCCATCATAATTTGGTTTCTCTCCAGATTCCCGTAGAGATGGTTTATACTCATTTCTAAGGGGAAAACCAACAGGAATTATGGCCAGAGGAAAAAAAGGTCAACCAACCAATTTCCTGCCCTACAGGGAAGAACTGCTGGCCTCCGCAGTAGCAAATACAGCTGTTAATTCTCTTAAAGCTGTTCCTGAGCCCTCTGCCATCAAAGGAGAAGGTAGTGGCCACCACGGCAAGGACTGACACTGCCATGATGCCACAATTGACAACCGTTGCTATGCCCATCACCACCATACTATCCTCACTAGTCTTTCGGAAGACTATACACAGCTGGTAGTGGAATGGGCAGCACTTCTTCTGTGTTCATCATAGTCATCACCTCCATCTGCAGTCTATAAAGATGTTTAGGGAAAAAAAAATTAAGGATTAATATTTTCAAATTATATTCCTGTCATACAGTGTTTTACCGTTGTGAGAATCAAGAAGACTGAACAGGATTGAATTCAGTCTGACTCTGATACTCAGTATCAGAGTTGCTACTTCTATTCTTTTATATTACTACTTCTAGAAATGTTACATATAGGGATTTTTTAGAAAATAAGATTTTAATGAAAAGAATTGATAGCTGATTGTCCACTTCCTTTCTGTTAGAATCTCAGAATCATAGAATAGATTGGGATGGAAGGGACCTTTAAAGGTCATCTAGTCCAAACCCCCTGCAATAAGCAGGGACATCTTCAACTAGATCAAACTGCTCAGAGCCCTGTCAAAACTGACCTTGAATGTTTCCAGGGATGGGACAGTTACCATTTCTCTGGGTAACCTGTTCCAGTGTTTTGCTGCTTTCATCATAAAAAAATTCTTCCTTATATCTGGTCTAAATCTACCCTCCTTTAGTTTAAAACCATTGCCCCTTGTCCTTTTGCAATAGCCCTGACAGAATGTTGATCCCCATCTTTCCTGTTAGGCCCTCCTTAAGTACTGAAAGACTGCCATAAGGTCTCCTGGGCGTCTTCTCTTCTTCAGGCTGAACAACCCCAACTCTCCCAGCCTGTCTTCACAGCAGAGGTATTCCATTGCTCTGATCATTTTTGTGGTCTTCCTCTGGACCCGCTCCAACAGGTCCATGTCTCTCCTGTGCTGAGGGCTCCAGAGCTGATGCATTAGAGGTGGGGTCTCAACAGAGCAGAATAGAGGGGCAGAATCATGTCCCTCGACCTGCTGGCCATGATTCTTTTGATGCATCCCAGGATGCAGCTGGCTTTCTGGGATCCAAGCACATGTTGCCAGCTCATGCCCAGATTTTCATCCACCAGTACTTCCAAGTCCTTCTCTGCAGGGCTGCTCACAATCCCTTCATCCCCCAGTCTGCACTGATACCACAGGTTGCCCTGACCCCCATGCGGGACCCTGTACTTGACCTTGTTGAACCTCATGAGGTTCACACTGGCCCATTTCTTGAGCTTGTCCAGGTCCCTCTGCATGTCATCCTGTCCCTCAGGCACATCAACCACACCACTCAGGTTGGTGTCATCTGCAAACTTGCTGAGGGTGCACTCGATCCCACTCTCCATGTCATTGATGAAGATACTAAACAGTACTGGTCCAAATATGGACCCCTGAGGGACACCACTTGTCACCCATCTCCATCTCAACATTGAGCCACTCAGTTGGTCAGGCAGGACTTGCCCTTGGTGAAGCCATGTTGGCTGCCTCAAATCACCTCCCTGCCCTCCATGTGCCCTCACATAGCTTCTAGGAGCATCTGTTCCATGATCTTCCCAGGCACAGAGGTGAGGCTGACAGGCTGGTAGTTCCCAGGGTCCTTCTTTCTACCCTTTTTAAAAATGGGGTGCCATACTTCCCTTTTTCCAATCACCAGGGACTTCACCTGACTGCCATGACTTTTCAAATACGATGGAGAGTGGTTTGGCAACTACGTCAGCTAATTCCCTCTGGACCCTGGGATGAATCTCATCAGGTCCTGTAGACTTCTGTATGTTCAGGTTTGTCAGGTGGTCACGAACCTCATCTTCTCTTACAGTGGGAGAGACTTGTCTCCCTCGGTCCTGGACTTGCAGTGTATCCACTCAAGAGGTGTGGGAGGAGAGGCTGCGAGTGAGGACTGAGGCAAAAATATTGTTGAGTACCTCAGCCTTCTCCTCATCCATTGTTATCAGGTTGTCACTCTTGCATATTGAGGGAGTGGTACACTTTGAACTTCCTTTACTGGCTGACATACCTGTAGAAGCCCTTCTTATTCTTTGTGTCCCTTGCCAACTTCAGCTCCAAGTGTGCCTTGGCCTTCATGACCCAATCCCTACACAACCAGGCAGCATCTCTATACTGTTCCCAGTATACCTGTCCCTGCTTCCACTGCCTGTGCATTTCCTTCTTGCCCTTTAGTTTGACCAGCAGGTCTTGACTCAGCCATGCCAGTCTCTTGCCTTCCTTTTCTGATTTCTTACACCTGGGGATGGAGAACTCTTGCACTCTGTGGAAAGCATCCTTAAAGATCTGCCAGATCTTTTCTTTTACCTTGTCCCTGAGGGCAGTTTCTCAGGGGATCCTATTGATTAACTCCTTGAGAGCTGGAATTCTGCCTTCCTAAAATTCAAGGTCCTTTACTCTTTGCCTCACCCATATCCCTCAGGACTGCAAACTCCACCAGTGCATGACCACTTCAGCCCCGGCTGCCTCCAATCTTGATGTCTTTCATTAGCTCACTTGCGTTGGTGACCAACACATCCAGTATTATAGTATGGCTGCCTATTATCTGGTTTAAGATGTTATCCTCAATGCACTTCAGGAGTCTCCTGAATTGCCTATAGCTTGCCATGCTACTTTTCCAGTAGATGTTGGGGTGGTTGGAGTCCTCCAGCAGGAGGGGAGCCTGTGAGCAGGATGCCTCCTGTAGCTGGAGTAAGAAGGCTTCATCAATAGGCTTCCCTTGATTGGGTGGCCTGTAGTAGACACCAACCACAAGGTTCCTTTTGTTGCCTTGGTCTCTAATTCTTACCCATAAACTTTCAACGTGCTAACAGCTATTATTCAGAGACAGCTCTTCACACTTTACCCATTTCTTGATGTAGAGGGCAACACTTCCACCCCTCCTTCTTCACCTGTCCATTCTGAACAGCCTGTAGCCATCAGTAGCTGCAATTTAGTCATGGAATTCATCCCACCAAGTTTCAGTAACAGCAACTAGGTCGTAGCTTTCTAGCAGCACAGTGGCTTCCAACTCCTCCTGTTTGTTGCCCACACTGTGTGCATTGGTGTAGAGGCACTTCAGCTGGCTGTCCACGCTTCCTACAAAGCAGCAGGGTTTAACAGTAAATGATTGAAATGGGACTTAGAAATCTTGATTCTCACCTTTGCCAGTAAGTATCTCATGACCTTAAGCACTTCACTTCCCCTTTCTTACTCTCACATATTAAATAAGATGAAGTTTCATTGGTTTTCTCACCAAAAAATGTAAAATATTGAATAGAGGCCTTATTTTTAAGGTGCGAGTTATATTTTTAAAAACCCTTTAAGTTTAAAGCACTGAAACAATTCTGTTTTTCTTTTGCCACTGTACGTTGATTTATAGAAAAAATGAAACATTGAAATGAGCATGCAGTAATTCAAATATGTCCAGTGGAAGGATAAACAGTTTAGATTTAGCTAAATCTAAAAAAGTTCTCATTGTTAATATGACTTACTATCCCACCATTATAAACCAAATCCAGATGATTCTTATCTCTTTGCTACCACAAACATACTTTTTTCTATAAGAATACGTAGCACAGAATTGTGTGGGAATACTTTAATTATCATAAATATAAAGCTATTTTTATAGCAGAGACACTTTAATCAGAATGTATATTTGGATAAAAGACAAGAATCTTCAAATGAACTGGTTTTTTTTAGAGATAATGCTGGCACTTTCCTCCCGTCCTCCCAATAACAAACTTTAGCCAAGAGAAGTTTACAAAATGTGCAATAAGATGGAGAGAAAACCACAGAATGTCTTCTAACGTGTTCTGTAAGTACATGTTCAAGCTTCCAGTCCATTTGCAGTATTTGTGATAACTTCTTTGAAATTCACTTTAAATTCACATCTCAAAGATTGCTCAAGGTATATCAAAGTATATAGTATGATGATCACATAGAATTGAAGGCTTCCAGACAGGCTAAAAACATTTCCATAGGAAGTATAATTTCTGTGTTGAATTGACATTGCTACAAATCTCAGCCTTTCACATTATGGACTGTAGAGTAGTTGTTATAAAACTTTGGACTTCATTCTGCAAACACTTAAGCACTGTATAATTTAATGCATTTGGACCCAAATACAATGAAGTTGCAAAGTAAGAGCCATGCTTTGAGGCTCACTGAAGTCAATAGAAAGCATTTCCAGATTGCACTTGGCTTTGCATCAGGCCATACATGAATGTGTGAATGAAATGAATCTCTAAGTTTGTATATACATTTGAGTTTGGGGTTTCTCCAGCATTCTACATGTAGTAAATGGTTGTTTTGTCTTCAGTCTTATGAAGAACTGCATTATAAATCCTCATGAAAACTTTTCACAGATAGTTTAAGCAAATATTTACTTTTAATAAATAACATTAAAAGGATTCATAAATCAGAAAGACTGTTTTTTCTGATTGATAAGTATTTTTTCCATGTTTTAATTATATATAATATACTATTTCTTAATATAACTCTTTTGTTTCTGTCAAATTACAGCAGGGATGACCACTGGCATTTTTTTGCCAACAAACATCATGGGAGAAATATTATCTGAAGAATCCAAATTTAAATTTGTCATTCTATCATGGATTCCTAGTGATGCCACCCTAACTGATGCCACCCACTACAGACCTAGATAGAGTGTCCTATTTAATGAATAAGTACAATTATAATTTTATTTACCTCCTGATAAAGAACAGAGATTAAATAAAAGGAAAGCTAGTTCTACATCAGGCAGCAGGTCTTTCAGGCTACAAGATTAAGGCCAGCTCAGGGATGATAAAACTGAGCTAAATATCTCATTTATTTCTCTAAGCTTCTGAGTGAAAATATTAAGACAATCTTTTACCTGCTTTCATTTCCCATGAACTGTATGGAATTTGGGAAAAGAGCCAACGAGGATGCAGTTGACATAACACTTAAGTGTTGCAACTAATATTTAGGAACCTGGGTTCCAGACCCCTGAGCCATACACCTGCTCTTCATGCACACATAGATTCCAAACAACTTGTATGCACAGTGTGAGAAGTTACTTGATGTTACCTACACAGGAAGCATTTGGGGAGAACAATGGAAGAACAGTATAATCTGCTCCTTTAGCAGATACTTAGAAACACCACTGTGCATTTCAGACTTATCCTGAAGACATTCTCTGATGTCCTTTCTTTCACAATCAAAGAAAAAAAAAATACTTCCATCATCTGTGTGATTGTCCTTTCTTATTGAACAGTAATTACAAGATAAAGCACTTGCCTGAATTCATTTTGCTCTCAGCAGCAAGATACACCTTCCCAGAATAAAATAAAAATCAAATAGCTATAGGTAATCATACCAGTTTCTGTTCTTATTTTTCTGTTCTCTATTACTCCTTTTTTTTGTGTGAGGAAAACATGAGGCTTCACTAAATCAAATACCAGTAGCCTAATTCTACAGACAAAAGGGTTTTGCATTTGTTAGAAGCTGTAGTTTGCATTCACTGAAGAATATTTCTGTGCATTAACATTAAATATATATTGGTTGAAACATACAAATAATTCTCAGAATGATGAACAAAACCTGTCACATTCTACCAGATTCTAAGTGCCATAAGTATGAAATATGAATTCTAGACATTAAGTGACTTAATTCCTCTCTATATGTAGCCCTGTAGCTGAACAAATATGGTATTGCCATTGTTATTGAAAAGCCAAAGGTTTTATGCTTTAAAATTCAAATAGTGTCAGTTCATTTGACTGCAAGTTAGAAACTTAAATATTAAATACAGAAAACTCAAATCCTGCGCTTGTATTGAGCTGTGCATCACTTACAATCCTGCATTAGGAAATGGGTAATACAGCTCTGTGCTCAGTATTTCCAAAGGGGTACCTCTAAAAGGCTGAGTGAGGGTCGGCACCTGAAGTTGCATTACCTCGTATAAGACTGTGTCATCTAGGACACACGCCAAATTCTTAAATTAAAAAGACAAATCAAATCAAAACAAAACAAAGCATATTTCTTCCTAACAAAGTAATTTATTTTAATGGGCATCCTCATTGTTCAAATCAGTTAGCCATTCATATTAATTGAGACATTGCATGATATTAGCTTATTGACCTACTGGCCTTTGACTCTTGCATTGTTTCATTTCAATTAACAGGGTAAAGTTGTTAGCAAAGTTTCTCTGAATTATACCTGCTTAGAATATATTTACCTAGATTTTGGGTTGTAACAAAATCTATAAAATGTTTAGAATGTATGGAATTAAGTTTGTTCCATAAAAGCACAGAGAGAGAATTTAAATGCAGATGAAATACCGAGAATTATCTGTCAATCCACAAGACCCTTAAAAGGATTTGCATGCTTAAATTTCATGTTACAAACCCCAAAACACACTAAGCTTCCACTTGCCTTTGATAGCACCTCAGTCTTGTGTACCAAAAGATTAGGGCACTCTGGGAGAAGAAATGGGAAAATGTATCTTGTGTTAGGGTAGCTGTTTCAGCATTATATCTATTTTGCTATCTTTTTGTGCCAATTTTCCAGAATTTTGAGTGGATTGATGATTCCAGGAATGAAAAAATTCTGAGACATAGTTTAAGATGTGTTAGACCCAGAGTCATATATCACCATCAAAAAAAGAAAACTCCCCATTGTAGCCTTTTGTTTTAAGTTCCTTCTCATAAAAAGGCATCTGCATTGGGCTGCTCTTGAGAAACAACTTTAAGGTTAACCCACACAACTTTCGTAATTCAACCATTGTAGCTAGAAAGACATCTAATGTGTTGCTCACTCAAAAATCAATTTAACAAATTAAATTTTCCAAAGCATAAGAAGCATAGAAGAGAGGCCAATCTCATGCCTAGTGAAACTAATTGAAGTCATTACAGTGTTTCTAATGACTGACTCTTGGACGGCAAGGTTTTCCCACTTTATCCAAAACATTATATCAAGTCAAACTGAAAAGTAATCAAAAACTTTAAATCAATCATTCTAAATAAGCTTCTCTCCTTACCCAAGTTATTTGAGAAGAAATAACTTATCAAAAAGACACTTTGTGAGGAGGTTTAAACTAGCAAGGTGTAATTTTACAATTATCTGCTATGTAGTCTTCTGCCATTTTTCCAATCTCTATGTGTATTCAATTACAAAATATTTGAATCATCACCTACATGGAAAGCCTAGGTTTTACGTAAAATTTTTCCTTGGATCTGGGATCTGACTTTAGTTTCATCTGCCTAATGTAAAAGCGTAGTTCCATTTATCAAAAAAAGATGTGAAAGTAAATTCAGAGTGACAGCAAAACAAGGGAAATTAATTAGTATGTCATTATAGCGAGCATATGTGAAACAGTCATGAAGCCATCTGATATTGATACTTTTGTGACTTGTCCCAGACTTTTTCTTCAAGAAAGTGTGGTAAGAATAATTATTTGTAGCTAAGAGGTTTTTTTTTTTTTTTTCCATCCAGTAGAAAAATTGCTGGAATCAAGAGTGTGAATTTTAACATTATATTAAAGCTTTCCATGTTCTCAGTGGAAGATCTACAGTCAGTCATTAGGCTGATATTTAACTATGATAACTCAAGGGGCATTTGACAGAGCTGATAATAAAATAGCTCTGTTACACACAGAATATTTCTTTGGGGATTACTGGTGAAGCATGGAAGTGACCCTGCTCTTTCTTATCAAATATATGTCTCTTTTGATAGCTTTTACCCCTTATTTGGAAGGCAGAACTCACTACAATAATTTTACCCCTTATTTAGAAGGCAGAACCCATTAAAATAATGCGACAAAATAAAACACGCAAAAAATTACCACTAATATTGGCGTCTCTTCTACACTGAAGTTCAGTTTTTCACAGTTAAGGGATGGTTTCATTTGTTTCTTCCTTTATTGACTTTTTTTTTTTTTTTACTAATTTTTTTTCCAGTTATCTACATTTTTAACCTAGGAAGAGATTTAAACAAAAATGTCAGAAAGGAGCATGACTATATTTTTCCAGCTGCTAGTATACTCTGGATGAATATTGCCCTGCAAAAACATAGATCCATTTCATACAAAAGCACTTGGTATGGGTTTGAGATGAGGCCAGAAGTAGAAGAGCATATATGATGGACAGACAAATGGTGGGGGGCATCATGAGTTCCCTGATAATTCTTTATGTACCTAACTGCTCCTGAAGCTTTTTCAGCCTGCTTCTGTCAGTAAATCATTCCAATTCCAAATTAACAACAAAGTGAATCTAACAGCTGCTACTGGACGTATTTTTTACACCAAGCAGTTTCACATAGAGAAAACAGTGGAAAAACGAAGAAAAAAATACGATCAGACTCCATTATGTTCTACCAGCAACAGCAAGGAAAGGAATAATTCTAGTCCTATACAAATAAGATGAACTTTATACTGGGTTTCCAGGAAGCAAATCATTCTCCTAATTGTACGCTTGCAACACATGAAAAGAGGATCGGATCACCACTGAGGTAGTGCTGTTAGCACTAAAATTGTGCTAAGAACTCATTAACATGAGATTTCTGTTTTCTGTGAAAAGGAACAGAACCCAACTGGTTTCTTATGTGAAAGGAAATACGCTATCTTGAAAGACTACACTTAAACTTGGTTATCATGAGCATGGGTCTGTCATTGCCATGACACTAAATAGCAGCCTGGTCTAGTGGGAGGTGTCCCTGCCCATGGCAGCAAGGTTGGAACTAGATGATCTTTAAGGTCCCTTCCAGTCTGAACCATTTTATGATTCTATGAAAAATCACTGAAATTGTATTAGAGGGAAGAGTTAGTCCCCTCATTAAAGAATCCAGCAAGAAAGAAGAATAGGAGATGATGGTGATAATGATGGTTATATACATAGATGTGTATAAAATTTAATTTCAAATAGAGATAGTTAAGGTGGATTTTGCCTCCAAGTAATGGAAAAAGGAAAGTATGCAAGGACAGAAAAATGCATGTTTTGTAAATATACACAGAAAAATGCCAACTCTTTTCATATTTTACTTTATATATTTATCTGAACATAGATTGATGTACACGTGGTTAGATGACAACGACAATATAGAGATTTTTACAGATTTTTTTCTGTCATTAAATGGTAATATTTCCTTGTCTGTGTTTAAAACCTTTCTCAAAAAATTAATACAGCAGAATAAAACCAGCATGTACACTTTACATCTAAACCTTGTATCCTCCATGCAGGACCACATTTTTTTTTTTCATGGACTACAAGAAAAAGAAAAGGGGACTATATATGCAATATCACACATTTCCCTTTTCGTCCTCATTGGAGTTTACTTATTTTTTCTTAAATATATGTAATGTCTACCTAGATGGTAGAATCCTCATGACAATTTTGGCATTGTCTCTGTACAGTGCTCTAAGGCTGGAACTGAAATTTCTGTATAATGACAAGGATGTTATGACAGTATTGAGTATGACAGTGAGATTTTGGAACACACAAGTATCTAACCCAAACTTGTTTGCTAGCCTACAGTAACTGAATAAGTAACAAGTGATATTCATAGCCTTTGTTTACCACTCCTAGTGACTCTTTTTTGCTCACCTATCAACAAACAAATCTGTCACCCATTATAGGAATGCACCTACATCTAGGTGCAGCACCTGAATAGGAGAGGTATGTTGAGATGGAATTCACAGTTCTTTAAAAGAGTGTTATCTATTAATTAGATCATTTTACCGTATTTGTCTTCCCATTGTTATATTTCAAATATAATGTACACAATGATAATGTTACAGTTTATTCTTAGTAAATCCCGCTTTTAGCGTGAAAAAGCCAGGGGCTGTGTCCTCCTCATGTTTTTGAGGAGTCAAATACAGGAAGAAAGGGAAAGGGAATCTAGGAAATTCTGAGCTAGTTTGTTTTCTACCTTTTTCTAAATCTCTCCTTCAAATTCTTTACCAATATCACCTATAGAAAAATAATGGATTAATGGTAGAGATTAAAATTTAGTGTTGTCTTTATTTTTTTTATCCCCATAATGGTCAGATATTAATATCAAAACTTTCTACTACTTATTGGAAAAGATTCTTGATTCTTTATGGATGCATCTGAACTGTAAACACTGAAACATCTGAAACACTGCTATACTGACTGCTAGTATCATGTGCCCACGTGCCTGGACATTTTTTCAAGTGGAAATGAAAAAGATTTATGATGGCCTTTTGAGAAATGATTTGACAGAATCAAAATGGTCCACATCAGGGGTCATGAAGACTGCATAAGGGAGTGGATAGAGCATCCTGGATGTTTTATTTCCATAATATGCCAGCATAGTCCTCACAAGGTTCATCTGCACTGCTGTCTCAGTCTGGATCAGGAGTGAACTTTTGGAATGAATCTCCCAGTTATCCCTGCTACTGTCCTTTAGTTTGCATCATGGAGTGGTACCCAAGTGCTTAAACTGAATTCCCTTAAGACGAAGCTGAAAAAAGTGACTCAGGACTATACCAAAATGCCACACATGCACACAGTTCAGGACACCAGAGTGGAACTAGTTTGAAGAGAGGAAAAAAAGACTGAAATATGTACAGCGTGGACATCAGGGCCTCAGCACCAGTTGTACTACTTTATATATCTACTCCTATTGATCCTTACTACATGGTGTTGTACACATCACCTTAATGTCACAAAAGAAATCAGAAAATTCCATCTTGGAATGAAATCTCAGAGTGTTTTTATAGGACTAGTAGGTAGAGGCACCCTTCCTACTATTATCTCCCTAGGAAATGTTGCTCCTCTTTCCTTAATTTTGTATCTAAATTACTCATTTTTTCCTTTGCTTTTCCCCCATCATCTTTCTCTTTTCTATTGCCTCATTTCCCATCTTATTCCTAATGGCAAGACTTTTTTTTTTTCCCCTCATTTCTAATACAAGTATCTACCATATCATGAGAAATACAAGTCAGTATTTCAGACCAAAACAAACTTTAGCAGCCTGAAATGACAAAGCAAGGTCCAGAAAGGTAACAGAAAGGTAATTTGGATCTGTCTTCCATAATTTAGGTTTCTGACATGTTTTCACAAGTTAGCCAACTAGCCCTGAGTTCCCTTTACAGTCTCTAGAGACTGTTTTTAATTTCAAACCATTAGCAGTGTAAAGCTATGCCACTGTCAATTAAATACATTGTGCCTATTTTTCCTATTGAAGCAAAAAATTTATCCAACGCCAGATTTTTTTTTTCTCAGCTCCTTAGAGGGAGAACTACAGTATGAACCAGAACACATTAAACCACACATATTTTAAAAATATTTTCATTCCACTTAATTCCTATTTCTGCACTTCTCACCTTGATGTGTCCTGCTTGCCCTACATCTTTTTTATTTATCTAATATAGACTTCAGTATTCAGGTAAGAAAAAAAGCATGTTCATAATACAATTGTTCCTCTACTGTATTGATTCCAAACAGCTGTGCTTTAATATTGCTTGGTTTTCATCAAGACATTAAACCTCATTCTTTGCTCTGAATAAAACCAACCTTGAGGAAAAAAGGAGCATAATAATGAACAGCATTTAGATTGCAAAATTTAGAATTTCCCAAAAGTTCCTGTGACGTGTAAAGGAATGGTTCACTGAAGATCAAAAGGAACAGTCATATACAGTTCTGGATGTTCAGAGGAGTGTTCAGTATATATCTGATATAATTTATTGGTAATTTTGACTAGTTTTCAGCAAATGGCTCAGTATGCAGAGAAGGCAGTGATGTTCCAAGTTTACTTTCTTTCTTATCTGACAGCTGAACCCAATGAAAGGTGTTCGCTGATCCAAAAGGGCTTTGGTCAGTCTCTCACCGGCAGTCCCTCAGAATGTAGACATGCTTGATTTTTCCTGGTGCGACACTGATTTAGGGAAACATGGGGGGGTTGAAGCCAAAAACATTCTTTCAGTGAAGAAAACAAGATGTAAAGAAGTTTTCCTTATGTATGTGCATATTTATGTGCATGATTTCATTTCTTATCTGCCAAATATGAAATGTTTCATTTAATGTATCCTATTTTTCGTTATCAACTACTGTTACTACTTTGTTAATGCTTTTGAAGGAAAAAAAAACCAAAAAAACCAACCAAACAAAAAAAAAACCCCAACAAAACCAAACAACAAAAAGCCAACACCAAAATCTTCCTAGGGAGAAAAGGATTTAATTTTCAAATAGTAGGTATACATTTAAAGAGGTAATTTAATTCATGTTGTTCTTACTGGACTTGTGCTGCCAAAATTGGACAAGGGATCCTGCAAAAAATGACTACTTTCATGATAAAGTGGTAATACCAAGATAAAAGCATATTTGAAAAAGAGGACATCAATAATCTTTTCAAAAGTGCTTCCCCATTACAAAATTTTTGTTAAAACCATGCCTTCCTCTTTTCAAGTTCTTCCTGGCACATGTTAAATCACTTGCTGTGTGGTTGTTTTGGACAAGATGCTTTTGCTGCCAGGACTGGGTTGAAAGCAGTGGTTTTTCCCCCAAGTATTTTGGGAAATAAGAATAAGAAGCTTCAGTTTTGCCAAACAGGAACTTCAAAGCTTGGCCTACAGATGGTTACGCATGTGTGCAGTACTTGCACTTCATATGTTGTAATTTCATTTCGCTTCCTCCTCCATCTTTTCAAGTGATTTTTGAATGGCTTGCAACAAAAGAAGTGTGGAGTATGGGTGGGAGGCATTTGAAAGACAATCCTTTTAAATAGCTTTGAATGTCAAAGACGACGTGCTTATGGTGTGACAGATGACAGTGTTTGTTCATGGGAGATTTCATTTTAAAGAATAGAGCTGCCCGAAAACTTGAAAGAGTAAATTTTTGGCTGTAGTTTTCTTCTAGCACCAGCATTAACTGGTTCAAGACTTCTGTGGTAATAATCACTTGCCTGTTCAAAGAAACTCGGGGACGCCAGAATAAGAATAAAATTAAATTAATTTCAATTTGGAAACATACAAAACACGTTAAGAGAGTTTAAGAGCTCTTATGTCCATAGTTTTGGTAAGTAAGAAGTAAATTAATAGTTTCATTTAGAAAAAAATTGCATTAATAAAAAAATTATATTTTATAATATTAATGATACATGCATAATTGTATAATATGCATAACATATATAATATAACATATACTCATACACAATAATGTGTATATTTACATACATAGATCCTGAAATAGCTCTGAAATATTTCTGAAAGACATAACCAAGGTAAAAAATTTAAACACGTTAGACAAAGTGATGAAATACGTTCAATCAAGCCTCTACAGAGGTGTGGTTAGATCTTTAAAAGAGCTATTTGGTGTTCTACTGTTTAAATTACAAGTATATCTACAGGAAGTTATCCACCAGAAAATCTTACACAAAATTTAATTTTATTTTATTTTATAGATGAGATAATAAAGTATAAGTGACATTCTGTTTCTGAAACTATTCTTCTCTTTAGTATTAAAATCATTGGGTTTGTTTTGATTTTATTTCCCCCTGGGGCATTCTGAATGTCATACTGAGCTGTATGTTCACATGGATCATAACAGACTGTCATTTCTCTTAAGTCTGAGTATAAATTCTTGCTTATAGTACATATGGGAATATACAAACAACTGCAAAAAAAAAAGGAAAAGAAATGGAATATACTTATATGTACTGAGAAACACTGCTTTTTAGGGAAAAAAAAACACGTGCCTGAAGTCCTGCCAGTATTATTTTGAAGGATGGAAACAAACATGTATGTTCTGTTTCAAGGGACAGATTTACAAAAGCATTATTTTTGGAGACTATAAAGGAACAGGAAATATAAATAATACTTCAGATTTTCCATACAGTTCTCAAGATTGGATTATTGAAAATGAGAGTCTTTATGTTGCATTTTATACTGGCACTTCTGTCCTTTGGCTTCATGGGAGGACAATATTGACAATCTGATTATTTCCAAGATGTCATTTCAATTTCCCTCCCTTAGTTCAGAATTCTTATTCAAACTCTTTGCTCTAAACTCTAGCCTCCAATCTTAATTTCTATAAAGTTTCATAACATATCTATACTCTTATTTGACTTTGAAAGATTGACTTTTCTGTGTTTGACTTTCTTTCATTATGTATATTCATGTTTAATGAGCGTGAAACAATCAAAATGCAATTTTAATTTTATATATTCTAGGTTCATACACTTTTAATCTAGTGAAAATTATTATTTCTGTATTTCTTTCACCCTGCTATGTCTTTCATTTATACATACTGATACTTTATATAGTTTTTTGCATGGCAATTCTCAGATTTTAGAAATATTTTCTCTCATTAAGTCAAACAAGCCACACTATATTTAATTTATGCATCATGCCTTCCTAAGTAGATAAGTTTAATGAAGCTATTATTAATACCTCCAATAGATATGTCAATAAAGACTAGACACAAAATCTCGGTTTTTATTTCAGAAGGAATTTTGACCTTCTTTCTCTTCACTTCTTATCAACCACGATGATGGAAAAGCAGTTGCCAAAATGGTGTGTCTGCTATGTGATGGAGACACAAAAAAAACGGAAATTACTTCTAGAAGAAAAATTGAGTCCTCTCATTCAGGAATGGATTTATTTCCAAGAGCCATATCATAAGCATAATCTTTTTTTTTTTTTTTTCCAATCTCAATTCAACTAAGAGGATTGAAATATCTTTGACATCTCTAAGGCATGACTGAAGATATCACCAGTTTTCCACAGCTATATAAGAATTCACTCCTAATAGAAGTAAGAAGGTATCTAAATTTTATAAAGGTAGGGCCATCTGTTATCTTGAATTTACTGAAAATTTTAGCTAATATGAAGTAGCTTCCGATGGAGTGTCACTGATTAAAATTGTCAGAAAATGTAATATGTTTATTCATCCTTATTTGGAGTAAATCAGTGAAACTAATCATTTTCAGTTTATTGCAGAACATGAAGATGCCACTTTCTGTCTGGTCAGTTTGTTGATAATAGCCGCTTTACAAAAAAACCCCACTTTTTCAATATCTTAACCACTACTGGTACTGCAGATACAGCATTTACAGAAGGCTGACTCTAGATTTTCCTTTTCCTGTTTGTTTTTTCAACAGACTTTCTAAAATGTAATTTGTGAGATTATCATTCCTCTGATGGAATCTGGACTGTATGTGTTCCATTGTGAGTGTAGGCTGCATCCGGATGAGAACAAGAGGGAGAGAACTTGGCTGCCAAAACATAGGTTATATTATTAAGAGAATATTACTTAAATATTTTAATTATGGAATGAACAAAAATCATTAAGAAAAAGTACTGAAACATAGTATTCTGCTATGTTAAAATGGTATTTCTTTGGAAGCAATCTTTGTATGAATGAAATTATTTATATGTTTTTTTGGATAGGTCATCTTTTCCTTGATTTACGTGACATTTTTTTCAATTTCAGTGGCTTTATACTGGATACCTGGTCTTTCTCCGATGTTGCCTAGTTTTGTGGGAGTATTCCTTATGCTGCATCTTGTATGATCCTCCTGTCTCATCCAGGGAACAGATAAGAGAGGGGTTTTCAGTAGTGAATGAGCAATATGTGCATTAAGCATTGCCAGATCACAAGCAGAATTTGGAGAAGATTCAGGTGTTTGGCAAGTGATATGAGAGGAAACTAAGACTTATTGGATAGAAACGGGCATGTAATAGACTTTTGTAATTAAAAGGATATGGTAAAGGTATGAAACTATCTCATATGCTATCCAAACAGAAGAGAGTAAGCACTACTTATGTGCCAGTGCTCAGCATGGATTCTGCCATTTTGCTAAAGTAGAATTTCTAATTAAATCCTAAGGCAGATGAGGTAGTTCATTTCCCTGTTCTCATTAAACTATAAAATGGGGGGAAAAGTGGTATAGTAAAGGTACAGTAAAGGTATAAAATTAAGAGGTAGAAAGCAATACAGAGTAATAGATATGGAAATAAGAGGTGGTGAGAGAACAGAACTTGAGTAGGAAAAAAGGAAATAAATATCTATTTAAAGTCTAATAACATTAGCACAGGGAGCCCAGCAAAGATGATAATAATAATTACTGGTGGAGGAACCTAGTAAAGCTATTCAGTGGACAGGGAGCACATGGAATTGGTTGCTCCTTATGTTTACCCAGAAAGACCAATTAGTGCATTGGTAATCTGCAATAAGAAACAGGGCAACTGAAAATAGGAGGCCTTGCAAACAAAGGAGAACAGCCTATGGGCCTTATTATGGGATGGAACGGAGAGTATTCGGGAACGGAACCGAACTTATTATGGGGTGACCTAAGTGGATTGTGGGAATGTACCAGACTCATTATAGGATGCCACAAAAAACATCTGGGGATCGTGCGAGAGGATGGATGTTTTGGAGGAGCCAAAGACAGGGAAACATACAGATCAAACGTATGGGCAAACAGAGGGAGAAAGGCATAAAAAGGGCAGATCATGAGCAAACAGGCTGCCAGTCTGTAAACTTTTTGTGGGTAAGGGACTCTGCATTCCATGTGCATGGGTGTGTATGGTGGTTTGACTGCCAGACACTGAACCAGGGGTCAGGGGGCCCATTTGTCACTGATGCCAGCAACTGGAGATGCCATGCTATATGCATATTGTGAGGGCACACTTTCTCAAGTGTGAACAATTTAGTATATGAAGCCAATATAGCTGACAAGTATGGTAAGCACCTTGTGAACCGAACACTGAAGTGGCCATTAAGTCTGGGACAAATACTGGAGAGAACAGAGGGACTGTGAGTTGGCTGCTGGAGGGACCAGGAAGTCCAAACCAACTATCATGTGGTACAGGAGCTGGCTACTTGTCAGATCATAAGTCTGGACCAGCTGTCAGAGATTCCCTTTTGCATGTGTGTGTCTGTACACGAGGCAATGAAGAGATGAGTGGATCCAGCTGCTGGGTGGGCTGACTGTCTGAGAGCAGTTACTAGTGAGATTTGTAGTGTGGCTGTGTGTGCACGTGTTGGTGTGTGAATGGGGCAGTGAATACAAGCAGACAGAAAGGGGCTGTGGGGCTGGGGCCTTGTATGTCCAGGTTCCTTCAACTATTGTTCTGATCACTCAAGAGAGAGCAACAGGATAAAGCCATTGGTGCTGTGTCCATATGGGTGCTGAGTGTTTTCTGTCTGTGTTGATCCATGTGGCTGTCTCTGCCTATATGTATAGGTGTGGTATGTACATGGGTTTGCCTGCCTGCTGGCAATACATGCTCAGCCTCTCTGCTGGTTGTACCTAGGGACAGGAAACTGTGGCTGCCTCACCTCAATTGGAAAATTGAATTTAGCAACTGCTAACAGAAATGAGATTAAAAGGTTAAAAATTAAGAATTATAGAAAGGGCCAAGAATTTGAAATAGAAAATTGGGAAAGTATAGAAGACAGAACAGTCCATAACTGACAAGCAGGAGTGTTGTGGTTTGGGACAGGTTGGCCAATGACAACAGATACTCTTGCTCCAAAGAGACAAAGAAGAACAATAAATACAGTTAGGAGTTTACAAAAAACTAAACTACTTAATATTAATAATAAAAAGGAAATAATGAAGTAGATACAATAAAAATAAGTATGTACAAGATTAGATCAAGTTCCTAGGAAGATGTCATGGGCAGGCACTGGGACAGTTCCAGACTGGACTTAGTGACAAATGGGAACTGGAACACACTGACCGGGATCAAAAGGCAGATGAGTTAATGGGGTCCTCCTCACATGTCAGTCACTGAAGAAACAGTCCATTGAAGAAGAGCCAACCGGATAAGATCTGTAGAAAATCCAAGCAAGACCCCTTGAAAAACAGACCTTAGGGACAAGCCAATCTGATCCCTTTGATCCCTCAGCGTTTATACTGAGCATGGCAGATGGGATGGAATGCCCTATTGGTCAGTTTGGGTCACCTGACCTGTCCATAGGGGTAATGCTTCCACAGCGTAAACAACCAAGTCAGCTGACCCTGGTTGCCACAGCAACAAATGTGAGCTAGAGCCTCTCTCACTGAACAGAAACTTGGCTCTGCTCCACCTCGAACCAGGGCAGGGAGAGAGGAGGGAAGAGAGAAACAGCTGTTGGTAGCAGGAAACCCAGTAGTTTGAGACACAATAGTACTGTAGCTGAGAAATGCTGGAGAGGAAAAGATGTGTAAACCTGTAGATCCTTTAGCCCCAAGAGGACAAGATACAGGGGCTCCCATATTATATCATGAGTAGGTAATGGGAATTTACTTTAACTTCAAGGAAGCCTTTCCAGTGCTCAGCTGCAGTAAAGCTGTAGTAGTATCCAAAACTGCTTTGGTATATACAAGCTGAAAGCTTGGTGAATAACTTGGTAGGGAAAGACTGCCCACAGTTTAAGGCTTAAGAGCTGTCTTTGTAGTGGATGGCTAATTTTAAAATTTTATTTTTTATTTTTTGGTCAGAATACCAGAGTTACAGAAGACTTTTGCAAGAACAGTTGTTTTAAATGGATATGTAGGACGCTGAAGTCCTTCCATATTAAAATTTCTGTTTTACTATCACTGAGAAAGTCCATTATTTATAGACTATTACAGGAAACCTGTTTGGAGAAAAATCTATTTAAAATGTATCCACCGGAGGGTTATTTATGGATAAAAAAATAATACATGAAATTTGTATTTATAACATTGATTTATTACAGAGTATCATGAGATTATTTCACTTCATAGAATTAGTATTAATGATTCACTTTTTTTTTGCTTAAAATGTTCTGTTTCAACACCAAAACATAACATGATATTATATGTAAAGTTCAATATTTTTCATAACGTAATTCTCCTGGAAATATGGCCATTTCACCTATTTCACCTGGAAATAAAATAAAGCAACCTTTTTGCCCAAGTTCCTAGCATAGATGTCAGTAAAACGTGGAATGAATGTGCTGTTTGTTTAAAGGGTATTAGATGTTTTGACTAGTCCATAGAGAGATGATATTGTAGAAGTGGTCATTATAAAGTGATCTAAATACCAATGCAGTGAGAAACGTAGATTTCAGCAGTGGGAATAAACTCTAAGTTGCCAACTGTAGAGAAGCAAACTAATACGCACATTGTAAACAATGATCTGGTTATTAAACAACAGTGCTTGTAAAGTTAGCTTGAATCCTATTGTCTCTGAGAAAAATAATTAGAAAAACAAGACTGGGTAGAACTTGAATATGTCATATTTTGTGTTGTATATTCAATGCAGTTTTTCAATATCATTTTCTCTTGTGAACAAATACAAAGTTTTTTTTGGTTTTTTTTTTTTTTTAAAAAGGAACTTTGCCTCCAACTGGGTATATATAAAAACTCTCACTGAAATAAAATGATGGAAGCCTTTTGGTCCTGTTTTGGTTTTGCACAGGCAACTAGAACATTTTTACATAATCTCTATAAATTTTCTGTCCTATATTACTATTAAACCCTGCTGGTTTGAGTCTTCAAACTCTTTAATTACAGACAACAAACATTTTACTAGGGTAGCTCTTACATCTTTTTACTCTGCATCCTCATAAGAAGTGCTTCCCTAATGAAGAGAAGAAGGCCCTTCTCGACCTCAGGAGGCCTGCAGTTAACTTATGTTTTCATTTTGCTTGCTTTACTGAGTTCACTCCATTCTTGAAGTGGGTGGTGACACACATTATCCAGCTCTCTCACACAACTTCCCTTCTTGACTGTCATGCTACACAGTAAATGGGTGCCATATTTTGATTAATTGAAATGATGGTGATAAAAAAGTATCTTATTGCAATGTTTTATGCTCTTTCCCTGTGGGGTAGTAAAAATGAAGCATATGCATGCTGTCTTTGGAATTTGAGCTCCAGGGAGCAGCATTTTATTCTAGGAATAGCTTCCTGTTCTTAGTTACCGGAGTAATTCAGTGCAGAATTTGAAGAGACTGCATCTCTCTAGCGCTCCAGGACTTGTTTTTTTCTATATCTCACATCTCACTTAGCTCTGAGCAAGGTCTTTGAGAAGGGAAGTCCTTCCCTAATAGCAGGTCATAGTGGCCAGTGAGTTATTCGCTGAACAACATTGACACCCAAAAATAGCTACCTTCGCTAAATATATTATACTTTTTAAATGTTTTATGTTGGAATTTATAATCAAGTCTCTTTACACAATCAGAAATACCAAGATTCTCAGGCTAAAGTAATGAAATACTCTGTTCCACAAGTATCTGAGAAAGAGAAATAGACAAACAAATAAATAAATAAATAATAATCATGAGACTGGATCATCAAATCCTTCTTACTGCAATAATGTTTGTTGAACTGATACCGTACCACCTAAAACCTAACTCAAAGAGCAAGTTATTGACTACAGATCATCTTTCTTGACCACTAAATACAGAAGCTTTTCACTGTTCCAGTTGTTATTGTAGGACCTTTTCAGCTCTTTTGAGTTCTAACATCAAGAAAAATAGACTAAATCATAGTTAAAAATGACACTGAGGTTGAGAGACAAGAGTCTTTGTTGGTTGAATATTTCAGGTGGCATAATGTCACTATGCATTAGTTTCATGATGATGAGACCTACACGATCTGAACCATACTACAGACTTATATTATTTATTTATTTCTGAAAAAAAAAAAAAAAAATTAGACTGAAAATGTGTGCTGTAAAAAGACTGGAAGCATGAGTATTAGGTTTTTATATAAGCCACTTCACTTTTCTTTCCTTAAATCTTCATGTGTGTTACTGGAAAATTCATATAATTTATCTTATTTCAGTGTAACTAGTTGTGTTTGAGCTTTAGAAGTTTTTGGTAATCAGCTAAATAAGGAAGGCATAAGGGAAATATTTCCATTTTTAAGATTAGTATCATTTCCTAATGTGTTCCTTTATGCGTATGTATATATTTCAATATTTCAGATTCTGTTTCACATAAGTAATACATTATGTTCAAAATTACTGGTTATGCACAATTCATTATTACGCTGAATATTAAATATGCTCATGGATTGTTTGTGTTTGAATCTTGGTTTTGGTTGTAACAATATCCTGCAATGTTAATTCAAAGATCGTTTGATTCTTAACTATTTCATTATTGTAATTTTCTTTCTTTTAAAATTTCATCTACTTTCTCTTTTTTTCAGGAATAATGGGAGAATAGGAAGTTTGTCATTATCAAGTATTCTTTTTATTCATTTAGTAATGATATCTGGATATTAATGCTCTTATTATTTATTATTAAGCATGGCTAATCCTGAAAATTTTATTCCTTCAGCATTACCTTTTGGTCTGACCAAAAACTTTCTTGAGTAAAACAGAATAACTTGCATTGACTTCAGTTGTCTTTGAACCTGCTTGGTATTTAAACTCCTTATCATACGTGTTTATTTCTTACAATATTTCTTAATCAGTAAACTCCACTTGCAGGCCCCAGAAATAGTTAGACTGCTACCTATGGGATTATTCTTTTCAAAGCTTAAATATTTAAATTGAGTAATAATAGCATGCACTTTCTAAAAAGCTGCCGCAACTTGCTGTGACAGTGTTTCTGGACTAGAGCCTGTCAAATTCAAACATGAAGTACATCATAGTTTTTTTCATGGTAATATTCATGTCAGTCTGTTAGTGTGGCATTTTGCCTGTTCAGAAGATATAGGACCACTATTTACAGGGCATTAGCCCTATCCAAAGATAGGACAGCCTGAAATAGACTTCAACAATCAGCTTCTCTGCCAAAAGTTCCTCCTGTTTGCAAATACTGCCAATCTGAAGCTACATGCTTCATTAGAAGGGCAAATATGTGTAGATATTTTTCAACCTACATTTTCAGCCTGTTTTTCTATCGTATGTCACTGTTTCTCCTCTTGCTCTCTTTTTTTATAGTTTTTAAATCTGATTCAGTGTTTTGACCTTTTGTCAAAATGAAGTAAAGTGCTTGTGGCTTCTTAACCATTACAAATGTAACATACCTAATCAGTCCATTAATGTTTTTATTCTGTAAAAAAAAAAAAAAAAAAAAAAAAAATTAGGTTTAAAAGGAAATATCTCTCAAAAATCTCTCTCTCAAAATCAGTTACTTTTATGCTGTTTTAAATCCCTCTTTTTCCATTTTATTGCCACATTTTCTCAACTTCCCACACATTATTGTCAGTTCTATTTTTTTTTTGGGATAATAAATAAAGTATAATAAAGGTTTCTAAAATTCAATCTTTCTGTTATTGTTATATTATTTATCTTGGAATATTTTGTCAAGTGTTTTGATTACATCATCAAGATTTTAAAATTTCCATTAATGCAAACTATATATGTGTATGAAAACAACAGGAAAAATAGCTTAAAGGAACAGAAACACAAATAACGTATTTAATGGTATAGTGTCTCTTTGTATCATAAACCTATATAGATTACTGCAGGACTACTCGTGCAAAAAACTGCCATACCAGGTCTGCAGCAAAGTCAGCAATACTTGGCAGATTGACATCACATCAGGCCATTATGCAAATTTCAAATAAAAATTGTCAAAACCCAGATATAAAAAATGTTGTTCTATTTCTCTGAGCCAAACAGTATCCAATGAGTTATCAGTTAGTCACTGTGATATAATTATTGTATCAAACAGAGAGGAGTAAATAGAGCCATTAACTGATTTTCTGGTGAGCATTAGAACCAATGGAGTATAGGGTGGGCCTATTACATTAGGGAATAGCTGCCAACTGCCTGTGCCCATAGTTGTTTCTGAGGTATTACACAATTAATAATAAAAGCTCTTTCAGCCTTAGGGATGTCATGCTTTTCACAGATCCCAAGCTCTCTTTTAAATTTTGTGGATATCAGCGGTGTAAACTGAAATACCATGTCAGAGGCTCTGGGTGGGGTTTTGGACCAAAAGCACAAGAAGGACAACTTCATAAAACATAGTCACCTACTTGCCAGAACTCCCAGGAAAAGGTGTGAAGGCTCATACAACCTTGCATGCATTGTGTATGTAATTGGTTGGTTTCATCTTGTTTTCAGTAAACTTCTGTATTCAGTACTGAGTCTCAGATCTATGCAGAAAAATAAATATATTTAAAAGCACAAGGGTTTTTTTCATCAGTGCAAAATATCTATTTGGACATAATAAAGTAAACCATAATGATTTAAGGACAAAATAATAATGATTGGAGGTCTACATGTACCTATTACTATGTCTTCTATAAATATATGAGTCTCGAACCAATTCTGTCAGAAGTCCAAAAGTCACTCAGCTTTGAAGTGAAAGAACAGAACATTCATTTGCACCAGATTTCAGCAGGAATTCATTATTTTAACACATGTGCATAGAGTAAACAAACGGTTTTACAAGCCAAAAGAGGAAGATGAAAAAATCCACAGCCGTCAGGAAATTGGTTTTATACTAAAAGGCAAGACCTATTTAAAGTTAATACATAATTAATGGCAACAATTTGTAACTCACTCAGAAGCCATAATATGACCTAAATTATAAGCACAATTTAATTGCCTTTAAATTCCATGTCTCTGAAGACTATACAGATTAGGGATATGACTTTTCAGAAGTAGCTATAAGGTGGTGATTTTGTAAGTAACAAATAAATATTCCTCAGAAAAATTTATGTTGCCAGAAGAATCACCATATGTATTTACTGAGACTTGTCAATAAGGTTAACAGTAAGATGAACAAAGAGAAAACAGATACAGTACACAAGTGTTGTCATATTTATATTTTACATAGTCTGAAAAGGTCTTATGTAATTCTCATTATCGCTTGAACTACAACAGTATTAACAGTGTTTAGATTATATTTTCCATATTTTGATTCTTTTATTTCCTCTCCTTTTTGATTTGAAGCAAAGCTGTATTCATTGCATCACTCTGGACGTACATATCTTTTAATTGTTACAGGTATTTTTCCTACTCATCCTGGTGGTTTAAGTTGATTTTTTATCCTTTTTTGGTTTTGTTTGTTTGTTTTGGGGGGTTTGGTTTTGTGGTTTACTGGTTTTTTTTTACATTTCCAGCTAGAAAAAAAATCTTGTGTAAACTGTTTTTTTTCAAAATTGTACACTGATTCCTAGTAGATTCTTCTGAAGTTGTTTAGAATAATTTTTGGTGTCGTAGTTCATGAACAAGCAGATATTTCAGAAATTTCTGGCATTGTTAAAGAAAAAGCCCCCCACAACATACAAACTAAAAAAAAAAAAAAAAAAAAAAAAAAGACATAAAAGAAGGCCTTCAGTGTTCCTGTGATTTTCTTATGATAGGTAATTAAAAAAAGGGTGCAACATTGTCTGTACTAAGAAGAAATGCCAGACCTCCCAATTTCTTTTTCCCATAAGGAATATGCCTTCTAGGCAATCATTTGAGAGTCAAGTGGACTAGTATTTTGCTGAGACCAGGCACTGTCTGGGTATGTGCTATGGTCTCTAGTCACAGATGGCCTGCAGATTTCTGCCTGAATGCAACTGCCAGCAAACTTTTAATTCTATTTGGTTAAGTAAAAATAGCTTTGGTTAAGCAAATTTAAATAAACCTTTAGGAGTAGACATTTTAGAGGAATGAATGGATGCTTAATAAAACAATGTGTGCTTAGTGGGTATGTATGAGTATGTATCAAAGCTTGAATTGCAACTCTGGTACTAATCAACAAAGAATATGTGGCAAATAACACTGTTTAAATGAGAAAACTATTTTAGTTAGAAAATCGAAACTCTGGAGAGAATAGTTTTATTTTTAGCTACCCCTCAACTAAAATGAAATTCCAGTTCAAATTTTTGTTTATTTTTTATTCTTATGTATATTTATGTTGTTATATCATCAATGAAAAACTGTAACCAAAGGAAGTGATGTTATCCAGATTAGCGTATCGGTATTTGACTCTCAGAATCTATTCCTTGCCTGAGGAGTCAGCAGTTTGGAAAGGACTCTCAATTATTATACAACACAGTAAATGTTTCCTTGGGTAAAATGTAGTTCCAGATGGTCAATTTCTAAACTTAGATATGCAAATATAGCTGGCTAAATATGATGGGAGGAGGGGTGTATATATGTATATATAAAACTTTCTTATGGGTATTTGAAGGGCTCTTCAGTCATCATTTGCAAAGATGTTTAATAACATTTGTGAATCTGAAACATAAGTATGGTACTAGCAGATACCCATGACACCTGAGGGTTTTTGAAATGGCATTAGAAACCTACACACGTGACAGCTGAATTGAGACCCCGCTCAGTGTATTGGCAGACTACAGAGAGCTTATTCAGATTAATCAGTTAGCTACATATAGACTGCTGTTATCATTCTAGATGTCCTAGTGTATTTGTCCTGGTGTCCAGCTGCCACTCGAAAAAGCCCATGGCTCTCCCATAAGTCCTGTTACAACTGCAAGGCCACAGTGTTACATCAGACACCTCTAAGCATTTGATTTTTATGCTTGATGACATCTTTGCACAGTTGGAGCAAAGCTTAGATGTCCGGTTTGAAGTTAGTTGAACTAAACAGTCCATTGGCTTCATGACTAAGGCTAAAAATTGGTGCTGTGAGGTATCACGCTGGGCCATCAACCATTCTTCTGAGGCTCTGGTTCTCTACATGTCCTCTGTTATAACTGAAAGCATGTTCTGTGTCTCTTGGATAACCTATGGTTATCCAACTTATCAAATTTTACTGAGTACCTTTTTGTGCGTAGTTGAATCCCACATTAGGTATGAGTTGATTGTAATGGGAGTTTAGATATGTATTTCAAATAGCGAGGCCTTGGCATCGCTTCAGTTACTTAATAGTTATTTAATGCCATTTGAGGTGTCCTGCAGTACTCAAGACATCTAACTAGAGTTGGTAGATAAAGCACAGGGTCTAAGGGGGACTCATAGTCTTTGGAAGAGACACATGGAGGCCAGGTAGGATAGGACCATAGGATAATTCAGGCTGCAAGGGACATGAGGAGTTCTTTAACACAACCTCCTGTTCAAAGCAGAGCCAGCTCTGATATCTGATCAGGTCCTTCAGGTCCAGTCAGGTCTTGACAACCTCTGAGGACGGAGCCTGCACAATCTCACTGGGCAACCCAATTTGCTGCGTGGCTGACCTCATGGTATAAATGTTTCTCCTGATACCCGGTTTGGACCTCCCTTGTTTCTATTTACACTCATGTCTCTTTTGTCCTCTAATCACTCACCTTTGTGAAGAGCTTGGCTTCATCTTCTCAAAAAAACTGTGTATATTAAGGGGCTGGTGTTTATATCCACTGTAGCCTTTATTTCTTCCGTATAAACAAACAAATTCTGCTCTCTCAGCCACTCCTTATATGAAGCATTTTCCAGTTCTTAATTTGTAGCCCTTTGTTGAACTCATTCCAATATGTCCACCTCTCTCTTGTCCTGGGGAGTCCAAACCTGGAAACAGCACTCCAGATGCAGCCTCACCAGGGATGAGAAAAGGGGAAGGATCACCTCCCTCAGCCTGCTGGCAACAGTCTTCATAATGCTGCTGAAATGCTGTTGACCTTTGCTACAATGACACATTGCTGCTTCATGTTCAACTTCATGCCCACCAGCACACCCAGGTACTTTTCTGCAAAGCTGCTTTCAATCCAGTTGGTCCCCAATGTGGGGATCAAGTACATCACATGAAAAACTTCTAAAAAATCTTTTGCATGATGTCCTACTAAATCATCATATATTTACTTAACAAAGTGTTTCTTACTGAAGACTGTTTATAGGATTGAATAACAATGAATATTAAATTTGTGATGAACAAATTGATAATGAAGAAAGCTTAAAATATACATGGGATAGCTGGGTTGTATAGTGGGTCATTATAGGAGGAAACGCAGTCTATTCCACCTGTCTCAGGAATATTGTAGAAATTTACTGACGACATAAAGTTCCTGCTGTCGTCCTCATAAAAGAAACAAAAATTCCACTGTAATGATAATAGCGACACTGTAGAGATGGACTGGCTAATGTAATGAAAAGTATCTGTTCTTTTTTGTGTTCCTTGGATATTGTTTGCTGTCAAGTAATGAAATCTAGATTTCAAGATTCAAAGTAATTTTGTTGAACCGGGTATTTTACTTCATGGAAAAGGTGCAAATAAATTTACCTCAGAGTTCTGAATAAGTCAGGGTGCTGTCATAGTCACTTTTACAAGATGCCTGATGCTCAGCTGCACAAGGTTGAAAAAAGAAAGCCTAAAATATATTTAGAAAAGATCAGCTGTTAGGTAAATCTAAGATTTCTGTTAATATAGAAAAACAAAAACAAGTTTTCACAAAATTAAGACTGCATAGCCATATAAAAATTTGTAGACAAAATGAATATGGAGAATAATTGTTTGGTCATAATTACTAACAGTGTTACAGGAGTTGTATTTTTATGAGAATTTAATCTAGTTAACTTGCCACTGTGGATTATAAAAACAAAGAGTTAAAAATCTAAATTGGAAATGAAACAAAGAAACAAACTTCTCCCCCAATTGGATATGGAATGGTTATGACATTTTCTTATGCAGACTCTTGCTTCTGTTTAGTGTAGGAGTGGAATAATCTCTTGTTTTGTTTAAAAATACTGAATTCATGGCCTTAATGTGAAGTAAAATAAAATACTGAAAGTATTAGTAATATGTACTTCATGATAAAAAGCACCAGTGGGGTTACTGTATTCTGGGGTTTTCATTTTTTTTTAATACTTACTACTATAGGTGTCTTTCAATTAAAAAAACAGAGGTAAAAATATGTAATTACAGCTGATTATAGCTCTTCGGTGATTAAGCAGGGGATAGGAGCAGAATCCATGCTCTGATGCTGAGATGGGCTGTGGTCATAACAAGAACAGCAAAGTAATTGAAAGAGAAAATGCATGAGACTTGCAGTTCTCATGACTGTCTTTCAATGTCTCTAGTTTCAAGTAATGGGAAAGTACTAAAGAGTTCTAAGGTTCAGCATTTGTCTTCTTTTCAGTTTGATCTAGGCTTACATGGGGCTGTCTTTTCCAAACATCAGTTGAGGAAGTATAAACTACAATCAAGAAGGGTGGTGAGAGTCCGGAAATATTCTTGAGCTTTAGTACTTTAGCATAGCAAAAACAATGTAGCAGAATGGCTTAGGCTTTATTAACTGAGTTCATATTTCATGAATAAGATTACGTATTCCTTCCTATGTTTACATAGCTTCCTGTCATCATATATAGCTTGCTACTAATATCTAATAGTACTAACTTTAAAATATGATACATGAATATAACCCTTTATCCTACAAAGATCCTGTCTTTCTAACTTTAGTCCGCTTTAGTCCACGTTCATCTCTCTCTGGGAGTATTCCAACACATTAACCTTTTCTTTGCTTACTGTATAGAACATCTACTTTAAGAGAAATTATTTTAATAGGCTGTTATTTCAAGAGGCTGATTCACCTAACAACAAAATAATTGAGGCCTAATTTAATTTTCATGCTTTCACAAACACGCAAACGTTATCTGTTTGCATCACTAAAAACATGCCATAGAACATAGGGTGGATGAACATAGCCAATACTCTTCTTATAACAATGGAAAAGCCTTTGTGTTCACCTCTGATATCTAATACTCTTAGCCAGAGGGGGGGAAGTGGAAACATAACAATTCAGATTCATAGCAACACTGATTATGTTATAGGTAGAGTGTTTTTTTCAGAGTGTTCATCTGTTTTTAGTTCAGTGTGCCAAGATCCAAGGACATAAACAGCATTATTTTTAAAAAAGTTAACTTTTTTTTTTTAAAGGTAAGTACAAAAAACATACCAAACAGCAATAATGCGACTTGTTAAGGTGCCTCTATAACTGACATTCAGCTGTTTCATTGTGTGTGCAATTTTAAGAATGATGTTAAAGAATTCAACAGTTTTTCCTCATGACATTTTTTGCATCATTTGATGTTTAAATTGTACTTTTGAAAAACCAGAACACCCTTCTATAAACGTATGCACATAGGAATATTTAGTGCCAGTTTTATTAGTCTTTTTTTTTTTTTTTAAAAAAAAAAGGAAATAGCTGTTTAACAATGAGCAGACTTATTCCCCTGATCCCTTTTTTTCACCATTGCCTTAGGTTCATACTCTAGACTGCTCTTTATATTTGAAAGAAAATTAAAAAGAAAGGTGTCACAAAAGGAATGAGTAAAAAGCGAATTTCACAAGAAATAGTACAGACAGATAGTTCTGATAGGAAAATTCCTTCAATGTGACAATATTATTACCCAACTTAGAATGCATCAGGGTGAATGAAAACTGGCACTTGGATCGCATTACTACAAATCACAGAGTTTTGTAGATTTACAGTGATTTTTTTCAAGTTTTTGACCAGTTCAGAGAGTTCGATATGTAGAGTTTTGTACCTAAAAATGAAGCCCATGTCATTTTTATCTCTATGTGAATAGGAAGTTGATGGTTCATGGTTGCCAGAGGTTGGGCTGTTTTTTACATTACAAAAATAATAATTTATATATGTGTTTGTAGAAGTACAAAAATATGATGGGTAATTGCTTGTTCTGTCTTTCCTTTAAATCTCAGTGCTATCTGCCAGCAAAGCTACTGTGGAATTATAGATCTTGAAATTGAGGTTCTGTGAAATATTGTTCTATAATAGCTAGAGAAAACTGTTGGAAATAATAGATTTAATGTACATTGAGACTGTGACTCTGAGCTCTTTTGTTCTCTGCTGCTCCACATACATACTGAAGAAAGAGAGTACGAAAGACCTTTTCAATCTATCAAAAAAGGCACAAAACCAACAGTGGTCAATATTGAAGTCATATAAAATTAAATGTGAAGTAGGAAACACATTTAATGTTGTGGCAATTAATCTTCATTAAAAAAATCACTAAGGGAAATCATGGAGTGTCTGTGATACCGGTAATATTTATGTAACTTTGTAGCAGATACAGGCTCAGTGCAAGGTAACCTAGAAATACTAGAATGCGTTCATGAACAGTAATTCTGTTAAAGGTTGTTCTCCGGTCTTTGACAGTGTGCCTTTTCAGAAAGTTTGAAACACTATGCTTCAATTTGGAATTGCTGGGAAAACTTCTGCAAAAACTAAGCTGCAAAAGGTTTCAATGTTACCGCATACTATAAAGTGTCTAAGTTGCAGGAAGAAACTTAGAGAAACCTCTTTCAGAATAACCACAAGTAAATTGATCTTGATGGTCATTAAAACTTTCTCCAGAATATAGTTATATACAAAAATGTCTGTAAGTTACAACAGTTTCTTATATCTGTCTATTACTTCCATAAGAATCATGTTACTTGGGGCGTCGTCTTCTCTTGTATGTTGTACAGATCAATTAATGATGTGCCATTGTTTATTTTTTCTAAAAAAAAATAAGAAATAATAAAAATACATTGAGCTAGCAGATTAGCTTTAGACTTTTCTTTTTCAAGTATTTTACTTCTTCAAGGACCAGTTATAATTTAGATATATGATTGTCTGTGGATTAGTAATTAGCTAATATGCAGTTTCAGATGGAAGTGTTTAAATTTATTATTTAAAAGAAATAAAAATTGTTTCTCTTTCAGTTTGAATAACTCAGAGAAAATTGAAAGAAAAGTTGAGAAATTTCACCCCATAATTCATCTACGTGATAAAAAAAAAAAAAGAGAATAAATAGTTTATTGTTATATTGTTATAAATGATGTTGATCGGTATTATAAATCATTTTATATACATAGTTTAATTTTCAGTGTGATTAATTAATTAGAAAGAAATATGTGTTTAAATGTAAATACAGTGTGGCTGATTTATGAACTTTGTAAATTAAATAGAAATGTATAGTAGGATTTCCAAAACAGCATGATCCCTTCAAGTAGAATTTTACACATCTATCATTAAATGTATTAAGTCATGTGCTGCAGGAACTAAAGAACTACATACTTGTTAACAGTATTTATAAAGTACAGGAGAAAACTTGCAAACTTGCCCTTAGAAAAGCTTTGATTTTACCAGTCCAGTTTCTCTATCTAATAAATTTGAATGCTGTGATACAGGAAACATGACAGGATAGAATGAGAATCTTCGGAAAATGCCGAGTTTAGAATTTAAAAGAAAAATTTCCTGTGTTTCAAATATGACTATTGCATCCACTCATATTTGCCCCAACTTGAATTTTCTTACAACTAATAATATGCAATTTCAAATCAAATTATAATTCCTTTTCAAAAAACAAATCCATAATCTGAGACATCCAGAATTGTACTTACAGTAAATAAGCATGCATTAGCCCAAGCTATTCTTATTGTGTACAGCTATGCTCCATTAAATAATTTTATCCAGTATTCAATTATTTGATTGAATTGCACTGGTTAAAGATTTAAACAGGACTGATTTGTAGTTCATGTATAAATAAGGCAGTGCAGTGAGAAGTTTATATTTAAAAAAAAACACTGTCTTTATGTTAAATGTGAACCCAAAAGATTTAATCTCAGTTCTTTAGCATTCACCATTTAAAAACTACATTTGCAAATGGAATCTTTTATTTTCAAACTATCTAAATGAAAACATGAAATTCTTTGAAAAACTTGATAGAGCATGCTCTTTTGATAAATCATTTTCTTTACCATCATTTGTAGATGAAGGCATTAATTAACATGCATTTTTCTGGAGGCTAAGAATGCAAAATATAGAGTATTACTCTCTATATACTGTAACTCATATATTTTATTAGAATAATTGAACTTTTTTACTATGAAAAATGATAATATTTCATCTGACACTGGTATATGCAACTATAGAATTCAATAGGAAGGGGGATTACACCCTCTGCCTAGCTCCAGCTTGCAGACTGAAGGAAACAGCTTGTAATAAATACAACCTGTGTGGAAGCTCTGGGCGAGATAGAAAACAGCATGTAATGTTGACACTCAAGAATTTTAGGGTCCTGATGGATTGCCCTCTGTGACTTAAAAAGTGGGACTTTTGGATACTGACTAGCTTCTGAATTATCTGTTATCTGCAGATCCCAGGCCAGTTCATTATGAACTGCAGACATCTAAAAGTCTCTTCAATATCTTGATTAGATAGAGAAGCAGAAAAAAATAAAGTTGTCAAGATAACAAAATGAAGGAGCAAGTACTCGATACTGATAAGATTATTATTACTTCTCAGAAACTGTTTTTTTTTCAAAAAAACATTCTTGTGTGTCTTTTCTATTTTCTTCCACTCTAGTATCTATGCTTCTTGTCTCCTGATAAGTAGAATAATGGTAATTCAACATAGCCTGCTGACGTAGAACACCAGTTTCACTTTAGATAATCTGCACCACCTCAGATCATTGGGCAATTGAGTTTAGAGTGAAATTAATTTCTGATATAATTCTTCATTCATTCTTTCGGTATATGATCTTCATTTAAAACACAGTGGAAAAGGTTTTTGGGTCCTTTGTTTTATTCCATTCATACTTCTGCCTCCCCCTTGCAGTAAAGTGTCTTTCCTTTTATATGTGTATATCACATATGTGTTGTGCCATTACCCAAGGGATTTATTGATTCATAATGGGAAGGGGTTTTAAATAGCAGTAGACCCTATGTTCATCTTTAAACAAAGCTTATCGGTTCAAGATCAGATTCATTCTGCCTGACTTGGAATTTCTTTGAGGTGCTTAAATTAGGAATCAGTCCCATTTCTTCTCCTTCATTTTCATAAAGTGAACAGTTTTGCTTGTGCAGTATCACTAAGAGCAGATTTGCCCTGGGCATGCCAGTGTCTCTCCACTGACTGTAACAGGCACTTGATAAGACTATACCCTTATTGAGATGTATTAGCTAAATGCCTGAAGTTCAGTGCATAAATAAGTAACTTGAAACCAGGCTTCCCCTGTGGGAACAAACTCTTTATGGTAAATAATAATTAAAAATTAAAAACAATTTTGCATTATGCTCAAAATGTTACAGGCTAAGAGGAAGAAAAGTACATGTATCTGTAAAAGTAAAGCCACAATGTTACTGTTGCCATAATGGAGATCTTAACAGTCTAGTTAACAATCACTATTAGTCTAGATCTAACTCTTAGAGGGAAAAAAAAAATGTTTCCATTTTATTTACAAGTGGAAAAAGTCACAATAATACTCATAAGACAATTAAAAATGCAACAGTCAGGTTTGTCTACCTGTACGTTCCTGTTTATGGCTTCCTTCCTTTCTTACCATCTTTTGTTACATTGTAAAACGTCCTTGGCCAGATGCCCTTAAAGGAAGCACTCTGCTTTCACATACACTTATAGGTAAAAGTCTAAGTTTTCAGCCTCTGGAGTCTTTTGCTGGGAGGAATATGCTATTTATGGCTTTTTCTTTCTTCTCCACTATACAGTTGGTGTCATTTTTATGTGTTTGTTAATGAGATTTCCCTTTCCTCATTGGTGTGCAGTGTCATGTTACATCCGAGTTAACTATATATGGTGCCCTTTATATATATGTTAGATCTTATTTTTTATTCTGTTTGTTGCCCCAACAAACAGTTTTGTCTATCTCCAGGTCTCCACATGGTCAAGTTTTCAATTCATAGCGATGTAAGGAGGGGGGTTAGCAAAACATCCACCTTGGACTTCCAGAGGGCGGACTTCGACTTGTTCAGAACACTGGTTGAGAGAGTCCTGTGGGAGATGGTCCTGAAGGGCAAAGGGGTCCAGGAAGGCTGGATGCTCTTCAAGAAAGAAATCTTAAAGGCCCAGGAGCAGGTTATCCCCAAGTGTCGCAAGTCTAAAGGGTGGGGAAAATGGCCAGTCTGGATGAATAAGGAACTTCAAATGGGACTTGGGAATAAAAGGAGGGTTTACCACCTTTGGAAGAAGGGACAGGCAACTCAGGAGGAGTACAGAGATCTCATTAGGTTATACAGAGAGAAAATTAGGAAGGCAAAAGCCCAGCTGGAGCTCAACTTGGCCACTAACATTAAGGACAACAAAAAAAGGTTTTTATAAATACATCAACAAAAAGAAAGCCAGGGAGAATCTCCATCCCTTACTGGATGCGGGGGGGAAAGTTGCAACCAATGATGAGGAGAAGGCGGAGATACTTAATGCCTTCTTGGCCTCCATCTTCAATAGTCAGACCAGCTATCCCCAGGGTGTTCAGGCTCCTGAACTGGAAGATAAGGATGGAGAGCAGAAGAACCCACCCATAATCCCGGAGGAAGGAGTCAATGATCTGCTTCTGCACCTAGACGCACATAAGTCTATGGGACTGGATGCGATTCACCCAAGAGTACTCAGGGAGCTGGCGGGAGAGCTCACCAAGCCTCTCTCCATCATTTGTCGACAATCTTGGTCAACCAGGGAGGTACCAGATGACTGGAGGGTGGCTAAGGTGACGCCCATCTACAAGAAGGGTCCGAAGGAGGATCCAGGGAACTACAGGCCTGTCAGCCTGACCTCGATACCAGGAAAGATCATGGAGAGGATCATCTTGAGTGAGCTCTCACTGCAAGTGCAGGGCAGCCAAGGGATCAGGGCCAGCCAGCATGGGTTTAGGAAAGGGGCGTCCTGCTTAACCAACCTGATCTCTTTCTATGACCATGTGACATGCCTTCTGCATGTGGGGAAGTCTGTGGACATTGTCTATCTGGACTTTGGTAAGGCCTTTGACGCCATCCCCCCACACAGCATTCTCCTGGAGAAGCTGGCGAATCATGGCATAGACAAGTGTACTCTTCGCTGGGTTAAAAACTGGCTGGATGGCCATGCCCAGAGAGTTAATGGGGTGAAATTCTCTTGGTGGCCGGTCACCACTGGTGTCCCTCAGGGCTCAGTTTTGGGGGCAGTTTTGTTTAATATCTTTATCAATGGTCTGGATGAGGGGATTGAGTACACCCTCAGTAAGTTTGCAGACGACACCAAGCTAGGTGGGAGTGTTGATCTGCGTGAGGGTAGGAAGGCTCTACAGAGGGACCTGGACAGGCTGGATTAATGGGCCAAGGCCAACTGTATGAGGTTTAATAAGGCCAAGTGCCAGGTCCTGCATTTTGGTCACAACAACCCCAAGCAACGCTCCAGGCTTGGGGAAGAGTGGCTGGAAAGCTGCCCAGCAGAAAAGGACCTGGGGGTGCTGGTGGATGGCCAGCTTACCATGAGCCAACAGTGTGCCCAGGTGGCCAAGAAGGCCAACAGCATTCTGGCTTGTATCAGGAATAGCATGGCCAGCAGGAGCAGGGAAGTGATTGTGCCTCTGTACTCGGCACTGGTGAGGCCTCACCTTGAGTACTGTGTTCAGTTCTGGGCCCCTCTGTACAAGAGGGACATGGAAGTGCTGGAGCGTGTCCAGAGGAGAGCTACCAGGCTGATGAGGGGTCTGGAGACCAGGTCCTATGAGGAGAGGGTGAGGGAGCTGGGCATGTTTAGCTTGGAGAAGAGGAGACTGAGGGGAGACCTCATTGCCCTCTACAGCTACCTGAAAGGAGGTTGGAGAGAGGTGGGTGTTGGCCTCTTCTCCCAGGCGAATAATGACAGGACCAGAGGAAATGGTCTGAGGTTGTGGCAGGGGAGGTTTAGACAAGATATTAGGAAGAATTACTTTAGTGAAAGAGTGGTCAGGCACTGGAAGAGCCTGCCCAGGGAGGTAGAGAGGTGGTTGAGTCACTATCTCTAGAGGTATTTAAGAAACGTCTTGATGTGGCACTTCAGGGCATGCTCTAGTGGCAGAGATTGTAGGTTGTTTGTTTGTGGTTTTTTTTTTTGGTTGTTTTTTTTTTGGTTGTTTTTTTGTTTTGTTTTGTTTTTTTTGTTTGGGTTTTTTGGGGGGTTTGGTTGGTTTGGGGTTTTTTTTGTGTGTGTATGTTTGGACTTGATTATCTCAAAGGTCCCTTCCAGCCATGAAGATTCTATGATTTCTTCAATTGACCATGGCTTGTTTATAGCTGTGGCATCTCCAATGCCAGGCCTGTGCCCCATCTCTTATCACTACCCCATGCCTGAGCTCCTCTGCACCATGTCCTCTGACTCCACTTCTCAGTCTTTGTTACTGTACCAGACCTGTATTTCTCTACACTACACCACTGCATTAGAACTGTAAATACCTCATTCTAGTTTGATTTTTTTTTTATTACTAATATCTGTATAAAATTATTGTTGTACTGTGCAAGGGTAACATTAGCCCTTACTGCCTGGTCAATTAAGGAAATGGCTGTCACAGCTAAACTAGGTAAAACAAAGCTGCAGGCAGGTAAAGAAAAATTCAGACAGAGCAGGTCTGGCAAGCCTCAGCCCTGAGGCTTTGCAAGTGTAACAGAAAGTTTGTGGCCTGTTACTAGCAATGACAATACCGTATGACTGGGCTATGCAATTACATCATGACTAAATATGCAAAACGAATTAGGCCCATATTCCAAAGGCATCTGCAAGCTGCAGTTTTTTTGCCCTGACAGAACAAGCTGCTAGTGCCTTTTTTTCTTTCCAGTAGAACAAGCCTCAAATGGGCATGTAGGATTTCAACACACTGCCTGAGAAGATTTACTTTCCATAAATTGCCATAGGAAGCAATCAATAGGTTGAGCAGGGAGCTATCTATATCTGCGGGGGAAAGTGAACATGGTCCTCATGTGGACCCATGTAACTCTTTCAGTGCCTGTAGGAGGTATCTTTGTTCAAACTCATCCTGACCTAGCAGTTGCGTTCATCTTCTGATGATGAAATTCACTCTGATCTCTTCAAGCCTAGGACAGACCTAAAGCCACGTGTCCTATTTCCACTGAGTTAGTCGGTAAAGGTCAGCAAGAACAACAGCTTTTTGAAGAGTGATTAATTAAGTATTTGATGATGGTGATCCTGAGTTCTGATGTAATATAAGAAGAAGCGTTTGTGAGTCAAGCCCTCAGAATGAATCTAGTAACGCTTTAACTATGAATAAGTGAATAAAGAGATAAAGTCCTTTGCAAAAGGTCTTTGAAAAATCTAGTTGGATGAGTCAGAGGGAAGGCTCATTTCATCTTCTTCTGAAATTGTGTACTTCTTTTGGCACCCATTTTGCAGTCTCTAATCTACCCTTTGTGCCTTTTTTTCTATTGCTTCTGCCAACATTTTACAATAACCCTAATTTTAATCTTGATTCCTAAAAAGGAAAGAAATTTTTTTTGAGACTGATAGTGTTTATTTTCTTTGTTACCTTTTTTCAAAATAATTTTCCCACTTATTTAATTTGTTTATCTAATATACGTCCTAAAGTGTATGGATAACAGAAATAGATTAGCTCTTAAAAATATGATTATTCATGGAAAAAAATAAATTTCAAATAACTGTATAGTTTTTATATATAATATTATATATGATATATGTAATAACCTAAACCTAAAGAAAGTTTGATTGGTATGAGTAAATATATGAAATGTAAACTTTTACTGATATATCTATGATATGTGATATGTTTATATGTTTATACAGATATGTTTGTGTTACTGCTTACATTTCATGTATTACTCTTACCAGTCACATTCTTTAGGTTTGGATTATAGTTTCAAGAAGACTATTGTGTGAGAGATTTATTTTTATTTTTTTTAAACTTTGGAACACAAGGAGTTTGAGACATGGCTTCCATTTATGTGTTACAAAATGATTAGAAAAATATAGATTTTGTAATTCTTACTCTGTGCATGAAACACACAGAGCATCTTTATGGTGTATTTTAAAGTCTGTTTGATTTACAGCACATGCAAGTAGCAAAAATTCAAGCAAATCTTAAACATAGTCCCCAGAGTGCAAAGGGCCTTGCCTGCTTTACATACTCGGTGGAAGGATATGTCACTGTATTTTAAAAATCCCACCAAATGGCATAAATTTATCTTTCGGGGAGATATAGAGAACATAATGTTCCTGGTTGGATTAATGTCTGAAAATTGCAACAGGCCAGGATGTCCCATGAAAATTAAATAAACTACTAGTGCTACGCAGTGCAGCATGTATTTTCTCAGTCACGAGGCATAGGAGTGGCCATAGTGGGTGTAACCCTCTTTTTTTTTTATGCCACCTTTATTTATGTGGACAGGGATTCTTTGATACCACTTCTAACTTCACAGAATCACAGAATGACAGAATCATAGGGTTGGAAGGGAAATCATCTAGTCCAACCCCCCTGCCAGAGCAGGGTCACCTAGAGTAGGTTCCACAGGAACGTGTCCAGGAGGGCTTTGAATGTCTCCAGAGATGGAGACTCCACCACCTCTCTGGGCAGCCTGTTCCAGTGCTCTGCCACCCTCAAAGGAAAGAAGTTCCTCCTCATGTTTAGGTGGAACTTCCTATGCTCAAGTTTGTGCCCATTACCTCTTGTCCTGTCGCTGGGCACCACTGAAAAAAGCCTGGCCCCATCCTCCTGACACCCACCATTTAAGTACATATAAGTGTTGATAAGGTCCCCCCTCAGCCGTCTTTTTTCCAGACTGAAGAGACACAAATCCCTCAGTCGTTCTTCATAAGAGAGGTGTTCCAGTCCCCTAATCATCTTGGTAGCCCTTTGCTGCACCCTCTCCAGCAGTTCCCTGTCCCTCTTGAACTGGGGAGCCCAGAACTGGACACAGTACTCCAGGTGCGGCCTCACCAAGGCAGAGTAGAGGGAGAGGATGACCTCCCTTGACCTGCTGGCCACCCTCTTCTTGATGCACCTCAGGATGCCATTGGCCTTTTTGGCCACAAGGGTACGTTGCTGGCTCATGGTCATCCTGTTGTCCTCCAGGACTCCCAGGTCTCTTTCCACAGAGCTGCTCTCCAGCAGGTCAGCCCCCAACTGGTACTGGTGCATGGGGTTATTCCTCCCCAGGTGCAGCACCCTACATTTGCCCTTGTTGAATTCCATAAGTTTCCTCTTTGCCCAACTCTCTAGCCTGTCCAGGTCTCGCTGTATGGCGGCACAGCCTTCCGGTGTGTTAGCCACGCCCCCAGCTTTGTGGCATCAGCAAACCTGCTGAGGGTGCACTCTATCCCTTTGTCCAGGTCATTGATGAATACATTGAAGAGGACTGGACCCAGTACTGACCCCTGGGGAACACCACTTGTCACTGACTTCCAGCAAGACTCTGTACCCCTAATCACTACCCTCTGAGCTCTGTCTTTCAACCAGTTTTCTATCCACCTTACTGTCCATTCATCTAACCCACACTTTTCCTAAGCTTCCTTATGAGGATGCTGTGGGAGACCATGTTGAACGCCTTACTGAAGTCAAGGTAGACAACGTCCACTGCCCTCCTCTCATCTATCCATCCAGTCATGCCATCATAGAAGGCTATCAGATTAGTCAGACATTATTTCCTTCTTCCAACTTCAGTTGGTCTCAGATTCCTGTCCTGAAATGCATTCAGTAGAAATACTGTACTACGTACTACTAGGTTTAATTTTTCTTTTGTCAAAAAGATCAAAAGTCAGTGCAACTTTTTTTTTTCTTTTTGACTGGTATTTGTTATTGTTTTAAATACAGTGAAGAATTCATTTGACTTCAGTCAGTAGACATCAATGAGATGTTTAAAATAAATATCAGTGAATGTCACTGTTAAAGGTATCTCTCATTTTAAAATATACTTTATAAGAAAATATCTTGTTTTGCCTTTTTCCAGGTGTGTGGCTTGCAGATAACCCAAGAAATATTTAAGTGTGCAAGAGGGAGTTAATTGCTGTTAGGAATGGTTTGGAATCAGATTCAGAATTGTTTAATATTTAACATGAAGGGCTGGCTGATGTTTAAAACAGGTGATTATGTTCTTTGCATTTCAATTAAAAACATATGTTCCTACCTTACTATAAATACTTCAAATATCCAGAGCCTGCTGCATGTAAATTTAGGCATGCTCCACCATCTGTAAAGTAGATTTGTCAGTTCTGAATTATTTTTATTACTCGGCACAAATTTTAAACAGGTGTATTTCATTTATAATTGGCTGAAATTATAGCCCCATTCAAATATAGTATACTTTGTTTTCAGCAGAATTAGCAGTTCTGTGAAATACAGGGCATATATCTATGAGGCTGTACATGGAGCATATGTTACAGATAAATAGGCAATGTTCACTTTGCAGTGCACTGTTCTGTTTCTGAGAAATTAAAATTGTGTGCACAGTCTCTTCCCTTCTGAGGTGAAATTACAGAAGCAGAAGTGAATTCTTAGCCTACTGCTAAAAAATTTATTATCGGTATTATGGATGTAATTGTTCTGAAAATGTCTGCGAAGAGGTTTCTGAGCTGTGGTGTACAGAACATATCAGGGTGGTCCATGGAGAACTGTTTAATTCCATCACACTACCTTTATTCCTTATTTACACCTGTAAATCCCAGTGGACATTAGAAAATAATTCCTTAATAATATTATGAGAAATTAAATTCTTACAGTGCTCCAAGATGGTGCTTATCACTTATTGAAGGGTGTCTACTGATTCACATATATAAAATGTTAAGTATTTCATTTTAGGAGAAATCGAAAGATTCAGCTTAATATAGACATTGTTGGGTGCAGCAAAGACTGTCTCATCTGTGTTAAGATCCTACCTACTGAAAGAGAGCAACATGTATTATATAAACACCAAAATAAAAAGGCATTTCTGTTGTTAATTTTAATGCACACCAAAACATTCTCTGTTATTTCCTAGACATATGGGAAGATAAAAGTGTGCTAAATTAGAAGAAAAATTAAGTAGGAATAGAAAAGTAGCTGAACAAACATGAAAGAATCATCAGGGGCAGAAGCACAAAATGATGATTTCCAGTTACAGTACTTGAAAGGATGTAGGCTCTGTTTATTCAGCAACAGTAAATCTCTGCAGCTGAAGAGGTATTTGCATCATATACTACAGCGCAGATCTGAGTTCCTCTTAGCTGCAGAAAGAATTGCAAACAAAGGAGGCAGAACAGTTCTGCGTCTCCAAGACAAATGATTTTGGTGCCTTACTTTCATTTATGCCTCTGGTCATAAGATGTCTCTGATGGAATTGAGTTCAAGTGGAAAAAAAGAAAAAAAGGCTATTGTTCTTAAATGTAAAATAGCTTGTATAGTGAATGGGGTCCATGACAAACAAAAAGAATTAAAAGAGAGCAAGAATAGGTGTATTGTGTATGTGAACATTTACCTTTTGGTATTTTTTTTAAATGATAAATATGCAAATGGTGTAATTAACAAAATGAGAAAACAACAACAAAAGAAATAAATGCTCCTTGTTTTTTTCCTTAGCAACTGAATCTCAGATTTTATTTCTTTTTACCTGCAATGCACTTTCTTTCCCATCAAGAAAACATGAAATTATTTAAGGAAGAAAAATAAATCCAATGATGCCACAGGGAGGGTTCATATTCATGCTCAGAACACATTTCTTTCTTTTCATTCAGCAGTATTTCCTCTTTATTTGACATGGTACACTACTGATATAGCACTGTTAGGGCCAGAAGCACAATTATATCAGCATCTTAGGAAAAGCAGAAGCAGTATTTCTTTGACATGTTTACCTTTTAGGAATATATTCTGCATGCCATGCATTGTAAATATTCAGATTCACTTTGCAGTTACTAACCATGCTGCAGCTTCCTTGTTTTCAAAATGATTCTGTTTTGATTCTGCAAGTACTGAAAGAAGGAAAGAAGAGAAGTGGTGCAACATTATTAGGTGAAAAAAGCCATAGCTATTTACTTGTACAGGACTGGTACTGTTAGTTACTTACTGTCATCTGAGTTGCTTCTTCTGTGAGAAAGCTGACCTCAGAATGCCTGGTAGGTTGGAATCCTAAAATCTGGGGATACAGCTCATGTTACCAACCCAAACTCAGGAGTATTTGAGGATGCTGAATTCCAACATCTGCAAGCCAGCTAGAGAAAACCATACGAAGTAGTGTCTTTACTGCAGAAAAAATATTGTTTGGTTTTCCTTTATTTTTACTACAAATGAATGAGATATAACATAACTTAGAATTGATAAAGAAAAATTTCTTGTGGTTCATGTAATTCACACACCCAATTTTAGTGCAAAGCTAACTTTTTTTGCATAAATGCTTTTTTCTTTTTCTTTACCATAGCAAAAAGATTTTTAGTAACTTTTTAATGGAAATGTTTTCAGGTCCTTAAATTCAGCATTAGAGTAGATGAGATTACAATTCAAATTGAAATTATGATCTCTTCCAATAGTAATTTAAATACTTTGATATTATAATATTGTTATTCAGTGTCTTTTCTCACTTTAAAAAAAATTGCTTTAGAATAAACTGTCAGCATTACTACTTCATTCTAATGATTTGCATGTCAATTATTTTGGGTTTGAATTCAAAATTTTGAGTGTTGGTAAAGATAATATTTTTTTTCTAGTCTTTAAAGTCTATCTTGTAATGAAATCATATATATATAAGATTATAAAAGTACATATATAGTCTTCAGATTAGATGGAATTCTGGACACGGTATTTTTACAACAATTAAAATAAGTGGCATCCTTGATTCACTTACTAAAAATATAAGAGTTACTGGTAATGATCCATATGATACCCTTGAACACAATCTTGTAATTCTGCAAAGACAATCTGTTGTATGAAAGTAAACTGTTTCGCTTCAATATTTGCTGATCAGATGCTCACTTCTTTAAAGTAATGTTTGAAAAATTAGTCCTATTACCAAAACCCAGCTCTATTACAAATAGTCACTAGGCTCATGTGGCATGCAGGGCCTTGGAATTTTTTGCTAAAAGAAACAAATAACTTATTTCAAATTAGATCAAGTGTCATCACTGTCAACAAAATAAATAGCAGACTATAGGGCCTGTGGGTTGTTCTTGCAGCTGCAAAGTACTCTGATTTTACTCCTCAGCATGGGACTCTAGTTAAAGTAATTAAACTTGAGATTTATGTGTAGGAGAATAAGAAGTCATAGTGAGAGGTTGATTGGAAGAATGAGTGTTGTTGAATGATTTCTATAAGTATAAAGATAGCAGAGAGTCTAGTTAAAGTGATACGGGTATGTATAAGAATCTAATAAGAAGCAATAATTGAAGTAAATTGAAACATTAGCTTTTATAGGTGTATGCATAATTTCTAAGTATCTGTTTAAGTACTGAAAGCTTTAATTGAAGAAAATTACTTTAAAAATTATGCTGGTAGCCACTCAAAATTTAGCACAAAGATATTAAGTGTTTTAAATATAATGTTCAATGTCTCATTATGGAGATGTGGTGAAAAAGATGTTCATTTCTCTTGCCCCATTTCTTTTCTTAGAGAAACAAACATTTAAATTAGAAATCTTAAAAAACGCAACCAAACAACAGAACTGAGGGTATTACAGTGAAGAGGAATCATGAATGAATAAAAAAGAAAAAAATACTTTTCTAAAGTAAATAAAACTTCTAAAGGACTAGTAAGCATGCAAAGGGCATCATAGTGAACTTTTGGCTATAAAGAATTGCTAATGAAGGATAAACAATTCCTAATGAACTCAGTTTCTTAGGTCTTTATCTTTGAGACTTTTACCTTTTTGCCTTATATTTACATCTATATCCTTTAAAGAAGGAACTTGTCAAATTAGATTTTGCATTATCACTGTAAGAGTTTTGTTTGTTTTAATGCAGGTGCCATTTTCACTGAGGTGTTGCACGCTTTCTTTTTTTTTGTGATGCAGTTAGAGAATTTTTAATTGTTGTTTGATTCTCAGGATGATGTTTATTTACAGTTCCAGAAATAAGAAGAAACCTGGTCAAGCTCTGTGTGATAACCAGTACAGACATGATAATTGGTGACAAAATAGATGATACATATTCATTAAATACTTTGTCTGCACTATTATTATTACATTGACAGCAGCCCCAAGTTAGGACTACATAGAGAAAATAAGTGTGGGAATCAATTGCCTAAACATAGTCATCTGTTTCTATTTGATCACATCACATGCCCTAAAGGATTCAAGATATGTACAGTACATGTGGTTGACAGACACGAGATGGGGCCTACAGGACACCCACATCATTATGGAGCATCAACAGAAGGCTTGGAAGGAAATTAAGAGAGTACTTCAAATGACCCTGGATACATATCTGGCCAAGTGAATCAGTGCCTAGCTGTGGGTCCCCAGTAACTGGTCTGCAGTAGGGCAAATATGCGACATACACTGCTATGAGCTAGTTCATATTTTTGATTTGAAGTAACAACTAAGTTTTTGAGTATAACACAGCTGTAGAAATCTATACTTAGCACAATGCTGAATGGACAGTAATTCATATGTAGTGATTCATATATATGATAAAAGTAGGCATGCATTTCTCAGGTGGGTGTCTAAGATCTTGCACTTTTCTTTAGTGACTATGCCTTCTACAGTTTGAGTGTAATTGTGACTTTAAAATGAGTGTCATACCATAGTATGACACACACAACCAATGTGCCATATGGTGCATGGTGCCCTGAGCTGGTTAAGTCAGATTGGCTACTAAGCTTTTCTATTAAAAACAAAACCAAACAAATCCAGCCAACAAACAAACAAAAAAAGTCCCCAGAACTAAAAAATACATAATGCACTGCAGGGTGAGCATTCATCAGGTCTGAGCATGTTCCAATATACAGACACATTTATGGTAAATTCATGTTCTGTTATCAGTGTAATTCTACTGCTGAACTATTGCATACTCCAGAAGAGAAATATAGAAACAGCTAATGCAAAATGCAAGCAAAAATGCATTAATCATGGGGTTAATTTCCAAGATTTTTTTTTCTTCTGTATGCTAAAGCATTGATGAAAGTGCCTGTTTTGTCTTCCTCTTAGATCACTTAGATTGTCCTCTTAAACCTCTTGAACAAATAATTAGTATAGGAGAAGGCAGAAATAGAAATATGGATACGTGCATAAGAAAACTCACATTCCTTTGAATCTAAATGTAATAAAACTGTTTAGGTTTACAGTTCTTATTTTCTGACAAAATTATCTTGACATTGCTCTGGCTCTTATTGAGATTGATGCCCTGAAAAAAAATGATAAAAGACATTCCTCCCCCCTGACAAGGGCCATGGGGTGATATTTCTTTTTTATTATTCTCTAAAAATCTACCTAAAAATATCAAGCAATTGTTCTTTAGTCAAACAATGCTATTAATATGCATGGAATCCTTCAGGTATTTGCATTTTCATCCATAGAGACTCTTTTTTACCTTCAAAGCATGTAAATCTTTTTCTTTCTTTCCAGAAAAAAAAAAAAAAAAAGAAAAAAAGAAAAAAGTCTGACTTGTTCAACACCTGAGAAATCTTTGTGGAGTAAACATCAGAGATGGAAAAGTCCTATTTACTTAAAAAAAAAAAAAAAGTAAAAGAAAATAAGATCTTCTTAAAGCAGAAGTTAACCTCATGAGCTACCTTTCTTTTGGTAAAACCAGTGCTTACAAACTATTGCAATATTTCCAGGTGCTAATGAGTAAAATAAGTCCTTTGCATTATGTGCACTTCATATCATAATTTCATAATTAAGGGTGAGTTGTTATTATTTTTGAGGTTATCAGCTAGAGATAGGAGAGTATATATAGGAAATCAGAGGGGAAGAAGGGCAGGGAAGATTTCCTTCACACTTAGATGTAATTAACACTGCCAGAAATACCTTAAAGAAAGTAAAATATTTTGCATTTTCAGCTAAATATCTACAATGTTTACAAATATGGAAATATACAACTATTTAAATGAATGATGCAATATCTTGTCTGAGGGATCTCACTACAGTTTTCAGAATGGCTTTGTTTTCTTGGTTTTAGGTCACTCACTGTGCTTCTTCTTCCTTGTGACATTCTGAAAAATAAGTTGTTTCTAAATAATGTCACAGCCAAAAAAGATTAATTCTGCTCAGAATAAGGGATTCGGGATTTTCAGAAAATACATAGAGTTGAGAAGAAAAAGCCCTTTCACAAATTTACAGTTAAACTGAAATTATCTACGCAGACAAACTGTGCAGGATTCATTTTACCTAACTTTATATGTTTGAGTTTAACATCTAACTGGGAGCTATCCAATCTAGCCTTTCTTTCTATTCGTAGAAAGAGGTAAGTGCCTAAAAAATAAATCTCATCCTAAATTAGGTGCCTAACAGAAATCAGTTGAATCATCTTTTAGAGGTTATTCATTATTTGTTTATTTAGAGGTTATTCATTACTTATTAAAGACACAGGTTTATAGTCAGATGTCTCTATTTCAGACATCTAAGTTGCAGCAGACTGAGGCCATTAGTTATGTCTACCAGGATGCAACAGGAAGCTAGAAAATACATGTAGTCCTGTGCTATTGTCTGACTTGGGTTTGTTGCTCTGTGAATATATGTTTTACGGAATCTTTCCACCAATGTCCTGAAAATACTTTATGTTTTTGCATGCAGAGAGAAGACCTCAGAGTTGTATAGCATGTCTTGTCCCTAGACAACATTTTTTTGTAACGTTCATTTTGCTATAAATTGGATATGCTGCAAAGGTCTTTAAATATCTCATGTAACTGCATGTGTAAAGCCATTGGAGATGCAAGGATGTAATAGGTGTGAATATTGAAGGGCAATAGCTAGCTGAGCCTCTAGCAGGGGCTATGCAACTTAGTTGCGTAATATGAAAGTTGCATTTGACATTGGAGAGCTACTAGAAAGGGCTTTACATGGTGCTATGTGATCTCTGAGATAACCCTCTAGATATCCCATCTGATCTGCAATTCATGGATCCACAGTGTGCAGCCAGGTAAGACATAAACCTGACAGTGACACGGTGGCCATTGAGGATTAGGAGGTTATAATCAAACTAAGGCAAAAAAAGGCTAATCAAAATTTCAGAGTTAAAAGTGCATAGCTAACCGACAAATCCATTGCAAATAGGTAAGTGTTAAAATGATAATTTTCACTAACCTTGGTCAGTTTTCTATGAATTAGGAGAGTAAGATATTCAAGTCTAAATAAAAAGACATTCCAAGGAGACACAATGACCACATGAATGATGCTTAATTAGCAGTCTTATAAAGCTTATACAAGTTTGGCATTTATGTTGCAATTACAGGGAAATTTTCATGCACAAAACCGGAACTATAATGGTTACTTTTGTATATATTTTTCCCCCCAAAAAAATTAATCTTTGTTGTGCACTACTAGGTTCTCCAGAGTAATCATATTGATGAGATTTGCAAGGCTAAGATCAATAATTTCTATATGAAAAAAAATTGTTATTTGTAGGAAGTACTGATTTAGGTTTCTGGGAGGAAATGACAACAGAGAATAGAGAAAACCATAAAACACTGAAAATGACCTTTTACATAAAGCATGACTGAAATAAAAGTTTCAATCATTTAAAAACCATTAACATCTCACGGATGTGCAAGCAAGATAAGACAGTATTATGAGATAATCAGATGAAATAATCACATATGAAGACAAAGCAATGAGTCAAGAAACAATTTTTCTTCTTGTGCTACCCTGAAAATTTGCCAGGCTAGGTCTATGAACTCTGCAGGAGGAACCTCACCACTCTGAGTTTGTTCAGTTTACTTTACACAACTAAGTGTAAATCAGTTTAGACTGTGCTGACACTTAACTTCTTGGGCACCAAGGATTGGACACAATTCATCAGTATGCAACGTCATTATAATTACCAACTGAATACTGAAGTTACCACAAATTACTTATTTGGGCTCAAGAAGATCCATCACAAAACATCTGAGATAATTTTCCATAGCTCATAATAGGATAAGTGATGGTTTGGACTAAATTCAACATCTTTGAGAAATGCTGCTCTTTGACTACTATGAACACAATAACCTTTCTGTAGAAGCTTGATGGCCCCACAATAGTACTTTTTGTTTAACACTCCTGTGCTCAGTTTGGTATTCCCACAGAGATCCTGGGTAGATGAGGGGTCTGTGTGTCCGGGTCACACATTTTAGAATCTTACAATAAAAATTACTGGCAGCCTCATGAAATTCAGAGAGTTCTGTGTTCTGTCTTATTAAATGTTTATCACAGCACTGTTTTTTGCATGAAATTAACTTAGAAAATATTTCTTGATTACCCTTATTCTCACTGTGGGAAACAGATTATATCTGACTTGAAATGAAAGAAACCATTTGTTTGCAGTTACTGACGAAAAGTTATCTCTTAGATTTGCATGCTAACATACTCATTTGTCTCCTATTGTATACAAGGGAATAATTTCATTTTTTCTCTGTGAAGCTGGAGTTTTCAGTGCATTACATTATGCAGTGAAACAAACAAAAATACTTCACCAAAAGCTGTATGAATTGCAAAGTATGATGCACAAGTAATACTTTTCAGTATTTCAGTTAGTGATAATTTCAAATAAAAGCTGTAATAAAAATACTGAAAAACCACAGTCAGAAAAAAGAGAGTTACTAAAACGAATGATACCTATGGCTTCCCTGATAACTTGTAGATCGCAAAATTTCATAAATTAAATTAAAAACAAACAAACAAACAAACAAATATTAAGGGCAGAGATAAAGTATTGCTATCCCTTGAAAAGAAAAGTCAGTGATGTGTGTTGTCAGGCACAGCATAGGCTGGTGCCTCCCTGGGGCCAGGGAGCACTGAGGGCTTCCCAGGAGGGTCAGGCAGGGCAGGGCTTGGAATCCAGGGCCCTTCCCACTGGCCCAGCAGGTCAGCCAAAGGGCACTGGGACAGCTTCAGCCCTAGGTATTTGGCACCTCCCTGTGGTGGGGATGGTCAGTGGCAAGGCACCCTCAGATGGGCCCCACTTGGCAGGGCAGAGCAGGGCTGTGGGGAGCTGGAGACCTGCCCTACTGTGACATTGCTGACACGGGGAATGATGAATGTGGGGGACTGAAACGGGGTCCTGGGTCATGGGCAGGATGGAGAGGGTCCTGGGGGAATCTAGACAAGAACAGCAATCACAGAATCACAGACTGTGGTTGAGGCTGGAAGGGACCTCTGGAGGTCATCTTGCTCAACTTCATGCTTAAGCAGGTTCACTTATAGCAGGTTGCCCTGCACCATGTCCAGACAGCTTCTGAAGATCTCCAGGATCTCCAACCTGTCCCAGTGCTCAGTCATCCCAACAGTAAAAAAAGTGTTTTCTGATATTCAGAGGGAACCTCCTGTCTTTCAGTTTGTGCCTGTTGCCTCTGGTCCTGTCACTGTGCATCTCTGAAAAGAGCCTGGCTCCATCTTCTTTGAACCTTTCTTTTTCTTTCCTTTTATTCTGAATTCAGAAATGAAAGTTTCATTTGACTTGGAACTAGTATTTTTTAAGTTACTTTTCAACATTACTGAACCCAAAGTGATATAGTCAGTTATGTATTGCAATGAACAGGGCCTCAACCATAGGCTTTACTAGCTTACACCCTGGTGTGTAAGACATGGACCTAGATTATTTTTTGACTCATCTTTCAGCTTTGGAAGTGAATCAAATTATTTAATTATTCAAACAGCATCACTCTCAGACTCTATCCAACACCATTGCCACCTTTGCTTTTCCTTTTCTTTCATAACTCAGATACCGCCAAAGTGTTTTACTTCTGCATGTTGGATGCAACTGTTCCTTTTATTCATGATTTTCACACATAGACCTCTTGATGAGCCTAGTTGGTTTTGTATCATCTCCTCATCTGAACTCCTTACTTCTCACTACTTTCATCCCAGTAATGTCAGTCTTATGAAAAAGATACTGTCACACTCAAAGCTATCATAATTAAAATGTTAAAATCAGCAAGGGACATTAAAAACACTTTTCAAAGTAACATGGAAGAGTTCACATCTCACCAGGGGAGATGGTGCATCGTTCTCATTTTATTTGCAGCAAGAAAACATCCATTACCCATCCCCGTCCCCCTCAAAAAAAAAAGTAGATAAAAGAATAGAAATATTTCAGAGCAATAAATATTAAACAAGAAACTATAAAGTTATTTTTATGCTGCCAAGAAACTTCACTATGTTTTCTCAGCAGATAGGCTACTGTATTGTATTTACTTAAAAACGTTTTGTCAGTGGGAGGGCTACAGGGTTGGCCTCTGTGAGAAGAGGCCAGGGGCTGTCCCATGCTAGACGCAGTTCGTTCCAGATGACTCCAGCAGATCCACCATGGGACATAGTTGAGCCCTTCAGCCAAGATGGTGGTGCCTCCTGCAAAATGTTTTTAAGAAAGACAAAAAAATACCACGCAACAGCTGTGAGAGAGAGGAAAGACAAACAAATTTGAAACAATCCTGCAGACACCACGGTCAGAGAAGAAGCATGGTGAGGAGGTGCTCCAGGTGCTGGAGCAGAATTTCCCTTGCAGTCCATGCAGAAGACTATGATGAAGCAGGTTGTCCCCATGCAGCCCATGGAGAGGACTGTGTTGGAGCAGATACCCCACACTGCAAACTGTGGAGGACTCCACACCAGGGAAGATGGAAATGCCCTGAAGGAAGCTGCAGTCCATGGAGAACCTATGCCAGAGCAGGCTCCTGGCATGGACCATGCCCATGGAGAGGAGCTCATGCAGGAGCAGGTTTTCTGGCAGGACATGTGACCCTGTGGGGCAGGGGGAAGCAGTCTATTCCTGAACAATTGTACCTCATGGTAAGGACCTATGCTGGAGCAGCTCTTGAACTGCAGCCCATGAGAAGGTTGCCTGTTGGAGAAGTTTGTGAAGGACTGTCTCCCATGGGAGTAATCCCACGCTGGAGCAGGGGAAGAGTGTGAAGAGGAAGGAGCAGCAGAGACAAACTGTTTTGACTGCAACCGCCATCCCCTATCCCCTTTGCACCACTTGAGGGGTGGGAGGAGGTAGAGGAGTTGGGAATCCAGGAGTGAAAGTGAGTCTGGGAGAAAGGGGATGGGGACAGGGGAAAGTGTTTTTATTTTTGCCATCGTACTCTATTTTAAATTAACAATAAATTATATTGTTCTTTCCCAAGTTGTCTGTTTTGTCCATGATGGCAATTGGTAAGTGATCTCCCTGTCCTTATCTTGACCCACAAGCTTTTCCATCTTATTTTTCTCTCCCTGTCCTGTTAAGGAGGGGGACTGAGACAGCAACTAGTTGGAGGTCTGGCAGCCAACCAAGGTCAAATACACCATAGCTACCAACGTACTTATGTGAAAAATTAGTTCTTTCCCTAGGTTACTCTGCTTCTACAGTTGAGGTCAGTGATGAGACTTCAAGTTTTGTGAAGAGAAGGGATTGATGAAGTTTTTGTCTCTGCCACACGTTATTTGAATTTAATTTTCATCCAAAGTAGCTCAGAGATGATGTAAACTTGTATTGAAAATTATGTGTATTTTATCATGGTATTAACAGTGGGGGAGGAGCTGTATAGGTAATTAACTGCTGAGCTAGTGAAGTTTCTTCTTGTTTTCTTCTCATTGTTCTTTTTTTTTGTTTGCATTCCCCCCAACCCATGAACTGTTTTTTAATACAATATTTTCACAAACGGATTTTACTACATATATTATGATATGATATGATATGGTATGTTATATCATTAATCCATAGTCATACAACTGATAAGCATTTTAAGCTTAATTAGGGTTGAATATTTAATGTGCTTATATCCAAATGTGAAATGTAAGCCTAATGCAGATACAAGTAAAAATACAGGGAAATTCCATCTTTGTGTTTCAATGTTACGACTTCAGCTACCTTCCAGTTAGCTATTTAATTGTGCCCTAGGTATTGCACAACACAGTAACTGCAGGAATGAATCGTGATATCAGAGCATGGCTATGGTATTAGTTCTTAATTTAGTTTATATGGAAGACATTTATATGGGCACAGTGAATATGAAAGTTGTACCTGTCGTAACAATCAGTGGGAATATATGAATACTCTTGTAAAAAATTAAGTCTGTAATGGGTTCAGAGGAGGGCCACGAAGATGATCAGGGCGCTGGAGCACCTGTTGGAGTGGGTCCAGAAGAGGGCCATGAAGATGGTCAGAGGGCTGGAGCACCTATCCTATGAGGACAGTCTGAGAGAGTTGAGGTTGTTCAGCCTGGAGAAGAGAAGGCTCATGGGAGACATTATAGCAGCCTTCCAGTACCTAAAGGGGGCCTCCAGAAAAGATGGAGAGGAACTCTTTATGAGGGAGCGTAGCGATAGAACGAGGGGTAATGGTTCCAAACTGAAAGAGGGGAGATTTAGATTAGATGTTAGGAAGAAATTCTTTACTGTGAGGGTGGTGAGACAGTGGAACAGATTGCCCAGAGAAGTTGCAGATGCCCACGCCCTGGAAGTATTGAAGGCCAGGTTGGATGGTGCTTTAATCAGCCTAATCTAGTGGGAGATGTCCCTTCCCATGGCAGGTTGGTTGGAACAAGGTGATCTTGAAAGTCCCTTTGAACCCAAACCATTCTACGATTCTATGACTCAAGCCCCAGAGAAGTTAGAACAGACAGTATAATTAATGTTAGAAGCTTCTGCACAGTTATTTAAATTAGATCTTGTCTCAAATATATCTTATTGCAAACACGAATGCTCTACCTATTTTCTGACTAAAACCAAAATAATCTGATGTCTGTTAGAAACAAGAAGAATTTTTTTACAGGAATTGATACATTCGCTCCCTGGATTTACATGTAAACAATTATAATTAAATAAAGAAGAAGGAAGGGAGGAAGGGAGGAAGGGAGGAAGGGAGGAAGGGAGGAAGGAAGGAAGGAAGGAAGGAAGGAAGGAAGGAAGGAAGGAAGGAAGGAAGGAAGGAAGGAAGGAAGGAAGGAAGGAAGGAAGGAAGGAAGGAAGGAAGGAAGGAAGGAAGGAAGGAAGGGAGGGAGGGAGGAAGGAAGGGAGGGAGGAAGGAAGGGAGGAAGGGAGGAAGGAAGGAAGGGAGGAAGGGAGGGAGGGAGGGAGGGAGGAAGGAAGGAAGGAAGGAAGGAAGGAAGGAAGGAAGGAAGGAAGGAAGGAAGGAAGGAAGGAAGGAAGGAAGGAAGGAAGGAAGGAAGGAAGGAAGGAAGGAAGGAAGGAAGGAAGGAAGGAAGGAAGGAAGGAAGGAAGGAAGGAAGGAAGGAAGGAAGGAAGGAAGGAAGGAAGCTATTTTTTTGAAACATTTATTTAAAGAGGTTTAGGCTACATTTAAACTTAATTTGGAAACTTTCTCAAGTTCAGAATGGAATTTCAAAAGACAGACAAAATCCTATTCCACTGCTGTAAAAGGATTTAGGGGCATGCACTTGGAGTGTGTTAAAAATTAAATTGAATTCCCCTAAAAGAGAAGACTGATCTATATTTCCTGTCTTCTAAGTAAATAACCACATCATGTGTTCAGATGAGTTATCTGATATTCAAAACTGAAAACAAAATGAAGACACGTCAAATTATTTTACAAATAAAGATGTTTCCCAGTTGACCTTATGCCTTTACCTATTGGAAATATAAAATAACTGATAATCCTTATGTACCACTTAGTATAGCACAGGCCCCTAATAGCGTGGTTTGATAATCGGGTATTCAGTTTGGGGAAAAGTGTTATTTCATTTTTAATTTACAACAGATTTTTTTACATCTATATAATATATTTATCTCATTTTTTTCTTTGTTTAAAGTTATGACATTATCTTAAAACAAATAAACAAAAAATTAGAACAAAAATAGAAATCCTGGCCATAAACTGTATAGTATTAATGTGAAAAAAAAAAAATCATTGCAATTTTCAGAATATATTGCATATACAGTAAGAAAAAAAAAAAAATTCTAAATGTGGTCAACTGTCTGGAGCTTATGGCAGGATTTTACCTTATGCTGCAGTGGGCAGATCAAACAGAAAGACCTTAAATTTGTGTAGCCAATCAATACAACTAACAGGATCTTAGATCAAGTACTAAAATACAATTCTTTTTGATGACAGTAATGTAATATTTGCATATGTGGCAGTAGAGTACAGGATATCAGAGTGATCAATTCTGCATAGTGGATTCTGACGCAGTGTGACTAGTGTTTGTTGTAGCCTTAAGTAGCCTTATGAAGCCTTACTTCAAAGACAGCTCTGTCTGTGTTATCAGTTGTGAGAAGCTTCATGTAATTACTGTTACACAATACTTTTATCACCAATTAATCATTAATGTGTGCAGGCCTGGGTCCTCTAGTATTATATTGTTACTGTATTTTTCAAGGCATCTGCGATCTTACAGTCAGTGGCTACCAATAAGAAAGACGCCTGCAGCAAACTAAAAGTTAGTCATGAATTCGGTATAAATAAGGGGGCTGTTATCAATTTGATAAGGTTAAGATAAAGACAGTTTAATAAGTAAAGCAAAAGCTACATGTGCAAGCAAAGCAAAATAAGGAATTCATTCACTGCTTCACATTATTAGGAAAGTCTTCAGCTACTTCCAGGAAAGCAAGGCTCCATCATATGTAATGGTTATTTGGGAAAACAAATACCATCACTCCGAACATGGCTCCTTCCTCCTTCTTGCCCCAGCTTTTATTGCTGAGCACACTGTCAGACAGTATAGAATATCCCTTTGGTCAGTTTGGATATTGGGTCCTGGCTGTGTCCCCTCCCAACTTCTTGTGCACCCCCAGCCTACTCGCTGGCAGGGCAGCGCGGGAAGAAGAAAAGTCCTTGACACTACATAAGCACTACTCAGCAACACCTAAAACATGGGTGCGTTACCAGCACTTTGGTCATAAATCTGAAGCATAGCACCATACCAGCTATTCTAAAGAAAACTAACTCTATCCAAGCCAAAACCCGTAAAATCTGGTATAATTTCAGATTTCAAAGTATTAACTACCATGTCATTGAACTTCTAACACTGTGAAGGAAAATCAGAAATATTTTTTCTAAAAGATAAATTTCTCAGCTTTAATTAAAAGTAACATTAAACTGATGATTTCACAGATATGAATTTTAAAGAAATGAGATATAAACTCCAGGAAAAAAATAATTAGAATCATTACTCCAAAATACTCATTTGAAAATAATTGTCATGTTTCTTGTGTGAATATTTTTTTTTTCATTTTCTTGCCCAAAGTATGGTACATTATTTGTTTTCCTTAATTTTCTCTATTTCTGCCATTCATCTTAGCAATGGAAAAGAAAAAGGACTTGCAAAAGTGACAGAGTACAGGAGAAACATTTCCAGTGTATTTCACTTCGGACTTTTAATAGAATTGTATACAGCCTTTCTATCATCTTTATCTGTTGGTTTTATGAGAGCTCAAGATGATCTTTCTGGTAAAAATACATTTGTCTCCATTTTTTTTGCAAGATTGACTAATCTTCTATTTAAATTTACATATAAATAACATCTATAAAATACTACTAGATTAGGATTCTTCATATACTCACAGCAATACCAGTATTTTACACTGAGTTATTCATTGACTGAATTAATATGCATAGGATAAATACATGTTATAAGGGAAAAAGTAGGACACAGCTAGGATCTCTGAATACCAGGTTGCAATTTAATAGGAATATTTTCTCTCCCTTATGCCAAAAAAAAAATAATTCTCTGTGGTAGAATCAAATGTTATTGAAAGTTTTGTGAGAAAATTCTTAAAAATTATATTTAAGCACTGGAAGAGATCATGTTGCAGATCCTTGACTACTTTGCATACAACTTCGTTTAATCCCGAGTTTGGTACCTCTCCTCCAAACCTTTACTGTCTTGCCATAGATACTGAACAGAATGCTGCACTCTCCATCATGACACATGACCATGATGGTTTCCATGACAGAGGTTCTCTGTAATGTAGCCCACTTTATTTATTTATTTACCTATTTATGTTGTGTTTTTGCAGTTTTGGACAACTCTGATCAAAGCTGCAGTCAGAACAAAAATTACCTTATTTGTGAAATAACCTTCCCAGTGCTCCCTGGAAGGGAGGAAACCTGGGGCATACGGTGACAAGAGCTTGGGCCTCCTCTGTGCTATAATGAACACTTCTTTGGGTTTTGGAAATTTTAGAAATATTTTTAAGGATGTACAAGGTTTAATCTGTTTCAGAAAGTACTCAGGGTATGACATGCATTGCCGATCATACTTGAGCTGCAATACCTGACATTGAAGGTATACGTGGATGAGACCTCCTATGCTAATACTGGAAAAATGGAAAGTGAGAAAATAAAAGCATTGGACTTGAGTCCATTGAGTGTCCTGGAGTGACTTAAGTATTGAGACTATCAGGTTCATCTAATTTTTCTGCTTCATAAGAGATCCTGGAATTAAACTAATATGCACACAGTACAGATGACTAGTATAAACCAGGACTTCTAGAGAAACAAACAGCAGCAAACACTATAGATGCCTTTCCTGCCTGTTTTGTCTATGCCTTAACCAGCCAGGCTGTTGCTGCTACCAACAGAGAACATAACGTGTACTAATGGGTGATGTTACAATAGAAAAAACAATTGCTGTCTGCACTTACAGATAATGTCGGGGAAATTAATCAACATTTTAGATTTTTCACCATCTTGTCCTGTGCAAGATTTTCCCTGTTCTCTTTTCATGAAGGAGTGTCTCTAGTCCATTTTTCTTGATGAATACTAGTTTTTAGAAAATGATGAACTGACAACCAAAACATAAAAAGATGACACATTAGTTGGAAAACAGAGGCAAAATAGCTTTATATTTGTGAAATATCATTTTGCCATTTTTTCTGCATAAATAATAATAAAAAAGTAGATTTTCATAGATCTTATAATAATTACTTCACACATCTCAAAGCCAGACTTAAAAGTTCTCACTGTCATTACCATTTGCCTCAGAGTAAACTGGGGGTGGGGGGTGTTTTGTTTTGTTTTGTTTTTTAGTTAGAAACTAGTTCCCCGGCACAAGCTAGCTAGTTGACAAGACAGACAGCTACTCTAGTATGAGGTACCACTGCATTCAATTATTAAGATCTGACAGTGAGTAAACAGAAGCAAGAACCATTTATAAACAGCCCCTAGAGCTTCCTAGGAAGAACACTTCTTCATTCATATTAAAATAGTTAAATGATATTTTGCAAAAGATATAAGGATGATGGATTCCTTCATTTCAAGGCCTTACTAGCAAAAAGGGCAAATGAAAGAGAAAAACCTGGTAAAGATGTTCCCCAGAAGTATTTATAAGTAGAAATTGGCAAATGTGAACTACTTCAAATTTGCTTTCAGCATTCAATTGCTAATAAAACTTCCTGATCATGTATGAACTATTTAAAGTGAAGTGAGTTTAAGAACCTGGGCTTTAGTTTTCATGTTGTTCAGATTTTTTCCAACTCCTACATAAATGTCCTTCAATTACAGGAAAAGATCTTAACCATTGCCTTCTTCCATCAAAGATTAAGTATCTTGCACTTTCAGAAGGCCAGGAGACTGGAGAATTCTCAGAGGCTCAATTCCTCTAGTGTCATAAACAATATAGATTCTTTTATACCGCTTGTAAGCCTAAAAAACTATAAAGTTTCAAACCAGTTTCAATTTAGTCTGAAGGTGAATTTTCCACTTAAACTCCGCAGTTAATCTAAGAAGCTAAAATGCTCCAATATTTTTGACCAATTTTATACAATGTAGAAATCTGAAACTGACTTTAAAAATGAAGGTCTTCTGTGAACAGTAGATATGAAGGCAGGCAAGAAACCTCAGCAGTTTAAGACAGATTGTCAATTCTATGCTTATCTAAAAGTCAGTACAAAATCACTCACAGCTCAACGTCTCGATTTTTTTCAAGTCCCAGGCTAAGGAACTTTGTCTTGTGTTGTCAACATGAAACCAGCGTGTGACTTTTTAAACTAACTAACTAAATAAATAAATAATCAAGTTGTTGCTAAATTGGAGTCAAGGTAAGGTAGGTAAATCCATTGCTGCTTTTTCTGCACAAATGTAAAATCTGTCCAGGGAGGACTGAGCTTCCAAGTCGTTATTACAAATGCATAGCTATGGAGATTTTTTCTGTGGATTCACCAGGTTGCATAAACAATAAAGTATTCTGCCTTAAGACCAGATCTATTTAATTCTACTCTTTTCTGTCAGCAGAAGAATTCCTGAAATTAGAGATCTAAAAGTTTGTATGAGGCATAGGATCTGTCTAACTCAAACTTCCAATTTTCACTTCTTGTACCAAGTGAGTTGGATTTTTATTTTTTTTCTAAAATAAGAACTTAAATTGGTTTTATAGACAATGTGTTGAATACCCAATTATTGACCTGAAGAACCTAACTCAAGGCAGTTGAAAATACAAAATGTCCCAGTCTCATGGAAGTTCCAGAAAATTGTCTACTTCTTGACACTGATTTTAGAGAGAATTTCAGCATTTAAGAAGAATTAATTTAATAGCAAAATTAGAATTAGCAAAACAAAAGCAGAGGAAGACTCAATATGGAAGTTTCATTCTCAGCCAGTATGAGATTGCTATATATCACAATTTGAGGAAATTCTTTGTAGAGTGCCAAAGATAAAAAGTGCAAATAAAATGCATCTTCAGAATATATTTTCAGTATTTTTAAAGCTGATTTTGCAAATACATTTCCAAAATTATTTAAATGTCATGTGTCCACTGCTACAAGTAGCTTAACCAAACTTACAGTAAAAAGAACTCATGAAGTACAGCAGTGAATATATGTTTAATGTGCCAAGTAAATACTACACCACTGATGACTTTGAATAAGCAAAATGAGATATTCCTGAAGATTAATGAAAGAAGCAGTCAAACAGGACCCAATCATCATGAAAAACAGGAAAACTCCAATCTGTAATAAGTCTGAAGACCAAGGAAAGGAGACTTCTTTAATTTTTTTCTTTCCAAATTCAATATATGATCAAGCATTCTTTAGAAGTATGCTGACTTGGGAACAGAGTTTCATTAGAATATATGTATCCCTCAACACCCAAACATTCCTTGGAAGCATTTTGTGTCTGTAGAGTTTGGGTTTCAATGACCACTTTGAAAAGCCAATTTTCAGTTTAGATCATATACCTCAACTTAGTTTCCAGACGTGTATTCACAATAATTCTAAATTTCCTAAGAAATTTTTAAACTCTTAAGAGCTTTAAAAAAAACAAACAGAACACAAAAAAACCTCTTAGAACTTGGCTTTTCTTTCCCTCACCCTAAATACCCACATTTGTTGTAGAAAATACACTTGAACTCCAAGGATTATAACTCACACTGTTGTATTTTTGTATTGTAAATGCAGTATTTTTTGTGTAAATTGTTTTAATCTTTTATTTTGTTAGAATAAATTTTTGGAGATAAAGAGGTAGACAAATTCAAAATCATATAATAAGCATATATCTAAGGATTCTTCCTGCATACTTTGGCTTTAAACATCAAAGATACTGAGTTCTCATAATTCATGTGTTAGTGTCCAACACTGTCTGACCACATCCTTTAAATAACCAATAGGAGGAGAGTTTAATCTTTAATCCCAAATTTACTTTTTTTTTAAGATTTTTGATGTTACACAAGATCTTGATATAGCAGACTGATGCAGCAATGTAGTGCAGTCACAATACAAGCACAATGTAGCATCCAGCTGGATCCAACATACAGCTGTATCACAATATAAACATGATTCTCAACAGCAGTTTCTGTATGGTCACCATCAAAATATTGGGTGTTCTCTGTTGCAAAAAAGGAATATGAGGGTTGAAGGCAACTCAAGCTCATTTCTCTTTTTTGAAAGATCATTTTGTTTTGTTTTTTTTTTAATTTTTATACTTTTTTTTAGGCTGATCCATGTGTATACCGGCCCTTGCTGGTCTGGCAGCTCAGGAAGACATGTATGCTGTTTTGATTTATTCAGGGAAAACAAACAGTTGTTCCAGTCAACTGGTACAGCCAGGTAATCTTCTCAACTGATGCAGTTGTTCGTCTAAAACAAAGGACACTTTCTAGTCCCTTTTTGGTAAGATAAGTTCATCTTTCTTTGCAACAGTCAATCACTCCTCAAGCTATTCCTTGAGCTCCTTCAATACATTGTCCTTACCCATCTTCTCTGGGCCTTCTTCCATTATAAGGGTTTGTTGATTTGTCACAGGATGTCAATGCAAGATTTCAATCTTGTGAGCTAAATTCATCTACATTAAATCCTTCACCCAATATTCTGTGTGTTCAGAATTCATAAAAAGTCCTAAACTCAGAAAACTGTGTTTTGTGTAATTGTAATACTTAAACATTTGTCGAAGGTCTGAAACTAGCCATCCTTATCCAGGTTGAGAAAATTTTATTTTTCTCAGTCAGATCAAGAAATCTCAGCAAAACACTGTTTGACTCTGAGGAACATAGCTATGTCATTCAGTTGTACGAAGAAAGGGTGATCCCTAAATGACATAGCTATAGAACAACACTATTTAAGGCACTTTTAAGTTTCTGCCTCATAGTTTTATTTGTGTAGCCTGCTTAGTTAAGAATAATGATAAATGATATTATATACTACTTTTTTTTTTTTTAGCAGAGATTTCCCACTTTTCACTACATTAAGAACAATTTACTAATGTTTTTGTAATTCTCTCAATGTTGAAGTAATTTCATAGACAAAGTGGTTTCATGAACTACAGGAGGAATTAACAACATTTTTGTCTGGTTAAAGGTCCTTTAACTTTACATACATATACTTGGGAGTTTCTGTGACAGTAATTCACGTTGAATGTTTTCTGCAAAATAAGATATGTTTGTGCCCCTCTCTATACTTCACCCCCATGGTTTTCTATAAGATTGTCCAGCATCACTTGAAGAAAGGAGGAAATGGTTTCTTTATTATGTGATGTTTTCAAAAAACAGTTTCTTAATCAATTATTTAATTAATGCTCTTTATGACTCATATGTTAAAGGACAAAAATCCTTGACGTTAATCACTTAATCTGGTGATCACTTAGTCTGGTGAGAAGGGTAAGAAAAAAACCACCCAACCTTAAATAATAATTCTATGAGCAGTCAAAGCTTCATAAAGAAGATTTCACAGAAATGCCTTACAGCATGTTTCTCTGGTTTTGAAATTTAGCTAAAGACTGACTTCACAGTTGAATTTTTGATGTTTGAGAGACAATCTTATTAATGATGAAAGAAAAAAGTGGATGAAAATAGTGAGAAACAGACAAACTTTCTAAACTAAAGAGTTCACTGCTGTACTAAAATTGTTAATATAAATAAGTCATCAAGGATCTTGGTAATTTTTTAATAAAATATAAATAAAATTATGGTGTCAAAACTCTCATAAATAATTTCATTAATAAATATTACCGTTTCTGAAACAGTGAGAGAGATTCATGATTTAATTGGAGGCAGTCTGTTTTAGGAACTCTCTGCAAGCCTGGAGTGTGTACCGATTGTGGTATATTGTTATAGCTACGAGCAAATTACGGTTTCAAAAGTATATTTATCTCAAAATGGAATTTATTGAAAATTGTTGTTAAAATAAACAGTTTTAAAATGGTAGTTGACATCACTTTTTACTGTAGCATTTTCTACTTGTTCTTGATGAACAAAGGATGGAATTTACTCTTTTTGTGTTTGTGCCTCAGTATCCTCTTGTGGACTGCCCTAGATCTAAGGCCTTAGGCCTCTTAAACTAGTATCATAAAAGTTATGTTTCAACTAGGTGGATTTCCATAGAATCAACACTTCTTCATTAGTCTAAATCTTAGCTGAGACCTAATGAGAAAACTCTAAAGCTATATACCCTCTTTAATATATTCACAGGTCTTGTTTACTTTAATCTGAATCACAGAGCATTCAAATGAAGGACTAGGAATATGAATGAGATTTTAGATTTTGCTATTGGATTTCCATTCTGGTAATTAAACCAGGTTAATGATATGATTCATATCTTACATTCTCATAAAATAAACAGCTGAAGGATTTTTCCCAAAAGTACTCCTCTCTCTATATAAGAAACCCACCCATAAATAAGGAAAATCACATTCCCCAAAGAAAAAGTAAATTCAAGGCAAAACATGAGGTTAATAGTCAAACTCTATATATAATTTTAACTATAATAACTGCAAAGATAATAGTATTTGAAATTAAAATGTGGCAGAAACCCATCCAGCTGCACTCTATGTACCTGTTTGCTAGAGGCAAGTATATTCATAGCAGTTGCTCATGCAAGTTTACTCTGAATCAGATGATCAACATATGTGGGCCTCACAGCAACAGCTTTTGCGCTGCTAATCCAAATGTGGAAGATTTACCTTCCTAAAGCAGAACAGCAAAAAATTACTCTCCACATATGAGACGGGACAGATTGTCAGGATATTTAAAATATTTTTTGCAGGAACTAGAGGCTATTATTTCTCTTTTAAACTTTAGCTTTGAAGAGTTCAAATTGCTAGATAATATCCTGACTTCCTAATCCCTGAGAAGCATCAGTGACCTTCAAGCAACAGACTTTTTTTTAGTGTACATATGTATGAAAATATATGCATGTAGATATAAAGTGATAGTCAATATGCATAGAAGTGATATTGCTTGGAATTTTACTGGACATTTTACTTTGATGCATTTTAACTGAAGGCTTTTACTTGAATTGTATGTGAAATACATAAATTATTCTTATAGAACTCTGAACAACTTTATCTGGATTTTAGCCAAAATGCACATGTCAAGCAAACACACACACACAAACACTGGTCTCTATATAAAATGATCTAGCTGAAAGTTAATCATACATGAAAAATATTCATTTCCCAAATTGAGATAATTTGTACAAAATGTACTTGAGTTCACATGAAATGTGGAATCTCCCTCTGTAGAAGTATTCGGAAACTATCTACACACAGTTTAGCTAGAAAGATGTTCTTGAAACCATAAACACAACATATTTTGAGGTTTCAGTGACATGGTAAGTAGTTCTGTAAATGTAATGAGTTCCTAATTAGATTATTTTACTTACACCTTATCTTTTTGTCTTAACTAATTAGAAATGCTACTTTGCAGATTACTTTATAAATACATGCTAGAGCTATTGATACAGTGAAGTACCTATTTATTTATTTATCTGTTATGCTAAGCACTTCCCAAAATCACACCCAAAAAAAGATCCAATACACAGATTGGAATAATTTAGTAAAAAGGGTTTGTTATTCTGCATTGTGCAGTGACAGAGAAAATGGAAGGATAGAATCATTGAATGACTGCCTCATAAAAAGTACTGATTTCTGGCAAAGCGATCTCTCATTCACATATAACTTTCCATTTGGTACTTTTCTTTTTAAGCTGGTGATTGATTTCTCCCTGTTTTCAAATGTATTTTTAGGGTACTATCATAGTTTGTAGTTATCTCTGATGAGTATTTAAGTGATGCTAGTGAGAATTTTTAGTACAGCCTACTCTTAAGTTTCCTGATGCTTCTTATTACAGGATTTCATTTTCAGCTGCTTATAACTGAACTAATTTTCCTATCTCTCTCCCCTACCATAAAGCATTCTGAATTTTTTTTAGCCAAAATGGTCCAGAGACATTATCTTTATGATACATACGTATAAATTAAACTGTAGAAAACAGATTCACATTGTTTAGAATCTCCTATTTTGTAAAGCTTGCAACCATGACTTGAAACTTTTCAAGATTACTTGTGAGGAGTTGTCATTTACAGTTCCTGTGAAAGGTATTTTGATTGTTGACATATCCTTGGCTATTAATTAGGCAGTGCTGGCTAGCCTCTTAGAACTTCTACAGACAAGGTGGACTGTCAATGCATCACCCTGCTGGGTAACCCAGCAGATTCTCTTCTACAGTTGTAATGGCCCAGAACGGATTTTCATTGAAGCTGTTCTTTCTGTCTGTTGAAAGCTGCTGCATCATGAGCTACAGGGATTGATGAAAAAACTTTCTGATGAGATAAAGGTCTCTTTTATCTCTAGTAGGGCTCATAGACTACAGGGGGTGAAAGCGGCCATTTAGAAGTTCGGAATAGTAAGAAGAAGAGAGGAATAAGGATTCCAGGAAACAAAAGGTTTGAGGAAGCAAAGAAAAAACAAAACGAAACCAAAACAAAATAAAAACACAATCAGTGAGGGTAGGATATAAAGTGTAAGAGTGTGTGTGTGTGTGCACGCGTGTGTGTGTGTAGGCCAAAAGAGAATAAAGTTCAGATGGTCAAAATGATGAACTTGGCCCTCAGTAAAATAAAAGGTTGTTGAAGTCACAACATAAAGTAGTCTGATGACTAGGAAAACCAGATCCTCATCTATGATAGAACTGTACTGAACTTGGTATTTTCTGGTTTCTTGGATCAGAGAAGCATCATCAAATTGAGGAATACCAAGGAGAATTATGAATGAAAATGCTAAAACAGCTAGGGGGTATCTTTGTCTGGCCACTGCTAAAGTTATCACAAAGTCACTGTTAGTCAGAGCAGCAGCACCTAAAATAAAATTGTCAGAAAGTGCTAGCAGCTTTTTCAAAGTCGTTAAAAACAGCCAACTGACACTTCCTAAAGCTTTGACTGAAATCAAAATGTTTCCCTAGTAGCTTATATATGTTATAAAACATGATCATACAGGAAATTCAAGGAACATGTAAAGTCATTTATCAGTGGCTTCTTCAATGGAAAAAAATAAGAAGAGGAAAGAATAAAATAATGAACTGTAAATGAATTATATATAACATTTCAAGGTTAGCAGAAGAGCCATTATTTTTCTAATACACATGTAAATTAAATTTCAACTGATGTAGAAATTTCTACTGATGATTTAGTGCTACCTATAAAAGAGCCAGCAAAATACTTGTATTTTATTTGTGTATTTCTCTGGAAATCTGTAAGATAATGTAGAATGTAAGTTCCATCAGCTATTTTCTTAGTGTATTTCAAATTCAAATTTGAGGCAAGTTCTTTGATCTCGCGCTAACTAATGTTAAGAAACAGAATCAGTACAAGTGCTATGACACCCCCCCCGCACATTCTGTACTCAGTGGCTGAGGAACAGAATGAAAGAAACTGACTGATCAATGAAATCAATAACTGCACTGAGATAATGGAGACTCAGGTCTGACATGTTCTAGTGAAAAAAAGAGGGAAGAAACTTACACGGTTGATTAAACTTTTCCACTGCTACAGATTTCCGGGGGTGATTGGCTTAAATGAATTTGGTATCTGAAGAGTGCAATGTCTGAAATTAGTGAAACAGATAAGAAATATGTAGAAACTCATCAGATGTGTATCACACACAAACATATACACATATATATATAAAGAAAAAGTGAGAACCCATGCCTCTAATATTTAGAGATCTGTGTCAGCTCACGTTATTGAGAACAATGCTTTTTCACCACACTTTCACTACTTCTTTCTTAGGGTCAGTCACAGAAAGTCTGAAAGAGGTTAGGCTTGATAGGAGCTGAATTTTAATAAATGCATTGATATTCTTCTGATGAAAACAATGTATTTAAATTTGTAAAAGTGCATTAGAAACCAAATAAGGAAAGTTTAGAGAGCACTGCAGGAGCATCAATATTTTAATCACATAAGTAAGGATAGCGAATTCTTGAATTCTTGTAATTACTGTGCTGGTCCTGTTATTTTAATCATTAAGTATATTGTTGAAATCTATTTGCCAATTTGAACAACTAAAGTAGGTGGAAAGGATGTAAAATAAAAAAAAACCAAAAAAGCTTTCCAGACAATTGTTATCAAGTTTTGTTTGATCTAAAATATTCAGATCACTTAACATTTATATGACTCTCTCATGATTTACTACTGCTTGCCTCATTATACTGTAAAATTGCACTGAGGTTTGAATTAAAATATAACTGAAGGTGTCCTCCCACAGATCCTGAGGATCTCTCAGAAGTTTTGTCTAAGGTACCAGACTTTTTAAAGGTAATGCTCATAAGTAGTTAAAAGGTAGGTAGCTAATGGAATGAAGCATGAATGATTTCATTAAGTATAAGTTTTCTGTCTGTCACTTGCAAAGTTTACTATTCACGAACAACATGTGGGTATTTAAAAGCTGTGCTTGGCAAGCTAAGATATTGAAAAATTAATTGTATGTATTCATAAATAATTTTGCCTGTAACGTTTTTGTTTTATATGCTTGATCAAAATATAGTACTCATGTAGTGCTACCCTTTGGGAATGGTCAAGCACTTTGCCTCAACTGATTTGCTGAATTTCATAAAATGAAAATAGGTGACATTGAGAAGTGCCTTCTATTTCTTTGACATTGGGCTAATGTTTTCCTCACAATATTAGCTAACAGCATATTCACATCTGTCATGAGAAAAGGCAAATGGATTCTGAAATTAGGTATTATACTCTCATTCTACATCCCAGGGCATATACCATACCAGCAGTTTTCTTTTAAAATACCTTTTCTTTCCTGCAGCATTACACGGGACCAGTTTCTGACCACAGATACATTTTAATAAGCACTAAGATACTTAATGCATGAAAACTTGCCTAAAAAGTTGTAGCTAAAATGAAATAGGATACAATAATAAATCTTTCCCATAATGGAAGCCTATATGATATTGTAATAAAGGAACAGTAGAATATCAGCTAGTTAGGAATACATAAAATCTTCAACATACATTAATCTTTTTTAATGAATACTAAAATAAGTAATTGGAAGATAAGTCACTGGAATCTTTCTTTTTTATTTACTAGAACTAAGCTTTGTATTAGTAAGTCTATCCTTAAAACAGAAAGCAACAGAAGAGACATGAGTAATTTATTTAAAGATGTAAAAAATTGAATTATCTTCCCAAAACAATAAATGCAATACCTGTTATGTAACCTCTGCAGAGTAATTATTCAGTGCAACATCGTTCAAAAGCCTAAGAAAGATTTTGGCAGCCTTCATACTCTTTCTGTTCACACTCATATCTTCTCTTTTGGCATTGTAGTATTATTAATGCTTTTATTTCTTGTCACTACCCATATTGTTGCACCTTTGAGCAGTAATTTAGTAAAAATCATAGATATTTGATATCCAACCTCTAAATTCAGGTTTTCTTAATTTATGCCAAACTGATGAAATCAAGTTTAAAAACTGTTTCTGAAAACTGAAAATGTCACCAACAGACATTTAAACAGAATTTGTAACAAGTCAAGAAATAACTCAAACTGTTTCAAATAGTTGAAAGTTTATCAGTCTTTTGGCTTATGTAATATCAGAGACATTTGTTTGCATACTTAAATTTCCATGGAAATTGTCACAACTCTTCAGTAAGAAAATCAAAGTTCATTATTCTAAAAACTTACATAGAGTGATAGATATGTATTGATAAGGTTTTGATATATCTGAAATAAAATCAATTCTGCATTTTTCAAGACTGATTCCCATATGAGGCATTACAGCCTGCTTAAGCAGTATTCACTAGTTACTGAACTTTGACAGAACTAGACAGATTTTGACAGGTTTAGAGTTAAAATGGGTATTTTTAAACAATTTTTTTTTTTTTAATTAAAAAAAAGAATATATCTGTCAACGTCTTTCCTGGTTGTAGAGGTTTTTTTTCTTATTTCTTTCTCTCTTGCCTCACTCCCTTTCATAGTGAGTTTACTTAAATTTTCTCAAATGGAAGGCAAATTTGCAAAGAAATCTTCCTTGGTTTTTGCCCTGTAAAAATGAGAGTGAAGATAGTAGAATGCTGATCTGAAATGTTACTTGCCCATATGTCATGCAGCAATGTCATTTTTAATCTCTCTGCCATGTAGCCTGGACCTTAAAAATTCCATGAGTTGTACATCTGACTGTCATTTAGCTCTCCTAAATCATCTCAGGAACTTCGGAATCTATGCATTTCCAAAGCTGAGGACAAGGATGCTTACTATATCACAATTAGAAGTTTAGGAAATTACAGGATAAATCTATATTGAAAATTAACTGTTCACTTCTGGGCCCTGGTTCTTTGCTCATGTACGTTGGATAAACTTTAGCTCATTCTTGGGTCTTTTGAGCTTCATCGAAAACAAAACTTAACAGAGAGTACAATAAAGGTGATATGGTTGATACTGTGATACCACACAGTTTTCACTGCCCCTACCATCCAAAGGCTTTTAAATTATCTCACAGTGGTTTACATTGTCAGCAGCTCTCACTGCATGTACCATATCAGCAGTTTCAAGTTAATAATGTATTAGCTTAGTGGGCTACAAAACTGCCTTTACATTATTTCAGAGACTTTAAACAAGAAAAAGCAGAAAAAAGTAATTGCAGGTTAGGGACACGAGGGCATCTGGTGGAGCCTAGTAATGTTGATATTATTTTTTTTTTTGTTCTAATCTTGAACAAACTCAGGGCTCTTCTGAGTTTGGCAGAAGACAAGCCTAGAGTCTCTGACATGAATATGCTTTCTCAGAGCTAACCTTCACCACGGTGTCTATCATCCATTTTTCATTCTGTCTATTCTCAGAATTGACATTACTCAAATTCCCTTTAAAAAATGCATATCTAAACACCATTCTCTTAACACAGGCTCTTAATTAATTTTCTTGAAACTTTTCAATTTTAAAAATAATTAGAAATATTTAAAACCACTTAAAGAAATACAGAAAATCTTATTTAAATTGATAGCTAAGGAACATACAAAGATTTGTTGTTCAGGCATTCGTGCATTTGAATTGACATTTGATTCATTTGGTTGTGCATTGTATCATAGATTTACTATGGACTGAGACCCAGGTTTAATTAGGATATCTGGCTTCTTTGTAGGAGAATGTGTATTTTTCCTCCCCGAGTCATGGTTCAGATCACTCCAGCATTCCAAATTATATCTGGTACTTTGTTTATTTCCAGTCAAAGACAGTAAGGATTATGTCTATTTTTAATCACATGAAGAAGTCAAAGGAAAGATACCCTGAGATAACCCATTTTGAGTCTTGATCAGAGACATTATTGCTTAAAAGGTTGTTTGGAAAGGGATTACTAGTCAAAGGACTGGGAAACAAATGTCCAAAGAATTTGACACCAAAAAAACATATACTGGGCATGCAGTATGTGATAAATCACCAAATACAGGAAAGTAGCAGGGAAACTGGGAGTAGAATAAATAGAAAAGCTGCATTTTAAAAGACAATCCATGATGAGAATATGGAAGAATAGATGGTAATCTATTTTCTGTCATTTTCTCTTTTTTTTTTTTTTTCTTATCAGTGCAAGCGTGCACACAAGTGAAATGAGCTTAAACAGGTGCTAAAACTCAAACATTAATTCACTTAATAACTTAATACACTTAATGACATGATTATTATTCCATTCACTTACATGCAATGCACAATCTCAAGACTATACTTTAACTTTGTGTACCTTTTTAGTATGTTGTACTTCTTTTTTTTTAAAAAAGTCTACCTCCACTATATATGTGTGTTCATTTTACATCCAAAGTGGCTTTCATATACTTTCAGGAAAAAGGAAGACAATAAATCACTGAAAGATAACAATAGCATAGATGCAGACAACTGCAGGGAAATTTAGTTTGCTTTGTCTTCTTTTCTTTTTAACTTTCTATATTTTTACTGCTGCTGCTTTTTATCCTTTTGTCACAACCAAATCAGTCTGACTCTCAGGAATCTTTTCTCTCGATAATACATGGTGACTTCAATGTCCACTGCTGCTGTGCAATTTCTATCCGTTTCACAGAATCACAGATTAATTTATGTTGGAAGGGACCTCTTGAGATCATCTAGTCCAACCATCCAAGTGGGGTCAGCTAGAGCAGGTTTCCCAGGACTGTGTCCACTCAGATTTTTAATATCTTCAATATTTGTGCAATTGTAATTCTGTCTGCCACTAACTCAGAATGCACTCATCTATCAAATGTGGAACAACCCATCTTTGCACAGAAATAATAACTATACAATGTAGTAGGAGAAGTTCAAAGTTCTGGAGTTTTTATAGTAGTTTAGCAGAAAAAAGCTTTGCAGCACGTAGGAATGAAGCCTATAATTTTGTTGTACTTTTTTTTTTTTTTTTGCAGGTTATTATTTCTTCTTGATGAAAACTATATGACAGCAAACATTTTTAAATGCTTCAGAAGGATTAAAGGCCTTTTACTATCCCTGAAACAGCAAAACCATAAAACCCCTAAATCCTGTCATTCTGTATTTTTTTTCCTTATCCAAAAATAAATGTTACCTTAGGAAATATTCAGTGGAACTTTTTGTACTCATAAACTGACTGACATTCCTTGTTCAAGCAGGGGAATAAATCTAACATTTAAACAGCAGGGCAAAATTTGGAGGACGGTCAGGGAAGCATGAACAAGGAAAAGCCTATACTCTATCTAAAATTATATAATAACCAAAGGGGTAACATGCATCTAGTTACCAAGCAAAAATCTTTTAGTATCTCCTGGAATAGAATTTACATCATTTAAAACTGGGACTGAAAATGAATGAAAGTATACACCTTTTTAGAATAGATATTATGCATTATTAACTGTAATAACATGAAACAAATATTTGCATATCTTACAATGATTTTGATTACTTAATGAACTGAAAAATAGATACGAGTCAAAATAACTGTTCAACCTGAATGCAATAAATACATTTCAATAGTGCTTACAAAAATACAAATCTTCCTAGAAATATGGCTAAATAATATGAAAAACAGCTCACAAATTAACATCTTTTTCTGGATTTATCTATATAGATAATTCACACATGCATTTATGGTAAACTTTCTTTCGTGAAATACATATATTCATTTGATGTTCAATAAATAATTACAATTAGTTTCCATATTGTCCAGAAATATTTTGTTAGCTACTCTTAACATAGGATCTGAAAATTGTCCCTCCATACATTCTTAAACTTTTTCTGAAATATGTGTTCCTAGTTTAAGATCTATTTTAGGATAATATATATAAATAAATAAATAAATAAAAGTTCTGTTTAATTTACATTTGAGGCCAGTGTTCTTCCTGTCATCATATATTGCTGTGTTTTTGTCAACATTAGATTTCATTTGCCATGTGTCAGCCCAATTACAGAAATGAAGGTCTCATTGGATTTTCCATGCTGCTTATTCTGAATATTTCTTAACACCAAGCTTGATCACTGTATCTTCTTTTAAAATAGTTCCTATCAATCTCTCTGATCTATAAATCAGGTGATTTATTAGTCCCAGACTAGAAGATTTACCGATGATGATTTCTGGTGGAAATGTACTGAAAATATTTTAGCAGTTAAACATATTTCCTGCATCTTGCTTTACATTTTGTGTTCAGAGTGGATGTGCATTATTTCATATCACTCTACAGGCTGTGATAACTTTATCTTCTGATCCATCGAGTATCTGTATAAAATCTTAGGTAGTGATCACATCTGAGAATATTATAGAGAGTACAGAAAGTGGTGTACTGAATAAGAGCGATTCTGGTCACAAGATAAACTGAAGAGAAGATCTAGTATTTTGCAAACAGCTAATATAGCTCAAAGATGTGAATGCTGCTGTGATTGAACCACTAGCCCCAAGTGAACTCACATATTTTTGCTGATTATGAGACTGTTAGTGTAAATTCTGAAGGCAATAGGGTTAACATGATTATATGACATACTATATAATCAGAAATCCATTTGTGTCTATTTGTTGCATTAGTGATAATTATTAGAGATGCTACTGCCCTGAACAAGAACAGTCTACATAAAATGCTTCCATTTCTGTATATTGTTGTACACATGAATTTGTCTGAAAGATTCCCATGAATACTTCATATGAAACTGTAACATTTCACAGTCAAATTCAAACACACAGGCAAACTGCACAGTTTTTTAGTTACAGAACTGATATAAATTAATAAGAACAGAGAGGTCACAGCTATAGTTGTTATAAACCTTTTATTAATCTGATTAAATTTCTGTGGTTTTTTTTTATTTATTTTAAGTTATTATTAGTCTTTTTAGATTAAACATTCTGACTCTTTTTAATGACAACCTCAGAGAGTCCTCTAAGACCTGTAAAGGCAGAAAGGATAGGAAGTTTGAATTCTAAGGCTGTGCTGAAAATGGTTCAGACTATCTTGGGTTCATCAATGTTAAACTCCTATGTTGATTCAGAAGTCTCTAAAGTAGCCACTGAGGGCACAATTATGTCACTCATCTAGTGTCATCTAGAGCTGCCACTCTTTTGTGTGGGTTTTCTGCAAATGCTAATTTGTATCCATTAACCCTATGTAGATACCTTAGGTACCCTAGGTTATCCTAAATGACACAAAACAACTATGTAATAATCCTATTTTAAGATCTTCTCAGCTACATTTCACTCTGGCTTCTATTGGCTGCATTGATTAATTTTCCATTGGGTAAAATGGGAGTTGGGAGATCTAGCTGATATAAAGATTCTGTTGTGTAGACACTTCCATTTAGATGTCTTAATCTCAAACCAGATCTTACTGTGTATGTTTCTCCAATGAGAGGCAATATTTTATCCCTTTACACAAAATATAAGGCATAAATAACAGAAATTAATTTAATGCATTACACTGAAACCAAATTAAATTAATTGCAAGACAATGGAATAAAATTATTTCCTCTTTAGGTCTTCAGGTACAACAGAGCCAACCCTTAATCAAAAGTAGCTAAAGGAAGGAGGTGATATGCAAACCTATCTATAATAGTTCCAAAATAGAAATTCAGGACACGCCAATAATAGTGGCAGTCTTTATGAATTTTGTGTACATAGAAGGAATGACTCATAGGACTAATCTCACAAAGCTGAGGGGGAACAAAAAGTATATGTGCTTTCTTATACTATGTAGCAGCTACTTGATAGTAGTTGATTAACCATTTTGTGGACGCAGTTAAAATAGTTTACTTCTGACATAATAGAAGACAATCCAAGGCATTCTTCTCTTTGAATTACCAATATTGACTCTGCTACTAGATGAATTAGAAACTATAGTTAACCTTGTTTTAAACAGACACATTTTCTAACTGAACAAAACCCTTCTTAGCACATTACCTGTAAGTTAGATATACTTTAGATCCTACAAAAGATATACTGAGAAATGTTACTCCTTAGGAAGGAGGAACCTCCATTTTGAATTCCTTTAGTTTATTTTTAAGGATTTTGCATATTTTTTTCATGTATAATTTCTCCAAGGCCTTTCTTTAAAATGTTGATAAATAATGACACATGCGTGTCTACATTTGGGCATGCTTGTAGCAGCCTAAATGCCTATATATAACAGGCCTAAATAGAATTAAATAAATAAATAAATAAAATCTGTCACATCTACATTATATCTGTTTTGTGTTGTTAATTTACTGATGTTTGAACTTCTGTTCCAAGGTTTGCCTGAAGCTCTGTGTGCAGCTGAGGTTATAGATGTTTATCTGGAATGGCCATTACAGTAATTTCCTGGGTTAGTCTATCCCCTGCTCTTTTGATACTAGCACTACTTATTGTTCTTAACATTCTTTAGCATCTAGTATATTAAAAGAGAACTATTAAAAATATTTACCACTAGTATATCTTAATTTGTCTTTCTTCAGTGCTTAGGAATAAGTCATAACCATCTCAAAAGACTTGTTGGATTTTTCTCTATATCATTATTTTAAGTACAGTATCATTAATCTAGCTTGACATAATCATAACTAAAGCTGTTAAACCCATTAGAGGACTGTGAGTGCTTCTGTTTTCTTTTTATTCACTTTGACTGCTTTTTTCATCGATTAGGAGAGAGTTTAATTATTAGTGTTCTGTAAAATAATTTGCTCAATGGTGGCAATATAGATTGCTTTTCTTATTATTTAACTTAATTTATTTAAGATATATTTCATTTCACAGTTTTTTCAATATCATAATGCTTAACATGTACATATGTAGCTGAAGTAGGAAGCAAATGCAAACACAAGAAAATACAGCATAGAAAAATAAAGCAAGCTAATGTTTATTCTGAATATAGGAACCTTTTCCCTTATTATGGATTGCTAACAGGCAATGCTAAACCCACTGTATTTTGTAGATACAGTATTCTGTTTTTACTGGGCTTGGATATAAGTAAATAACATGAAACATGCTAAAATCAGAAGAGAAAAGTGGTGACGCTTCTGGAGGTTTGTTGGTTTGTTTTCCCTGCATTATTGGTAAGATTTGTTTATTCTGCTGCTTTCTGACTGAAAGGTAAATAAAAAATAGTGTTGGTCATCTTGAGGCAAATTTCTAGGGCACAATACATGGTCTTGATACATATTCCTCAAGATACAGATTAAAATAATGCACTTGTTTTTATCTTGTCATCTCACCTGTATTAATCAGCATTGCCTCTGATTAGGGCTACTTGGACAGCACACAGAGCTACATTTTGATTCTGTGCTGATTTTGTGATTTCCTTACTGTTGTGGTATACATATGTTTGACGACTGAATGCTGTGCTTAGGGCTAGATCTCCATTCTTCATACGAGATTGTGATATGTTGTGGGATGTCTACAGAATCTTTGCTGTTGCCCAACTACATACTTTTCAAGACTTGTTTCCTCAGTTTTGCAGTAGACAGTGAATCAAACATGGTTTTTGAGGTATTTCAGGATCTTGAACTTTACCTCAGTACTTCAAAGCATAAATTGACAAGACACTAGTAAATGGATTCAAAATTTGAGAGGGCTTGTATCTACTATTTCAACTCAGTCCAGTTTCTACTCAACATTGTAAAACTACCTTAAGTGACTGGAAATATCAGATATAGGATGACATGTTGTATTCTTCCTACCGGATCTGTTCTGGATTCCTGCATTAATATGTAAATATATACAACGCATTATTATTTTAACTAGCAAAATTAAAAAAAAAAAAGAGAAAAATTGTTTAAACAGAAACAACCATAAGAAGATAAAACACTAATTCATTACAGTGCACAGAAAGTAAAGCCTAAGAGTTCAATAAAGAGAAAAGGAGAGCAGTAAATAAGGTAGTTTCTTTGCAAAAGACCATTGTTGATTACCTATTTGCTTTAGTTACACGACCGATATCTCCTGTTTTGGAAATAAATGTGCCTTTTCTGCTTCAGCATTTGTGCAGCAGAAGAGTGACGTTGTCCTGACATAAGAAGCTGTTTTAAAATTGTTTTCTCAAGTTTGATATTGAATGAAAAAAATACTATTTATTGTGAATAATTCTGAATATTATAACCGGTCTTGAATCACAAATTAGTAGTGGCTTCCAAATATCACTTATAATATTTTTCGTATCATCTTAATTTAGCACTGCTTCCCTGGGAACTAAACAACAATGTCATGTACTCTGAGGAAAACAAACAAACAAAAAAAATTAACCCTTGTAAGCTCACCACTGCCACTGCACAATCTCAATGAGTAAAGTGTTCAGGTTTTACTAACTAAACTAAAACTTTAAGTATGCACTTTCTCTGAATAAAAACAAAAATTGCTGTCATCTTTAAAGATGTATGAATTAGTTTGGCTTGTAAAATTTCAGCTTCTCAAGAAATTTTGCTGCCTGATTACTCTGACTGGGAATGAATTACTATGAGAGGCAATTTTCTTCTATTTCCGGCAGTTTCAGAATTATTAGAACTAGTTAATTAAAAGCAATGGGGGCAAAGGAGGGAAGCACAAGGCTAAGTGCTACCTTTCCATAACAGCTGTCATCCACTGGAAGAATGGATTCTCAAGAATGCAGCTTGTGTGGGTGGTTCCATCAAAAACCAAAGCCTACAAATCTGGAAGTGATCAAGATGCTATGAAATTCTTTCCTGTCAGATTAAAATTATATACTAACTTTAGTAGTTGCAAAACATAGTGACAGTACGATGAGAATGACATGAAAATCCAGGAGACCCTTAGAAACAACCTAAATAAGAAATAATGAAATAATAATGAAATGAAATAATGAAATGAAATGAAAGTACTCCATCAGTGTTCCTTAGCATCATGCTATTACATTGAAAAAAATATTGGCCTGGGCTGGTTTTCTAGTTGACATAGTACTCAATGACATGTCTCTTGCATCTACTGCTTAGAAACTATTTGCACTTTCAAAACTTTTTTCATGACAAATGGATAAATACAAACCAATTCTTCAACATTATAAAAAATAATTATGCTTAAATGAAATCCAAAAGTTAAATATGACAATAGAGTTCATTCTTCAGATATTTTTTTTTTCCTTTTTCTCGTAGATATATAAGATTATCATGCTTCCTGGTAAATCTTAGTTCGCTTACTGAAGGAAAACCGTATTTGCCTTATTTATACAAATACTTCCTCTTATTTCACTGGAGATTCTCCATAAAATGAGAAAGATTTAGCGTGAAATACTACTTAATGAACTCATTTTGCATCTGGAAATCTGTGGATATAACTGGAAATGTGAATTTACTTTATGATGTGGTTTGATGTCTGAAAACACAGTTCTTGGGCAAGCTCACACCTCACCAAGCTCAGTAAGCCTTTGAGAAAATTTAATAAATTATTTTAATATGGCAAATAATTAAATGAATAATAAATAAAACTCTCTTCTGAAACTCATTGAAGAAAAAAAAATATATATCGTTTAGAAGAGAGAGTAAATGATGGCTATATGTTGTTTTCTCAACGTAGGAGCAAAATACCGTTTTCAGTAAAACCCTAAAATTGCACCTTCATTCTTTTTATATAAAATCTTGATGGGAAGATGAAAATATTTAGCTCCTTAAAACTTTTGAAATATATTAAATATATTCCATGATGCTTAATTGTGCCTACATTATAACCCTAGATTTCAAAAGATGAAATCAAAATAATTTAGGTTGAAAGAAGCATCTGGACTCATCTAGTCAACCACCTGCTTAACGCAGGGATAACAACATGCCAATGGATCATAATTTTAACTATTTCTGTGTGAATCATGGAAGTCTGAGCTTCACTTTTGTCTATAAAGAGCCTTTTGCTCCAGCTAAATGCATGATGTTAGGTTATATGAATATTTCAATAGGGTATCTGAAGAAGTTGTTGATTCATTTGGGAAAGATTATCTGCAAAGAATACTGTGTTTTATTGTGCTGGTATAAAAATTATCACAACCTTTCATTCTCCTAATCCTTTTACTTCTTTGGAAGTAAAAGGAAGTAAGGAAGTAATGTGGTAATCCTTATACCATGGATTATCAAAAGGAGATGTTTAGGTTTGTCACAGGCTAAACTCTGAAGCTATTCAAACTCTTCCTAATTTGCCTATCATCTCATTTGTCAAATACATTTTTTCTTTATATGTCGTTTTCTTCCAGGTTATCTGTGTCTTGCAGAATATTTCTGGTATGTTTAGGTAATATGAAATTTTAATTATTACTGTATATTATGTAATTCAGTGCTTTGTACAGCATTTGCTAATATTGAGAAGAATATTTTGCGAAGAAGTGATTAATTAATACAGAAATTAAGTTGTAATTAACACTTCTGGCTGCAGAGGTGAACCACTAGGCTATACATTCTAAATTTGCAGGGCAGGGAATGAAAAATTTGTTATCAGCTCTTTCTACATTCAGTAGAAAGGTAACTAATCCTGAATCCTATAGTTTGCTTTAGTTGCTTTTTGGAACAATGATTAGTAGTAGCTGGTATTGATATATAGTCAGTAGTTACTTTTTTGTCACCAGCTTCATTAGATCATCATCAGAGTGTCTAACGTGAGCTATGTAGCAAAGCAGAATACAGGAGCAGAACAGTTACTATAAATAATCTGATTCAATATCACTCTTCTGTATGGAAAGGAACAGTGAGGAATATTTTAGAGAATGGGTGAATATTGTAGCAGTTTTTATGGGTTTATTAAATTGTATATTGGACAGAGTCCTTTAAAAATAAGGATGAATAGTTCATCTTGCCTTGAGACAAGGGTTTGAACTAGAAATCACTCGGGAACCACTCCAAAACTTATTTTCTATTATTTTGATTATTTTGTGTTAAAAAAAGTTCTAAATGCTTTAAAGTCTTTTTTTAAACTGAAGAAATTGTTGGATCTCAGCCAACCAGAGATAATAAAGTTTTATCTGCTGCAAGTTTCAACTGTTTCTGAAGGAGAAAATTGTAAAAGTAATCAAGTAAGACACTGAAAAACAGTTGAAAGACTTGACGTGAATTTAGGATGTTAACATAACATAATGTTGCTGCATATGGATTTAGTTATCTAATGTTTCCTTCTTTTTTTTAATTTAAATAAACTATAGGGCCATATATTCATATAATTTGGGCAACGTGTTTGAGCTACTGATTGATTTGGTTTACTGTTTCCATCCTGTTTCATCCCTTCTCCCATCACATATTTGTGCATCTTTTCTCAACATTGTGCACTCCCCAGAACATGTACCTTTTTGTCTTTAATTTTCAATTGAAATAAGCAGCACTCATCAATTGGTCATCTAAGTAATTATCATATGTCCAAGCTTTGTTGCAGAGAGAGTATCTGAATTAGTAATTTTTTTTATTACCTTTGTCATCACACCAACATTATTGTATTTCTCTCAGCACTGATCTTCAACCAGCTAGACTTTATATATGCCAGTTTTCTTCAGAAAATACAAATGAATTGTTTAATCCTCAGCATCAAATATAATGTAAGTCAACTGTCTCCTTTACAGACAAACTGAATTTAAAAATCTGTAATGATCTCCTGTACTGTCTTATTATAGATTCCCTCACTTTTCAATGAAATATGCCATTCCTCTTGCTTTAAAAAAAAAAAAAGACAAAAACCAGAATAGTGTAAGGAAGTTCTTGAGCCTTCTTGAAGTAGCAACCGTAGCACAAGATTTATAACTCAAATGCACTTGCATAGCTAACAGTGGCTTTCAGTAGTTTAAGGTAGGAATTGCAGGGGTCACAATGATTAATCAAATCTCTTGTGTTCAGTAACAATGTGTGTCCTATTTTATATTACAATAACTTTAACTCTTGTATTATAGGAGCTCATTTTGATGGTAGGTAGGTATCCCTAAATACAGTCAAAGAACTTCAAATTAAACTCAGAAGCAATCTTCCCTTTTATTTTTTTAGATGATTTTTATAAAGAATATGGTTGTAACCTTCAATAAGTGATGCTGTGCTTTAGAATTAATCTTTCCATTGACTGCAGAGTGTAAGCTGCGGTCAGACTGAAAACTGAACAAAAAGGTTGCAACATAGATAACGTTGTTCTTCTGTCTTTCATTTCCTATAGCCCCATCTGTATTTGAGTCTATGGGATGAACTGATTGAAGCCTGTGGTGTTTCACCTACTTTCAGGAAGTCTGAATAGCCAATTATATTTCTTATGATAAAGAATCAGAGTGGCAGAAAAGTTTATCTATGCAGAATGAGTGAGTACCTCATTAAAGCATGAACATAGTACAACTAAGAATTGGCAGTTACAGTAAATGCCTCCTATAGCATGTGCCTTAAAGTTCTAAACAGTCTACACATGGACGTATCCATAAATAAGTAAATATATACTAAATCATGAAAGAATATGTACTGTCATGCATATTATATAAGACAACATAATATGGGAGGTTGTTTTTTTATTTTTTTACTCGTGCTTTTAGACTTTTATTTCTTACATTTAGGAAGACACATACATGAAATGCAAAAGGTCTAAGTCAATATTACATATAGAAACTAACATTCCTATACTACAAGTACCCTTGATTGAAATCTGATTCTTGGTAAATTGTCCCAATAACAAGGAACACGTGGATCCCATGATGTATAATACAGTTCTGGTAAAAATGCTTCAGAAATATCCTGACTTCATATTTGGACAAGCTGAGTGACATCTTCCTTCTGTGTATCTTGGTTCCTTTGGGAGGAGATGATGGTGAATAGGGAAGACGGGTCTCATTACCTTCGAGGATAGTTACAATGTTTGGGGGTTTTTTATGTAAGTTGACAGAAAGTATGTCGAAAAGACTGTTAAAAGAAATAAGCAGTGTACAAAAAGGGAAAAATTGATTGCATCAACATTTTAGGACTGACCCATTTTGAATGAAATTTTCTGAGTGTTTTGGGTTATTTTTTGTTGTTTTGTTGATTTTTGGTTTTGGTTTGGTTTGGTTTTTAATAAAATAACTATCTATCTTCAATGTTTTCTACTTAAATAAGTTTGTGGAAGAGAAATGACAGCAGGTTAGAGATATCAACTCAGACACCATGAATGCTTGCATACCAGACAATTTCCATGAATGCCTGCATACCAGAAAATTTCCTACCTAGTCTTCATTAGCCTCAGTCCTGTTTGTTAACATAAAGGAACTTATTTTAATCCAAAAGCTAAACAATTCCAGACACAGCATGCTACCAGTGGATCAGGTCCAGGTCCATGTAGAGTGTCCGGCCAAGAGCAGCAGGAGATTGCAACAGAGAAAGGTCTGGAGACAAGATACTACATAGATCCAGAGTCTATTCAAGAGACAGGGCTGGAGAGAAGCTACCAGCTATGTCCAAGAGATTCATATAAGAAATGAGCTGTTTACAGCACAGGGCTGTAGATCTAGCATCTGGGGTGCTAGGCCGGAGATAGGGCCAGAGATGAGGCTACAGTGAGGGTCCAAAGGATCCATCCAGAGAACAGGGCTGGAGAAAAGTACACCTACAGCATCTACAACAGGTCAGGACTTGATGACCATGCCTGAGGTGAAGTGGAGTCCTTGGCCATGGGCAGGGATGGGAGGAAGCTCCAATGGAGGCTGAGCAGGGGCAATGACTGTTTCTAGTGCCCTCAGGGCACAGGGCCTCAGGGCACAGACAAAATCCCCCCTTCCCTCATCGCCTGAGAAAGTGTTGTCCTCCCATCTCACAGACTTGGGGTCAGAAATGACGTGCTGTACAGTGATATGATTGCTATGGGGCATCAGTGGTCTATTTCACAGGATGCAGAGATGAAGTAGGGAACTGGGAAAGAGAGCTGGACATGGCATCCAGCCTGTTCCTGATATGCCTTGGGAGGAGAGGGGTCAGTGTTCAAGCTCCCTCTAAGGAGCCCTGCGTCCAGGGAGGACTGGGGAAAGAGGAGCCTGGGGCTGGCCAGTGGTTTGGCCCTGCAGGGAGATCAGAACTTAGGGCCAGGCTGTTCACTTATCAGAAGCCAGAGGAGCAAGGTCCTGCACTGCTGTGAGCCAGTCCCCGTGGTGTTTGGCTAAGAGAGCTGAGACAACTGCCAGGGTATGGCCAGGGTTGATGGCTCCCTTAGGGCTGAGCCAAGCACAACAGAGACCCCAGGGGTGGCTGTACCCTCCTGATGGCTACTGTCCTGCAGAGCCTGAGTGTGACAGGCAGTACCAAAGCCAGTAATGACTGGCAAACTGAGAAGTCCATCCAAGGGGTCCATCCAGACATTGGTGATTGGAGACAAGTTAACTACATTGTAGGTCTGAAGTACCTGTCCAGGAGACACAGCTGGAGACAGGCACACCTACAATAAGGCTCACCAGGCCTGGGTTGAAATGGATATCCTGAGCCCATGGGTAGACAGGGTGTGTGAGGACTGACCAGGACAACAGAGCGGATGAGGCCCTCCATAGAGAGATAGGAGCGGCATTGCATTCACAGACCTTGGTCATCATGGGGGGACTTCAACCACCCCGATATCTGTTGGAAGGACAACACAGTGGGGCACAAGAAATCCAGGAAGTTCTTGGAATGTGGTGATGACAACTTTCTTCTTCAAATGGTAGAGGAGCCAACAAGGAGAGGAACTATGCTGGGCTTTGTCCTTACCAACAAGGAGGGGCTGGTGGCGAGTGCCAAGCTCAAGGGTAGCCTTGGCTGCAGTGATCATGAAACGGTTGAATTAAAGATCCTTCGGGCAGCGAGGAGAGCATGCAGCAAGCTCACTACCCTGGACTTCAAGAGAGCAGACTTTAGCCTTTTGAGGGACCTGCTTGGCAGGGTAAGACGGCAAAAAGTACTGGAGGAAAGACGGGCCCAAGAGAGCTGGTTAGTATTCAAGGATCACCTCCTCCATGGTCAGGAGCGGTGCATCCTAAGAATGACGAAGTCAGACAAAAATGCCAGGAGGTCTGCATGGATTAACAAAGACCTCCTGGACAAGCTCAAAAGCAAGAAGGAGGCCTACAGAGGGTGGAAGAAAGGACGGGTTGACTGGGTGGAATACAGAGAAACTGTACGAGCGATTAGACCAGATTAGGCAAGCTAAAGCCCAGATAGAATTAAATCTGGCTAGGGGCATCAAGGATAACAAGAAAAACTTCTATAAGTATGTCAGGGGTAAAGGCAAGACTAGGGAAGATGTGGGCCCTCTCAGGAAGGAGACAGGAGACCTCGTCACCCAGGATATGGAGAAGGCTGAGGTGCTGAATGACTTTTTCGCCGTGGTCTTCACTGGCAAGGGCTCCAACCTCACCACCCAAGTTGCAGAATTCAAAGGCAGGGTGATGAGAATGAAGAACCACCCACTGTAGGAGAAGATCAGGTTCGGGACCATCTGAGGAATCTGAAGGTGCATAAGCCCATGGGAGCGGATGAAATCCATCCACGAGTGCTGAGGGAGCTGGCAGATGAAGTCACCAAGCCGCTTTCCATTATATTTGAAAAGCCGTGGCAGTCTGGTGAAGTTCCTGCTGATTGGAAAAGGGGAACGCATAACCCCCATTTTCAAAAAGGGAAAAAAGGATGACCCAGGGAACTACAGACTGGTCAGTCTCACCTCTGTGCTTGTCAAGATCATGGAGCAGATCCTCCTGGAAACTCTGCTAAGGCACATGGAAAATAAGGAGGTGATTGGTGACAGCCAACATGGCTTCACCAAAGACAAATTGTGCCTGACAAACTTGGTGGCCTTCTGTGACGTTGCCACAGCATTGGTAGGTAAGGGGAGAGCAACTGACATCATCTACCTGGATTTATGCAAAGTGATTGACACTGTCCTGCATGACATCCTGGTCTCTAAATTGGAAAAGCATGGATTTGTTGGATGGCCCACTCGGTGGATAAGGAACTGGCTAGATGGCTGCACTCAAAGGATTGTGGTCAATGGCTCAATGTCCACATGGAAACCAGTGACGAGTGGCGTTCCTCAGGGTTCAGTACTGGGACCAGGGCTGTTTAACACCTTTGTCGGTGACATGGACAGTGGGATTGAGGGCACCCTCAGCAAGTTTGGTGACGACACCAAACTGTGTGGTGTGGTCGACACGCTGGAGGGAAGGGATGCCATCCAGAGGGACCTGGACAGGCTTGAGACGTGGGCCTGTGTGAATCTCATGAAGTTCAACAAGATCAAGCTCAAGGTCCTGCACCTGGGTTGTGGCAATCCCAGGCACAAATACAGGTTGGGTGGAGAATGTCTTGAGAGCAGCCCTGAGGAGAAGGACTTGGGGGTGCTGGTTGATGAGAAGCTCAACATGATCAGGCAATGCACACTTGCAGCCCAGAAAGCCAACCGCATCCTGGGCTGCATCAAAAGAAGTGTGGCCAGCAGGTCAAGGGAGGTGATTCTGCCCCTCTACTCTGCTCTCATGAGACCCCACCTGGAGTACTGCGTGCAGCTCTGGAGTCCTCAACACACGAAGGACATGGACTTGTTGGAACGGATCCGGCGGAGGGCCACGAAGATGAACAGTGGGCTGGAGCATCTATGCTATGATGACAGGCTGAGGGAGTTGGGTTTTTCAGCCTGGAGAAGAGAAGGCTCTGAGGAGACCTTATGGCAGCTTTCCAGTACCTGAAGGGGGCCTACAGGAAGGATGGGGAGGGACTCTTTATCAGGGAGTGTTATGATAGCACATGGGGTAACGGCCTCAAACTGAAAGAGGGTAGATTTAGATTAGATAATAGGAAGAAATTCTTTATGGTAAGGGTGGTGAGACAGTGGAACAGGTTGCCCAGAGAAGTTGTGGATGCCCCATCCCTGGAAGTGTTCAAGACTAGGCTGGATAGGACTTTGAGCAGCCTGGTCTAGTGGGAGGTCTCCCTGCCCATGGCAGGGGGGTTGGAAATAGATGATCTTTAAGTTCCCTTCCACCCCAAACCATTCTGTGATTCTATGATTCTGTGACTCAGTTGAAGCTGGACAAGGGCTATTAAGGTCTATTTGGTGAATTTCAGAATCTGGCACGGGTGTTAAACTCTACTTCTGTTTTGAGTTCATTGTCTATTACTGACATTTCTGTAGTGTTTTTTCTATAGGCAAACGGATTTTCCCATTGACAAGTCTAGGTTTGCTTTTTTCCTTCAAAACTGAAGTCACAGGTATGTTAATAAGAACCATTGGCTCTGAAGCTTGTTACAGCACTTATAGTTATTATAGTTACCCTAACATCTATCAACATCTTTGGTGCTCTAAAACACTTTTAAAATTAGTTGTAAAAAGCAGAAGAGAATGTGAACACTATTCTGACGAAGAGCCTTGGAACTATCATAGCTTTTGTAGCTGGGTGACTGCCAGAGGGGAGAACTGAGAATATAGACCCTGTCCACAAAAATCAGATTTCCGGACAACCTGGCAGAAACTTGACAAGTGCACTTTTGCTATTAATGTTCATTTTCCTGCTGAGAGATACAATTTCTGAATTAGTAAAGTGAAGTTTAACAAAGTAGAAGGAAATATGGTCTTCCCAGAAAGGTCAAAGGAAAACTGGATGAAAGCTGGATGAATTTAGGAGGTTCAAAGATGCGGCAGTGAAGCTAGCAAGAATATGTTCAAAGTCCAACAAGTACTTTTATTTTCTCTTTTAACTACAACATGCGATGTTGAAACTGGCTGGAATCTTGTCTGCTACCATATAATGAAGGCTTCCTGTAAAGCTTAGGCACAGAAGGCCTATCAGAAATATCAAATTTGGATAAGGATTTAGCTAAACTGGGAAGAATTGGAAAAAGGTAATTAGGAATGGGTTTCTTGAGAGGAGACAAGGTTGGAGAAAGGTAGGGATCAAAGTGAATGACAGAAGTACAAGCATGGAAAATGGAGAGAAGGGGGGAATAGAAGGGGTTACTTGTATGTAAACAGGCTGCTGACCAGTACACTTGTCTGACTGAGCCCTGCATCTGATCACTGCAGTCTGTCCTATCTTCTTATTAAATTATGTTCTTTATTTCCTGTGCAATTTCACTGTCTGTTCTCTGTGTGTATGTACCTAGATGCCAGCAACTGGAAAAGGGGACACAGATCACAGGGAGTTTGTAGGTTAGGCATGCCGGCAGCTGTAGAAGCTGGAGTGTACTTTCCACTGGTGAGTTTCAATCCTCTGTGTGCATATATGTTTTCACCAGTGAACTCCAAACTTGATTAGCAGAGAAAACGACAGCACTGGCTGTCTGTGTTCATATATGTGAGAGCTGTAGGTGTTTAGGTGTGCCAGGACAACACTGCTTTCTGTCTGTGTTAGTTTTTGTGTCCAGACATGCTGGTGGGGAGTGTATGTGTGTGTATGCATGCATGCACCTCTCCAGATGCATCCCTGGAATACGTGTTCAGTCTTGCTGTTGCCCAGACCTGCCAACAGAAACAGCTGCAGCCACATCCATTGCACTGAGATGGGAGAAACCTCTTGGGTCTGATAGTGCCCACGTTTCAGTTCCAGGGGTGTGGGAAGGCAGAATCCTCACAGCCCAAAGTCCAATGCATATGGCAACCCTTGACAGAAAGGGTTTGTTTCTGACTGTCTGCTCTAAAGCAGAAGGATTTTCAGACAGTTTTCTGCATATTCAGACAACAAGATAAGGCCTGAGATTGTCAGCAAAAGTTTCAAAACTAGTCAGACAAGGAAGATACAAGCATTTGTTTAAATGGCATAAGTAAGCAATCCAAGTGAAAAGAAGTCTTCTCATGAAGTTTTCACATGCTTGGACTCGGCTCATGTATGTGCCTACAGAACTGAGCACACCAAGAGGAGCTGTAGTGCTTGGCCGATTGTTTTTTAGTGTTACCAGATTCAAATTAGTTAATTTAATGTGACATTTCTAAACTAACCCATGTGTAGAGACTGTGTACTTTTGGTTGGTAAAGTTCATTTTACTATGTCCCAAGCTTCTTAATAATATGACAAATATCCCCTTGTCTCTTCTTGATTGTGATATTTTCCTGCATACTATATCCAACAGATCCCACATGGCTAATGAAAAGGAGAAATGCAGGAACTTTAGTATGGACCACACTTAGCAAGTCCAGAGTTAAAGTCTGGGTTCAGCATGGCTGACTGCTCCCTGTAGACTTGTCAGGGGGACACCAGCAGGCCCGTGAGGGCAGGACCTGGCATCCTGGGCTTGTCCAGCTGCCCCAGAGGAGCAGGGCAGCCCCAGTCCCAGAAATAAGGTGCCTCTCTGGGGATGGAGATGGATTGAGGCTAGGCTGGGATATAGGCCTGCAGGTGGGCCTGCAGGAGCTGCAGGAGCTGTGGGAGCTGTGTCATGGCTGGGGCAGGGGCCGAAGGCCTAAGGGAGCTGAAATGAGGTCCTGGGCCATGGGCAGGGTAGGAGGAGCCCCAGGGGTCTGGGCAGGGAAAGCCAGGCCTCATGGTGCCTGCAGGGCCCTGAGAGCTAAAAGCTGAACTTAAAGTCTCAAGTTTAAAATCTTTATTTTGAGCTTCTATGCTATATCTAGGTATTGTGTTTCACATCTGTACTTCTGTCCTGGTTCCGGTGGGGATAGGGTTAATTTTTCCTGGTATTCCATGCCATGTGAGCCACGCCCACCCTGAGCTGCCGGGGGAGGGGGCAGGAAGTTGCTGCTTAAAAGCGGGCTGGGGCGTCCGGGGTCCGGCCGGCCGGCGAGCGGCGGGGGAGCGGTGGTTCTGTAATCGCGTTTGTATATGCCTCTATCCGTGTTGTTGTTGTTGTTTGCTTGTTCCCTTTGCTGTCCTGTTAAACTGCCTTTGTCTCAACCCAAGAGTCTTGCCTTTTCTTACGATTCTTCCTGTATTAGGAAGGCACGAGCGAGCGGCACGTGGTTCTTTGTTGCCGTCTGAGGCTAAACCACAACAGTCCTTTTTGGCGCCCAACGTGGGGCTCGGAGGGTTGAGATAACGACAGAATCCAACTAGAACGTGGAAAAAACGGTTTTGGGTTTTTTTTTGTATGCGTTTATTTTATTAGGTAAATAGTCACTGGTCATCATGTTGCTTGGTTTGTTCTCATGGCTGTGTTACATAAATTCCTATATGGCTTATGTACTCCCTGCGATGCTGTTTACCATGTCTGGAAGAGGGATGAGGATTGTCATTCTGCTGTCCTGTGCGATATCTGTTTATGATATGATAACATCACTGTTCAGACGGCTATTTTGGGGTGTTTATGTGGTTTTGCTGTCCTGTCCGTACATTGGACACCGTCTCTCAGAATTTGTTAATAATTTCCCCAGCCCTTTTGCCTCCCTTTTCTCCTTCGGGTCAGGTATGACAGCTTTTGAGAATTTTGAATATCTTTGGGATACTCAAACCAGCGTGTTCCTAGTGCTATGTCTCCTGAATACATTCCAGGTCTTGTTTAGGGTTAAGCGACTATTTAAGACTACCACCCGGAGATCTGCTCCGAGGCTGGATAGTCAGGGGTGACATGGCATGTGGGAGAGCATGGGCAGGTACCTAGAGAACTACTCACCTCCAATGGTCTGGGACTTCACCCCTGAACAATTACAGGACCCTGATAAAGTGGTAGAATATTTGAAGGGAAAATGCTGTGGCTATTCTAGAGAGGCACAACTCACTGCTCTGTGCTGGGCCCTGGCCAGTATCTACCAGGCACTGCTCAGAATTATGCAGCACCCTCAAGGGGAAGAGATGGAAACCAGACCAGCAGCCCCTGTGGCTGCTGCAGCCCCTGCGTCAGCCCCTGCGGCTGCTGCAGCCCCTGCGACGGACACTGCGGCTACTGCAACCCCCATAGCAGCCACTGCCACTGAACCAGGGAACCAACCCGTGCCGGTATCAGTTGCCCCCATACAGAAGAAGAAGTACACAAAGAAATCAGTTCGCTTAGTAAGAGATGATGATGAACCAGGGTCATCACGAGAGCAGGAGGAAGAGGCAGAACCAGAGATAATTACTCGATCCCTATCCTTGAGTGAGCTGCGGGATATGCGAAAAGATTTCAGCCGACTTTCAGGCGAGCACATTATCACCTGGCTGCTCCGGTGCTGGGATAATGGGGCCAGTAGCCTGGAATTAGAGGGTAGGGAGGCCAGGCAGCTGGGATCCCTGTCTAGGGAAGGTGGCATTGACAAGGCGATTGGGAAAAAGACCCAAGCCCTCAGCCTCTGGAAACGACTCCTGTTAGGCGTGAGAGAGAGGTACCCCTTCAGTGAGGATGTTGTATGTCAGCCAAGCAAGTGGACTACCATGGAAAGAGGTATCCAGTACCTGAGAGAATTAGCCGTGCGGGAGATGATTTATTATGACTTGGACAATGCAGACTTACCCACAGACCCTGATGAGGTGCGATGCACAAGGCCCATGTGGCGGAAGTTTGTACGGAGCGCACCATCGTCATATGCCAACTCCCTGGCAGTAATGGAATGGAAAGGTGAAGAGGGACCAACGGTGGATGAGGTAGCTGGCCAGCTCCGGCGATATGAAGAAAGTCTCTCTTCCCCCCTTGTCTCAGCTGTGGAGAAACTGTCGCGGAAGGTCCAGCAACTTGAAGAGAATATGTCCTACTCCCCACCTGCATGGGCCAGCATCTCAGCTATTAGAAGCAGGCATTTCCCCACTCAAGAGAGAGAGTACAGAGGGTACACACCACGAGGCACCCTGTGGTTCTACCTGCGGGGCCACGGAGAGGACATGAGGAAGTGGGATGGACAACCTACTTCGATCCTGCGGACACGGGTACAGGAGTTGCAAGGAAGGACAACCACAAAAGGGGATCCCTCCAGGAAAAGTGTCGCCCCAGTTTCCAGTGGGCCGTTCCCCAGACAAAGCAGAAGGCCTGATCTTGCTTCTGATCCTCTTGAAGGAACTTCCAAGTCATTTATGCAAGAAGTGAGTAACGGATACTATGATCAGTATTAGAGGGGCCCTGCCTCCGGCCAGGTGGAGGAAAGGGACAACCGGGTTTATTGGACGGTGTGGATTCGATGGCCTGGCACATCAGACCCACAGGAGTATAAGGCTCTAGTGGACACGGGTGCGCAGTGTACTTTAATACCATCAAGCTATAGAGGGGCAGAACCCATTTGTATTTCTGGGGTGACAGGGGGATCCCAAGAGTTGACTGTACTGGAGGCAGAAGTGAGCCTAACTGGGAATGAGTGGCAAAAGCATCCCATTGTGACTGGCCCAGAGGCTCCATGCATCCTTGGTATAGATTACCTCAGGAGAGGGTATTTTAAGGACCCAAAAGGGTACCGCTGGGCCTTTGGCATAGCTGCTTTGGAGACAGAGGAAGTTAAACAGTTGTCTGCCTTGCCTGGTCTCTCGGAGGATTCTTCTGTTGTGGGGTTGTTGAGGGTCGAAGAACAACAGGTGCCGATTGCTACCACAACGGTGCATCGGCGGCAGTATCGCACTAACCGAGACTCTCTGATTCCCATCCATGAGCTGATTCGTCAACTAGAGGTTCAAGGAGTGATCAGCAAGACTCGCTCCCCCTTTAACAGTCCCATATGGCCGGTGCGAAAATCTAATGGAGAGTGGAGGCTAACTGTAGACTATCGTGGTCTGAATGAAGTCACGCCACCGCTGAGTGCTGCCGTGCCGGACATGCTAGAACTCCAGTACGAACTGGAGTCCAAGGCAGCCAAGTGGTATGCCACGATTGATATAGCGAATGCATTCTTCTCAATCCCTTTGGCAGCAGAGTGCAGGCCACAGTTTGCTTTCACTTGGAGGGGCGTCCAATACACCTGGAATCGACTGCCCCAGGGGTGGAAACACAGTCCCACCATTTGCCATGGACTGATCCAGACTGCACTGGAACAGGGTGAAGCTCCAGAACATCTGCAGTACATTGATGACATCATTGTATGGGGAAACACAGCAGAAGAAGTTTTTGAGAAAGGGAGTAAAATAGTCCAAATCCTTCTGAACGCTGGTTTTGCTATAAAGCGAAGTAAGGTCAAGGGACCTGCGCAGGAGATCCAGTTTTTAGGAATAAAATGGCAAGATGGACGCCGTCAGATTCCAATGGATGTGATCAACAAAATAGCAGCTATGTCTCCACCAACTAGTAAAAAGGAAACACAGGCTTTCTTAGGTATTGTTGGTTTTTGGAGAATGCACATCCCAGATTACAGTCAAATTGTAAGCCCTCTGTACCAAGTAACCCGTAAGAAGAATGATTTTAAATGGGGTCCTGAGCAACGACAAGCTTTTGAACAAATCAAACAGGAAATAGTCCATGCAGTGGCCCTGGGGCCAGTACGGGCAGGACAAGATGTTAAAAATGTGCTCTACACCGCAGCCGGGGAGAACGGCCCTACCTGGAGCCTCTGGCAGAAAGCACCAGGGGAGACTCGAGGTCGACCCCTAGGGTTTTGGAGTCGGGGATACAGAGGATCCGAAGCCTGCTACACTCCAACAGAAAAAGAGATCTTGGCAGCATATGAAGGGGTTCGAGCTGCTTCGGAAGTAGTTGGTACAGAAGCACAGCTCCTCTTAGCACCTCGACTGCCGGTGCTGGGTTGGATGTTCAAAGAAAGGGTCCCCACCACACATCATGCAACCGATGCTACATGGAGTAAGTGGATTGCACTGATCACGCAGCGAACTCGAATGGGAAACCCCAGTCGCCCAGGAATTCTGGAAGTGATCATGGACTGGCCAGAAGGCAAGGATTTCGGAATGTCACCAGAGGAGGAGGTGACGCGTGCAGAAGAGGCCCCACCATATAATAAACTGCCAGAAAATGAGAAGAAATATGCCCTGTTCACTGATGGGTCCTGCCGTATTGTGGGAAAGCATCGAAAGTGGAAGGCTGCTGTGTGGAGTCCTACACGACAGGTTGCAGAAGCCAGTGAGGGACAGGGTGAATCGAGCCAGTTTGCAGAGGTGAAGGCCATTCAGCTGGCTTTGGACATTGCTGAGCGAGAAAAATGGCCAGTACTTTATCTCTACACTGACTCATGGATGGTGGCAAATGCTCTGTGGGGGTGGTTACAGCAGTGGAAGCAGGGCAACTGGCAGCGCAGAGGTAAACCCATCTGGGCTGCTGACCTATGGCAAGATATTGCTGCCCGGATAGAGAATCTGGTTGTGAAAGTACGCCATGTGGACGCCCATGTACCGAAGAATCGGGCCACAGAGGAACATCAGAACAACCAGCAGGTGGATCGGGCTGCTAGGATTGAAGTGGCTCAGGTGGATCTGGACTGGCAACATAAGGGTGAACTATTCATAGCTCGGTGGGCCCATGACTCCTCAGGCCATCAAGGGAGAGATGCGACATATAGATGGGCTCGTGACCGAGGGGTGGACTTGACCATGGACACTATTGCACAGGTCATCCATGAATGTGAGACATGCGCTGCGATCAAACAAGCCAAGCGTTTGAAGCCTCTTTGGTATGGAGGGCGATGGCTGAAATACAAATATGGGGAGGCCTGGCAGATTGATTATATCACACTGCCACAAACCCGTCAAGGCAAGCGCTATGTGCTCACAATGGTGGAAGCAACCACTGGATGGCTGGAAACATACCCTGTGCCCCATGCCACTTCCCGGAACACTATCCTGGGCCTTGAAAAGCAAGTCCTGTGGCGACATGGTACCCCAGAGAGAATTGAGTCGGACAACGGGACTCATTTCCGAAACAGCCTCATAGACGCCTGGGCCAAAGAGCATGGTATCGAGTGGGTGTATCACATCCCCTATCACGCACCAGCCTCTGGGAAGATAGAACGATACAATGGACTGTTAAAAACTACACTGAGAGCAATGGGTGGTGGGACTTTCAAACACTGGGATACACATTTAGCAAAAGCTACCTGGCTAGTTAACACCAGGGGATCTAACAATCGGGCTGGCTCTGCCCAATCAAAACTTCCACGTACTGTAGAAGGGGATAAAGTCCCCGTAGTGCACATGAAGAATATGCTAGGGAAGACAGTCTGGGTTAGTCCTGCCTCAGGCAAAGGCAAACCCATCCGTGGGATTGCTTTTGCCCAAGGACCTGGGTGCACTTGGTGGGTGATGCGGCAGGATGGGGAAGTCCGATGTGTACCTCATGGGGATCTGATTTTGGGTAAGAATAGCCAATGAATCAGATTGTGTGCTGTTAATTGCTAAGTAACACTGTCACTGTATATCCTCATTGCTATAATTGCTATCAGTTGTACTACAAGTAAGGCACAGGGATGATGGGATAAGAACTGATCTCAGCAGCTGGCGCCCAGCAGTTTCCTCAAGATCTACATCTTCAGCCCACGGACTGCGTGCATGAGCACACCAGGTGCACCAGTCACAAGCTCCAAAAAATACAGCATGCAACAGACCAGCACCACCCAGCATCTCACCTGCCCTGAGAGACTGTTCTAACAGATGGAGGCCAAAGCCGTGGATTAAAAGAACTCAACGGACACTTTGGAGGGATGGCCCATAAACTAAGGGCATTATATGCGTGTGTATATATATATATATAACAGGGGAAAGTGGTGGCAATTCATTGGAACCTGTTAGGCATGGCATAGATGGTATGGAATAAGGGGTGGATAATGTCCTGGTTCTGGTGGGGATAGGGTTAATTTTTCCTGGTATTCCATGCCATGTGAGCCACGCCCACCCTGAGCTGCCGGGGGAGGGGGCAGGAAGTTGCTGCTTAAAAGCGGGCTGGGGCGTCCCGGGTCCGGCCGGCCGGCGAGCGGCGTGGGAGCGGCGGGGAGCGGCGGTTCCGTAATCGCGTTTGTATATGCCTCTATCCGTGTTGTTGTTGTTGTTTGCTTGTTCCCTTTGCTGTCCTGTTAAACTGCCTTTGTCTCAACCCAAGAGTCTTGCCTTTTCTTACGATTCTTCCTGTATTAGGAAGGCACGAGCGAGCGGCACGTGGTTCTTTGTTGCCGTCTGAGGCTAAACCACAACACTTCTCAGATATTGAGTTTGCTCGACTATATTCTGATTAAACAAAGGAGAAATATATAAGATGACTTGTTTCCTTAACACATTTTCAGAATGGAATGGAAGAACTGTTTCTTATACATTGGAACTCTTTGTATCTTCTCAGCAATTTCATATTTCCATACTGTTTCTTTACTTTTGATCTTTACTACTACTGTAATTCAAATTTAAGATAACATGCAATCCATCATGTGAGACCACTCACTATAGAATAGACTTTTTTTTTTTCTTTATAATATTATTAAATATTCACCATCACTCACCAGAGATGGAGTAAGGGTCTGTCTTATGTCGTCTGTGAGACAAAAATAGACTGTGTTGTGGGAGATGGATGACTATGACACCTACTACAGATTTTGCAGTAATGCTTGTTCTTACTTGCAGGGCACTCAGAATTGATGGGTAGTGATAAAAAATTCCAAAGGTCAGTAAAAGATGAATGACACATAGAATGGATGGGCAATTTTCTACATTTCTAATGACTGTACCCATGAGGCTTTTAGAGGGGCAATCTAAAAATAAACTCTCTATATTGTTTCTTTATTTTATCTTTGTTTTAATCTGAAAATATCTTAGCTAGTACCTAGTTCTATATTCATAGAATCGTAGAATCATAGAACGGTTAGAGTTGGAAGGGACATTAAAGATCATCTAGTTCCAAACACCCTGCCATCGGAAGGGACACCTTCCTCTAGACCTGGTTGATCAAAGCCCCATCCATCCTGGCCTTCAACATTTCCAGGGATGGGGCATCCACAACTTCCCTGGGCAACCTGTTCCACTGTCTCACCACGCTCTAATCTAAATATCCCCTCTTTCAGTTTGAAACTGTTACCCCTCATCCCAATATTGGTCCCAGTACTGACCCCTGAGAAACATCATTCATGACTGCTTGGCACTTGGGCATTGAGCCATTTACCACAATTGTTTGGTTGTGGCCATCCAGACAATTCCTTATCCACCAAGTAGCCCATCCATCAAATCCATATCTCTTCAATTTAGAGACAAGGGTGTTGTGCAGGACGGTGTCAAATGCTTTGCACAAGTCCAAGTAGATGATGCCAGTTGCTCTTCCCTTATTCACCAATGCTGGAAATGTTATAGAAGGCCACCAAATTTTTCAGACACGATTTGCCCTTAGTGAAGTCCATGTCGGCTGTCATCGATCATCTCCTTATCTTCTATGTGCTTAGCATGGTTTCCAGGTGGATCTGCCCCATGATCTTGCCAGGCACAGAGGTTAGACTGACTGGCCTGTAGTTCCCTGAGTCTTCCTTTTTTCTCTTTTTAAAAATGGGGGTTATGTTTCCCTTTTTCCAGGCAATTGGAACTTTAATGGACTTCCATGACTTCTCAAATACAATGCCTAGTGGCGTAGCATCTTCATCCACCAGTTCCCTCAGGACCTGCAGATGAACCTCATCAGGTCCCATGGACTTATGCACCTTCAGGTTCTTCAGAAGGTCTCAAACATGGTCGTTTCCTACATTCTCCCAGTCCCTGCCTTAGCTTTTTGCATCTTGCATGGTATGGCTAGAGCTCTTGCTAGTGAACATCAAGGCAAAGACATCATTGAGTACCTCAGCCTTCTCCATATCCCAGGTGACCGGGGCTCCCATTTCGTTCCAGAGGGTGCCCACATTTTCCTTAGTCTTCCTTTTATCACTGACGTACCTGTAAAAGCTTCTCTTGTTGCCCTTGATGCCCCTGGCCAGATTTAATTCTATCAGGGATTTAGCTTTCCTAACTCGATCCCTGGCTGCTTGGACAATTTCTCTGTATTCCTTCCAGGCTACATGTCCTTCCTTCCACCCTCTGTAGGCTTTCTTTTTGAGTTTGAATTTTTCCAGGAGCTCCTCGTTCATCCATGCAGGCCTCCTGGTGGTTTTGCCTGACTTCCTCTTTGTTGGGATGCAACAGCTCTGAGCTAGGAAGAGGTGATCCTTGAATATTAACCATCTTTCTTGGGTTAACCAGCCCCTCTTCCCTCCAGGGCTTTATTCCATGGTACTCTACCAAAGAGATCCCTGAGGGGCCAAATTCTGCCCTTCTGGAGTCCAGGGTAGTGAGCTTATTGTGTGCCCTGCTCGCTGCCCTAAGGATCTTGAACTCCACCATCTCACAGTCACTGCAGCTAAGGTTGCCCTTGAGCTTCACATTACCCACCATCCACTCCTTGTTGGTGAGAACAAGGTCCAGCATAGTACCTCTCCTTGTTGGCTTCTCTGTCACTTGTAGAAAGAAGTTATCACCAGCACATTCCAGGAACTTCCTGGATTGCTTATGCTGTGCTCTGTTGTCCCTCTGACAGATATCAGGGTGGTTGAAGTCCCCTATAAGGAATAGGGCTTGTGAACATGAGACTGCTCCTATCTTTCTATAGAGGCCATCATACACTCAGTCTTCCTGGTCAGGTAGCCTGTAGCAAACCCTCACTGTAATAACACCTGTCCCTGCCCTCCCTTTAAACCTGACCCATAAGCTCTTGGTTGTCTCCTCACTCATTCCTGGGTGGTGCGCCATGCACTCTACCTGAACATTGACATGGAGGGCATCACCCCCTCCCACCACGTCTCCCTGATGCCAATAAGATCATAGCCCTGCAGACGTGTGCACATCTCTGACTCCTCTTGTTTATTCCCCATGCTACATGTGTTTGCATTGAGGCATTTAAGTTGGCCCCACAATTAAGGTAACTTACTGGCTGGAGGGGCTGGTATTCCTTTGTGCTGCACTCCAGGCACTCTCCTGTTGATTTGTGACCCTTCTCCAGGTTCTGGGCATCTATTACTGCCATTGTCATCATACTGGTAGGAGTGGGATGGATTGAGGCTTCCCTCCCCCAGCATCTTTAGTTTAAAGCTCTCTTCAGGAGCTTGGCAAACCTCTGACTGAAGATACTCTTCCCCTTCTCTGACAAGTGGACCTCACCAAGCCCCAGTAGACCAGGTTTCTCCAAGTGAGTCCCATGGTCTAAGTAGCCAAACCCATGGCTGTGGCAGCAGTCCTGTAGACTTTTGTTGGTTTGCCAGATTTGTTTGTCCCTATCAGCCTTCTTCCCTTTGACCGTGAGGAGTGACGAAAAATTTACCTGCATCCCAGAGTCCCTGACTGCTGCTCCTCAGGCTGCTACTGGCTGTATCACTGGTGTCCACGTGAAACAACAACAGCAGATAATAGTCAGAGGACTGTATGAGTCTTGGTAGTCTCCCTGTGACATCCCCAGTACGAGGCCCCAGTAAGCAACACACCTCCCTAGTGAGTGCATCAGGTCAGAAAATGGGTGCCTCTGTACCTCTCAAAGAGTCTCCTACTACTAACACCCATTGTCTTTTCTTAGTTGGACTGGTTTGTTATATGGGGACCTGATCAGTTTGCTTTACTCAGCTCCAGTGCCTCTCCTGATGCAGTGGGTCTTCCCTTTTCACTCTGCAAAACTGTGAAGCAGTTCTGCAAGGGCAGAAGTTAATGGTTTACAGTTGTTGATGTCTTTGTCTGTTACAGCTCTTACAGAACTTGTTTAACATTGTAAAAACCTCTTTGCTTCAAATGCCATACATCTGAAGAAATATTGGGCAAAGTGTAGATTTTCAGGTGGACCAGAAAACAAAGCCTAAATACTTACTGGCAAAAAATATTAATTAATGTGATCTTATCTTAAAACATATAAATTTCATTAAGAAGGTTTGAATGGTTCAAAAATCATTATATTTATCCTGTATTTCATTCTTCCATAAACATACTATTTCCAGAGTTTGGGGCTTTGTTGTAATCTCTTCTGACATACATATTTCAAATTATTTTCTTTGAACTAAAATAACAGTGTAGTCAACACTGATCTCATGCTGTGTATATTATCCTCCCATCTTGAAAGATGTTTTATTACTAATTTTTTTTTTTTTTAAATATAAAGTCTAATCTAGGATATAAGGATGCCCGAACAGAGATGGGATTGTCTGCATATTTTCTGTTTTCACATGTACTGAACTGGGCAAAAAGATTTCCCACAGAAAACTCACTAACCTACTTTCAGGTCACGCATTTAAATGTAGTATAGATTTATTTGAATAAGAAAGCAATAGGTATTTGGAGCACTCTCTTTTATGATAAGGGAAGAAGAGAATCTGTATTTTCAAGAGCAAAGATTATTTTTCAATTTAGTGTTTCAGACTTGCAGTCAATGGACCAGCATATTGATTTTATTATTGATCTTGCTATTGACCTAGAAGCAAATCCAACGCTCAAATAAATTAGGGTCAATTTAAGTGTTGCAATACATGCAAAGAATATTTAAAATGGATTGAATACGCTTCATGTGAAATATGTATTTCTGTCCTGCTGTTTAACAACAGTATGGTCTACTGCATGTGCCTTACACCTGAGGCACATTGTGCTTCCCATGTATTTGCCTTTGAACAAGTAACCCTTAGTTCCTCTAGTGTAAGGTACAAGCAATGATTCTTAATTACTAGGCGTGAAAATGTATTATGGAGATGCAGAATTTCATGGGCAAAAGTAAAAAAAATAAATAGCATTGTTATACTTGTAAACCTAATCATGAGATAACCCATACATTTTTAGAAGTATTCTTTTCTTGGCTTTGCAGAAATATAAACAAGAAGGGGAAGATAAAAGGTAGGGCAATTTTGATGTCAAAGGGCAATAGGTTAAAGAGGATCAGAAGCTGGGGGTTCATTTGAAGACAGCTGTGGAATAAAACGACCCTTCTGTTACACATAGAGATATAATCAATACCTCTCTCGAATCACAGATGAGAAAAAGAGTGATCCATGGATTGTTGAAAACATAGTAATAACTTCTGGATTTTTTGTTTCACTTATATTATCTGATGTTCTCTATTTTCTCTGATATAAATTTTCTATTAAAAATAAATGTCAAAAGAACATTTTAAAAGATATTGCCAAGGCCATACTTATTCTCATTATAGTTCTTCTTTGTATGATGAAAAAGGTGTACTCACACTGGGAAGCTACCAGTTGACGATAATCAGTTTCAACATCAACATTGCCTGATGAGTGATGTGCTGTAAATTATGTACCTATTATCCTCAGTTGTCTTAGAATCTCTTTCCTTAAATCAGTCATCTTTTTCTACCAGAGGCAAAGCCGTAAAAAGAAAAATATTGGTGCTTCTTTCTCAGCATTCTTACACTTTGTATAGTCATTTATACCCAGGCAAGCATAAAGCAAAACAAACCTATTTATGTCCTGAAGGGCTTCTGTTATCATTTTGCATTTAAGGTAACATTGCACAACACCTAATGGATATAGTGAAGATTCAAACCTGTGCAGCCTAAGCTCTGTCTGTGACAGAAAATTTTTATCTGCCATTTTTCACCAAAGGAGATGCTGTGCTTCACCTTCAAATCATGTAAGTGACAATAAGGGGCAAAGGACAAAAGAGCTGTGCTGGTATTTCATGGAGAGATGAGAGAATGTTATAAAGATAAGTATTATTTAACATCAGCTATTGCAGCAAGACAAGCATGATCCCTCAGTAAACAAACAAAAAAGGGGTATTTAAAGTGTCTTTCTGCAAAGCAGAGAAGCTGTCTTGTCTCCAGATATAGTAAAATGAAAGTATCTCTAGCTCTAGTAAAGAAAAACAAAATCTTTTCTGCATGGTTGCTGCAATGAATGTGGATCACTGCTCTGAGAGGTCATACAGCTTCTTTAATGCTTCATGAATTTTATCTGCATCATCAGCAGAGATCTTTATCTCAGCGAGTAACAGGTCATTCTTAACAACCTTTAATAAAAGGAATATTAGCCATTCAGCTGTTGTGAACACAAACGCTGTAGTAGGCAACATTTTCAAAAGTAGGTGATCTAGTTCATACTTAAGGACTCAAATAACTTTTAATACCTAAATATGAAACTAAAAATAATAAACAATAAAATAAAAATATACAATAAATAATAGTAAACAATAACAATAAAAATCCAAATTTGAAGATTTTAGTCACTATCAGTGGTGCTTCTCTGGTTAATCTTTGACAATCTTTAAGGTAAAATATTTTCTAAAATAGTCTTGTTTCTTTATTGCTATTGAAAAAATCTTGTTGCCACATTCATTTTAAAAAAAAAAATAATCAAAATTATAGCACTAAAAGTATCTCGTAACTTCTGAAATAAAGGATTCTTAAAATTATCTTTGGCGATCACATGCAAGTACATTTCCATTATGTATATATCCAATTTAAGATTTGCCTTGCAGTAATGCCTCTAAAAAGAAGGGCAGTTAATGCCCAAATGAAGTGCTCTCATAATAAGATGCACCTTAGAACATGAACACAAGGTTCTCAGGTTAGCTTAGTATTCACTGTTGACTACTGTTGAACCATATCTTTGGTTCTCTTCTGGACTAAATGTAGAGGAAATCAGGCTGTGAAAGGATAAAGGAAGTCATCACTGTTAGATTTTTTTTTTTTTCTCTACTGTGCTACAAAGTTCATTGATCTACGTAAAGTGCTTCCTATAATCTTGTGCTTTTCTTAGAAAGAATGTGGTAAAATCTATCCATGCACGTGGAAAAAAGTATTAGTCATCCCGTGAATAGTAATCATTATGCAATAGTCCTAAAACCAATTTACAGATGTGCCTAATTTCAGCTCCCTATAAAATCATTTTGATGTCATTGAGATAGCTCACAGACTTAAAGCTATATTAAGCACTCTGCAAAAAAAAATCTTAGAGGAGTAGAGCTTTATTGATAACATCTAAAAAGCAGGACATTGTGGTGTTTATTTGTCCTGCAATACAGTATGAGATTAGATGAAAAGATGCTGTAAACAGTGAATGCTTTTTAGTAAGTTTCAAAGAACCCTGCACTTAGAGATGTGGTTGCAGATGGGGCAAGAGTGATAGGACTTAAGTTATTAGCGAGTTACAAATCTGAAAATCAAGTTTGTTCTTCAGCTACAGTTGTGGTGTAGTTGGGGATCAGCACTAAAGTGAGGTATATGGAAAATAAGGAGGTGATTGGTGACAGCCAACATGGCTTCACTTAGGGAAAATTGTGCCTGACAAATTTGGTGGCCTTTTACAATGGGGTTACAGAGTTGGTGGATAAGGGAAGAGCGACTGACGTCATCTACCTGGACTTATGCAAAGCATTTAACACTGTCCCGCGTGACATCCTTGACTCTAAACTGGAGAGACATGGATTTGATGGATTGACCACTCGGTGGATAAGGAACTGGCTAGATGGCTGCACTCAAAGGATTGTGGTCAACAGCACAATGTCCAAGTGATAACCAGTGATGAGTGGCATTCCTCAGAGGCTGGTACTGGGACCAGTGCTGTTTAATATGTTTGTTGGTGACATGGACAGTGGGATTCAGTGCACCCTCACCAAGTTTGCCGATGACACCAAGCTGTGTGGTTTGGTTGCCATGCTGGAGGGAAGGGATGCCATCCGGAGGGACCTGGACAGGCTTGAGAGGTGGGCCCATGCAAACCTCATGAAATTCAACAAGATCAAGCTCAAGGTCCTGCACCTGGGTTGTGGCAATCCCAAGCGCAAATACAGGTTGGGCGGAGAATGCCTTGAGAGCAGCCCTGAAGAAAAGGACCTGGGGGCATTGGTGGATGAGAAGCTCAACATGAGCCAGCAATGTGTACTGGAAGCCCAGAAAGGAAAACACATCCTGGGCTGCATCAAAAGAAACATCGCCAGCAGGTCAAGGGAGGTGATTCTGCCCCTCTGCTCCACTCTTATGAGACCCCCCCTGGAGTACTGCGTCCAACTCTGGGGCCCTCAGCGCAGGAAGGACAGAGACCTGTTGAAATGAGTCCAGCGGAGGGCCACAAAGCTGATCAGAGGGATAGAGCACCTCTGCTATGATGACAGGCTGAGAGAGTTGGGGTTGTTCAGCCTAGAGAAGAGATGGCTCCAGGGAGACCTTATAGCAACTTTCCAGTACCTGAAGGGGACCTACAGGAAGGATGGGGAGGGACTCCTTATGAGGGAGTGTAGCAATAGGATGAGGGGTAACGGTTTTAAACTGAGAGAGGGGAGATTTACATTAGATATTAGGAAGAAAATCTTTACTGTGAGGGTGGTGAGACAGTGGAATAGGTTGCCCAGAGGAGTTGTGGAAGCCCCTTCCCTGGAAGTGTTGAAGGCCAGGTTGGATGGTGTTTTGAGCAACCAGGTCTAGAGGAAGGTGTCCCTTCCAATGGCAGGGTGTTTGGAACTAGATGATCTTGAATGTCCCTTCCAACTCTAACCATTCTATGATTCTTTGACTATTTTTGTGTGTTTATTGACAGGAGCGTAAATGATTCATTCCTTGGGTGGTCCAGGAACTCCCCAGCGAGTCATCTGAATAGATGAGGTAATGGACTGATCTGATGTGAGACAACAGACCAGCTGCAATCATAGAATCATAGAATGGTTTATGTTTATATCTAGTTCCAACCCCCCTGCTATGGGCAGGGTCACCTCCAACTAGACCAGGCTGCTCAAAGCCTCATCCATCCTGCTCTTGAACACTTCCAGGGATGGGGAGTCCAAATATCTTCAGACTTACTGAGGGTGCACTCAATCCCCTCGTCCAGATCATGGATAAAGATATTAAAGAGAACTGGCCCCAATACTGAGCCCTGGGGAACACCACACATGACCGGCTGCCAACTGGATTTAACTCCATTCACCACCACTCTCTGGGGCTGGCCCTCCAGCCATTTTTTAACCCAGTGAAGAGTACTCCTATCCAAGCCATGGGCAGCCAGTTTCTCCAAGAGGATGCTGTGGGAAACTGTATCAAAGGCCTTACTAAAGTCCAGGTAAACAACATCCACAGCCTTTCCCTCATCCACCAAGTGGGTCATTTTGTCATAGAAGGAGAGCAGGTTTGTCAAGCTGGGCCTGATCACCTGTCTGTACTTTATGAGCTGCATAATGGCACTCAGGATGATCTTTCCAGGCATTGAGGTCAGACTGTCTACAGGTCTGTAGTTCCCCGGATCATCCTTCCAGCCCTTCTTGTGGATGGGCATCACATTTGCTAGATGCCAATCTTAAGGTGTATTAACTGATGCATGTGTTGAGGTGGTCACGTTGGACTGTTGACGTGTTCACACAGAACCTGGGGACACATGGATAATAAACACTGAGAACAGTGGTTTGAAGATTTTCTCCAAGTCCAGCTGAAGATGTCAGTGCAAGAACCCTTGCAACAGAGGTTCTCATCACCACTGGACAGTGACTGACTATCCTCTTTGAGAGACTTGATTCTCTGCACAATAGCTCAATTAATTGATTCTCCTTTCCAGTAGCTCAATAAATTATCTTTCACTTCTTTAACACTCTGAGTGTCCATGCAAAACAGAAAAAAATTGGAAATGCACAATTAAGCTGTAGTATGACTAGATTTGTTAGCAATACAGTCATATTAATATATCAACTCATCAGACTGATGCTGTCTTAGTTTTTTTCTAGATATGACATTAGCTGATTTCAGATTAGTTATTCCAGCAATTTAGTATAAGACCTCAGGTGCATCATTTCTTTCAGTGTTGGTATTTCACTTTACAGATAAAGAAACATTTTCTTACCCTTTGCTTCAATTAGTTCTGACAAGAAAAAGAAACTGCTTCTTCTCAGTAAAAGGCAAGATGCTACAAAAACTATGAGATATTAGCAAAGTTGATAGAGTATATAAACTTTTGAGATGAAAACTGGGAAACTGCATTAACAGCCTGATTTAATATTGTATGGGAATTCAAAGAATCATTATAGGAAATAAAACATACAATTTGATTTGGGATATTAACTTTAAATACATTTGTAGTAAGTGAAAAGCTTATTTTTCATTATAGTTGTTGGATGGCTGACTACAGGAATAGCATCCTGCAGTGCACACAGCTCTCTTGCTAAAGAGCTAGTTTGAAATATTGGAGAACTAGACCTAGCATGATTCCTTTGATAAATGGAGTATAGCTCCAGATTTTAAGAATTGTAATTTACATAGTTTTTCTTGTGGATATTTTGGGCCCATCACTTTGGAACTAATCAATTAACATAAAATTTTACTTGGTGCTGCTAAATGGTCTGAAAATAATAGTATCTATTGTGTTATAGTTCCTCAAATGCTCCATTTTTGATTTTGGACAAGTGATTATATAAAAGCTGATGAACTGATTAAAAAGTTAAACTATCACAATCATGATTTACATTTTTTTAAAATTGTAATTAATTTATATTAATTGAGAGCTCTTGAGCAGCAAGTGACAAACAAAATCTCATCAATGATCAGCTTAATGTCACATGCTCTGGAGCTCAGGTTGGACACCATTACACAAAACGTAATACCATTAAACAAAATACTATTACACAAAAAGTAAGAGCTTTTTGCTGTTGGGATCCTGCCCAAGACCAGCATCAATTCCTTGAGAATAATCTGTTTGTTGGTAGTATGGAGAAAAATACCCTGTGACAGAATTAACTCCAGATGTATTTTTTTAGCTTAATCCTGGGCATTTCAGGCCTTATATCCAGTATAAAGTAGATGTCACATGCTTGTGGGTTATAGTAATAATCTAGAACTCAGTTATTCTTACGGTAACTACAGTGAGGAAAGAGTATAGACAATCCTTCCATATAAGGTCTGTAACAACCTTAGAAATCCAACAGAGGCTAGGAACTAACTCATGGAATTATCTGACTTGTGGAGTAGACAGACAAAAACTACACACAAAGTTTAACTCTTAAGAAGCAGGGGATGTAAAGAATATGAAATCTCTTAAATTTGTTTATTTTTTTTTATCAGAAAACTGATGCTTGGCTTTACCAAGATGCTTGAAGAAAAATCTGGGAAAAAAAAAAAGGATAAATAATGAATTGTATGTTAAAAATAACCAACATATTTCAAATTAAAATATCTGATTTGAACTCTAAATTTTACTGCTGAGTTTTATATATTTTTTTCATTTACTTTCTGTTTATTTTTCAAGAGAATGTTGGCTTCTGTTAATTGAATAGCCTTAAGCTCAGACAATATTTCCAATACCCAAAAAAAGGTTACTTTAACCTCCTGTTGTGGTGCTACCCCTCATTAATTATAGCAATTATGTAGTGGTCTCTGGTTTCCAATTATGAAGAGTGTTACCTCTCAAAAATTCCACAACATTCCTTTCAGAGTAAAATTTAGAATACAAGATTCCAGTTCAAGAAAATTTTCATTCTAGATTTTTCTTCATTAACTTAAAGTTATTTCTTTATTTAATTATAGGTTCTGTGTAGTGTATTAGTGTATTAGTAACTGGTTATCAGTTATATGTATTTTTTTTGTGTTCCAGAATTTAAGGCAAATGTATATGTATGCCTACCATGCACAAAACCACATTTAAATGTTCCTGCTTACCTGTCTTACGCTAAAAACTGAAATTCTACAGCTCCTCAGCCCATAGCAGCTAAACACTTTTTAATATCTCCAGAAAGCAAACCTAAAATATCATATTGTTTACTTAGAGAAAAGCTTCTACTATGAGAAGAAAGTATCTCCTTTTTTAGACAAAATTTCTCTAAATTTCTATATATATAAAAATGAAACATTATGAGCATACATCTGTAAATAACATACTGTACAATGTGAATTGATTTCCTGAGGAAGGTACAGAAAGATACTGCTACTGGTACAGCTGGGAAATGGTGGTGTAAAGGTGACTTAAGCTTTAAAGATGGCTGCCTGGTTCTGGGGTTTGGCCTTTGCTCTTGACATATCCAGAGCAGCCTTGGAGTTCCTCAACACTGTGTTATTTGTGAACAACTCCTAAGAGTCATTCTGCTGACTAGAGAATCATAGCAGTACAGGGGAAATTTAATTTTGTCCTTTTCCCTCATGATGCACTGTGTACTGAAGACTGGAGTTAAATTAGCAGTTTTAAGGTCATTCCGTATGGACTCAAAAATCCTCAAGTGTTGTTGAAATCCTTAGATGATTTTAAAATCGTATTCATATCTCCACTACACTGGAGCACGCTTTTTTATTTTTTATAGTGAGTTTTCTTTAAATACATGTACGAGATCTGGTTGAGATGGGCTTATTTTCTTCGTAGCAGCCAGTAGAGTGCTATGGGACTCTAAAACATTCATTTCTGGCACAATTACAGAATGACAGAATGATAGGGTTTGGAAGGGACCTCTGGAGATCATCGAGTCCAGAGCAGGTTCCATTATATTCCCTGGTATTCTTTTTGTTTGTGATACTTGGACATGCTTATTTGGTTGAAGTAAACTAACTATACAGTGGGCCTTAGTGGAACTCATCATTCATTGTTCATTTTGGGATCTTTTATTTTGCAAAAATGCAATCAGTCCTTTAAGCTGATGTCTATTTGGAAGGGGAAAAGAAAATAACAAGATTTTTCCATCATTCCCAGGAAGATAAATTGAGCCTTCTTCCTAGAGCTTGTGAAGTTAGTAATATGACATGTGGGAAAATCAAAAACTTTCATAAAACATAGTATTAGTTTGCTGACTCACAAATTTTTTGGAGATGTCAAGAAATTTGATGTTTTTCTTAAAGTTTCATATCTCTCAATTTTTTCTGTTATAAAGAACATGCATCTCCAACTATAAAGTTTCTCGCTCTCTTCTCTACTTTTTTACATGTATATACACATATCTATTATTTCTGTAGGCTGAAGTTATGATTTTGGTAGGACTGGTTTAATTTTTTAAATGCTCAAGGCTGGCAATATTACCTTGAGCATTTATATATTTCTTGGACTGTGTGACGTGTAAAGAAGCCTTCTAGGACCAAACACAGATTTTTCTTTGCCTGTGTTACTAGTAATCACTAGGAAGAAAAAAACTAAGAACAATTGCAGTTTTATAAGTGTCAATACAAACCACCTTTTCTGTCAAAGGACATAATGGTTTTTCAGTTTCTATGGTAGAGACATATAAAGACAAAGACAACAGGAAGCACAATGGAGATGGGGCTGGAAATTAACGGAAGCATGGTTAAAGTTAATTTCAGTGGAATTTTCAGATGCTAAAGTACCTTATAAATATGCTTTTCAACAAAATAGAATTATATAAAGAGGAAATTTTATAGAGAATCCTCTCCAGTTCATAGTTTGTACTATTTTTTCCCGCAACGACGCTAGCATTGGTTTTAATCAATTTAATTAAAAATAAGAATTTAGGTGGCCAGAACTGTAATCCAGATTGACAGAGGAAGTAAATACAATGCTGCCTGGAGGATTTTTTTCAATATTGTGTTCCCAGGCCAGCAGTTAAGGTTAATGAGTTTAGGAGAATCAAGTAGCAGGGAAGGAAAGAGATTTGTCTTTCAGAATCTCTCTTGTTTTCTGAGCAGCTGTACTTCCTTGACTCAGCTCAAATGACTTAGTTTCTGGGGAAGGGAGTACAAGTGGACCAGACAGATATATAGTGAGTTGCTTTCAGTGCACCATTATTGCCTGTTTCCTCAGAGAAAAAAAAAATGGATCCGTCGCACCTGCAATACCTACTCAGTGATGTTCTGGGACTTGAGGCTCAGAAAGCTGGAGAGATGTTATGCTAGATTGAAGCCTAGGACTTTAACATGGGTAATTGGTTCATTTATTGGTAGTGTTGAATTTAATGCTTACACTCAAAGGTATTGCTTATCTGCTGGAATCTATTTTGGAGGCAGTAAGGCTCGAAAATCCAGTCTGACATCCTGTGAAAACTTGACATTTAACAAAAAATATGTAAGCTAACAAACTCTGGACTGGTGTCAGAAATGTGGAAGGCTTCTTCTATCTGTTAATTTAGTAGGAATAGTTGTTTAAATGCTCTATACCTGTCACCTTTGGCAGTAGTTTGGAAATTGCAACCAAGATTTTTTGGACATTTTATAAGGGCTGATACCAACTGTTTTAGTCTTTTCAATCATGCTTTTAAATATGCTTGACTCTTATAGTTGTATAGTACAACTGAGCAGGTGGACAGAGTATTTTTTTCTGATTTTTTTTTTCCCGTGCTCAATTCCATTGTTATATAATAGCTAAATAGGATGAACTGCTATTTTAATTTCTTGGCTTCATTTACTGGTTTCCAGGTTTTGTAGGGAATCATAGAATCATAAAATCATTTAAGTTGGAAAAGACCTTTGGGATCATCGAGTCCAACCATCAACCCCACTCTACAAAGTTCTCCCCTACACCATATCCCCTAATATCACATTTAAACGACTGTTAATGAATAATACCAGGATAGTTCTATAAGTCCCAAAATAGATCAGAGTAAGTAGTAAAGAGGCTTATTACAGACTTCTGTAATATTAAAATAAATACAAGTATGATAGATGATGATCTGGTATACCAACATATACTTGCAGTAACTCACATGCAAATAACAGAATTGCTAAAAAAGAAAATAGTTACTTTGAACTTAATATCAGAAAAAATGGACAAAACTTTCTTGCAGCAAATTCCTGCTTTTTTGATCAGCAAAAGGAAATAAAATAACGCAGCCTAAACATAATCTTCAAATGAGCAAGCACCTTTACATTAGGAGACTTTTGATTTGAGGAAAAAAAAAAAAAAAAAACAAACAAAAAACAAACAACCCCACAACTTAATTTTTCTGTATTGTTGCAAATCCATGAAAACACTTACCCTAATTCTAAACTGGAATATACCATATGTATCACTTCAATTTTTATAAATTTGTTTACATAAGTGTTCTACATCTGGCTCTCAGCTGGGTATCCTAAAACAGTAGACATCTCCTCATGTGAGCCAAATCTGTCTCTGATCTATATAATTATAAAGGTGATAAATGTGTAATAACAATTTTCTTCTAAGCCACTTATTTAACAAGGGTTTGCAGCATGTCAATGTTCACTCTGAAATTTGAGAATTACTTTGTGAGTAGATGCTTTAGTGTAGTACATGTGTTGCAAGTGCAAATTTTTGTTGTATGACAGTGTTTGAACAGATATGAAATAGAAAACATGCTAAAATAAAAATGTATCGTAAAAAATATAAGTACGTCTCTAGGGTTTTTTTTTTTGTTTGTTTGGCCACTAGAGGAACATCTGTTGTGGGTTTGTTTTTCACTTTTATATGTGGTAATAAAGGTATAAACGTGTTATATATATGACTGTGTTTTTCTTGTTCCTGTCCTCCTATGTTACAATTTGCACTTTATTACAGTCTGTCCATGATCTTAAAAAATTTTTATCTCCCTTTTTTTCTTCTCTTGAATAAGTTTAAATGTATCTTGCTTTTCTCATCATCTGTGTATTCTTAAATAAAATTGACATACAGCTACCACTATCAACATAACTAGTTGATATGACTGAAATCCGAGATATCAGAGTGCAAAATAATTTCTAATCAAGCACAGTAATTTCTGTTTTCATATTCTAAACATTTTAATCACCATAATAGGCATCTTTAAGCACATAGAACAGATTGAAATAGCTTCAAATCTCTGTTTGTGTAAATAAGGCCTTAATCAGTACAGTACTCATTTTAGGCTACATATACTTTATTTTATAAATTGTCTAAGTACATTCAGTAAATAGAGTAAAACCTTTTGGGAAATAGTCAAGCCAGGGTTATAGTCAGGCAAATGTCACCCTTATCTTCAAAAAAAGTGAGAAAGAAGATCCAGGGAACTACAGGCCAGTCAGCATAACCTCAGTCCTAATAAGATTTTGGAGGAATTTTTCCTGAAAGTATGTCTAGGCACATGAAGGAAAGAAGGAGTTTGGGAACAGTCAGCATCAATTTACCAAGGACATATAGTGCCTGATGAACCTGACAGTTTTCCATAATGAGATGACATACTAGTGAATAAGGGGAGAACATCAGATGATGATTTTAGAACTGGAGAATGTTATAGATAAAGAAAACTCCATGCATTTGTTTTAAATTTTAATAAAACACTGTTAAATTCTTGACCAAGTGAACACCATTGTTAAAACTTAAAAATAAACTACCTTTTCAAATAAATTACCAATCATATCCAAATGCAGATTTTAACTTATATTTACCTAACAATATGAAAATATTCCAAAATAACACCACCATATAAGTTTGCTCTAATATTCCTCTTTTGATTTGTTCTCTGGCACATTTTTATGTTGTGGACAGTTATGGGACCATATGCATTCCTTTAAATTTTTAAATGTAAAATATATTCAGATGCCCTTCAGAAAACTGTTGAGTATCAATTTAAACTGATGTTCATCTACCTAGGTTATTCATTTTCTTCCTTGGATGTTCAGAAATCCTTTACTTCTGACCTTTGAAATAAAAAAGCATTTATAACAATTTTCATTTAAGATGTGTTGACTAAAGTAGAGCATGATTTGTCTATTAATGGTATGAAGCATCCACAACTTAAGAAAAGGTCTGTTATGGCCCCCTGGTGCACCATTATAATGTATATCCAGCCAGAAGATTACAGAAACAACCAGAGCTTTACAGAGCCAGAGTCTTCATTAGGATAGAAAGCATTATTAATGATATGCTACTTAATTTGCTCTTTCACTTACTCTTCTGATCCTCATGCAATGGCAAAAAGGTCAGTTTTAACACAAAGCTACCTTGGAAGATTCAGGAGATGTGTGTTGATGGGTGGGGTTGCTGATGTCAACAGCCTAAATAGTTAGCAGGAAAAAAAATGAAGAAAATGTCTGTGAAAAATATTGACAAAGAGATTGCCTGCCAGCCTGGGAGCTGTAAGCCTGGGAACTAAGTTGGGAACCAGAAACATCCTTGAAAAGTGCAGTTGGCATCTTTGAGGTACAACTGGGTACCTAGAAAGGGGAGACATCCTGAGATACCATCGACAAGCGTAAAAACAATAACACTGTAATAGCAACTTATGTGAAAAAGTGGAAACAGTCTGGGAAAATCTGTTTCCTTTAGTATTTACAGCGAAAAAGAGTTTAAACTGTAATAAAGCCATGACATGCAACCTGCTTAGATGATGCAGCTGCAACATTGTGTTAGACTGTAAGTAACAGAGAAACAGCATGCTTGAGAAAAAACAAGGTAAACAGAAGCAATAACTGCCATTTTAAGAGGGGATTGCATCTGTTACCTCCAAAAAAATGATGGAAGTTGTTCTCATTTCAGCTTCATGGTAGTTAAAATTACATCCACAGCTGAAATAACAGGTGTAAACGGTAAGCAAAATGGGAACATTAGTGTCCTTAAAGCAAGCAAAAATCTGGAATTTTGTAGTCTTTTTACTGATGATTTTCAATTTTCATGTAAGAAACACAAAAATTAGAATTAAAAATAACTCATAATATGGACATTTTCAGTGGACAGAATGGTAAAAACAACAGCTGTGACTTAATATTTGGCTATACAAGGAATAAATAAAAAGTTTTTATTTACAAGGTTCTTTACTAGATACTTGCTTCCCCCCTCCCCCCCCCCGAAGGGCTTTGGTTATTGGTGGGGTTTGTTTGTTTGTTTGTTTGTTTTTTCCCGCTTGTTGTGACCTAATTTTGGAAGATGACTAAATATGGATATATGTAAATATAAATAAGAGTTTTTAAAAGTCTGCATTTAGATGAAAAAAAATGAAAAGGTATGTGAAATGATCTGTTAATTTTTGATTACGGGGGGGGGAGAAATTGTAGTAAATATCAGAAGTCCTATGCCCAAATTTAAAAGATTCTTTTGTTTGCAGGGCTTAACTAGCTCTTTAAAACTTTTGTATAAGTTTGGTGCTTTGTTGGTGCTATGTGGAAGACTTCTGCTCATTTCTAAACATATCACTGGAACTTGAGGGTCTGGTTCCAGCCTTCAAAGAATGTCCAATTCAGGACTGAAACGATTTGACTGACAAAGTCAGTGTGAATCCAGTATCTAACATTTTGCATTTCAGTGACTTTGGAAGTAGATGCGTCACCTGCCTTCCAACTTTTAATATGCAGCAAGAACATGTTGTTCTATTGAGCCAGAGCAGATGACATCTTCAGGGCTGAGACAGTCTTTGGAGTCTTTTATGGAACTCTGAAAAAGGTGCCGAGAAAAACATTCCCTAGCGTATCTTCAAAACTACAAACACTGCATGTGTGGCACTGTCTTTTTAAGCACACTCTCCATAAAAGAAAATGTTTTGTTACTGGTGTTTATGGGGACGCTTTCTTGAAACAAGGCAACGGTTTTCAAACAGGATATAGGATGTGTTACAGCTCATCAAAATTCAGATGTCACCTCTCATGAGAAAATAATGTTCCAGATGTATTTTTGATAATGACATCAGTAGAACTTAAAGTGGTCTCACTGACACAGGTCTCTTGTATGACAATAGAATTTTTTTCGCTTCCCAACATCTGTCAACTGGTACAACTTGTATAAATGCATATTTAATATATATCTGTTCCTTTTGGAGAGAAGGAAGGAGTCATTTTCAACACGCTGCAGTAGAACATCTAAATATACTATCTAAACACTATTGCCTCAATGTATGTATACATATAAGTAGAATTTTTAAAAAAAATAGTCATTAATTTCTGGTTTTGGTGTTTCTGTGTAAAATGTGTGCCTCTAATCTGCAACCACCTAGAAGATCTAACTTACTTGTAAAATCTACATCAGATTCCTGAGGATATTAATTCCTTTTATTTATCATACTAATAACCAGGGTGCTGAGCAGATGTCTACAGCTCAATTACATTAGAATATTCCTGCTTACAAAACCGGTTTCAGTGGGTATTTCAGTGTTTGGATCATTCATAGGGTAGTAGAGGAGAGTACCATATAATCTAAACCAGATTGTTTAAAAGTCTGATGTCTAAATTTTAGCTTCCTTCTCTGGGAATCCTTTAGAGTCAATGGAAACAAGTCGAGAGCTCTATATGTATCCAGTCTTAGACAGCTGTATCAACATGAAGTGAGTAATTTCTAGAGGTATATATGCTGACTATAAAAAAAGCTTAGTGTATCTAGATCAGGTTTCTGTGTACCCAGTATGTGTGATGGATCCAACCCTTGGTGCTTCTTCAGGAAATAAGTTCAGATTAATTTTTTTTTTTTTTTTTCTTTATAGGGTCATAGAAAATCCCAAATTGGAAGGGACTCACGAGGATCATTAACTCCTGACTCCGCACAGGGCAACATAGAAGTTAAACCATATATCTAAGAGCATTGTCCAAACACTTCTTGAGCACCAACGGGCTTGAGGCCATGACCACTTCTCTGGGAAGCTTGTTCCTAGTGCTTGACCATCCTCTCAGTGGTGGCCCCTGACACAGCCTTAAGCCATTCCCTCATATCCTCTAACTGGACACCAGAGAGAAGCAATTAACACCATTCTCTCTGCTTCTCCTCATGAGGAAGTTCTGGACAGCAATGTCTCCCCTCAGTTTCCTCTTCTGTAATCTGAACAAACCTGGAATCCTCAGCTGCTCCTCATAAGTCACGCCCTCTAGCCCTTTCACCATGTTTGCTGCCCTCCTTTGGACACATTCTAATATTTTTATATCTGTCTTATATTGTGGAGCCACAAACTGCACACAGTACTCAGGGTGAGGCTGCAACAATGCTAAGTATAGTGGGAAAATCACTTCTTTACACTTGTTAGCTCTATTGTGCGTAATGCACCCTAGGATATGGTTTGCTGCCAGGTTTTTGGCTGCCAGGGCACATTGTTGACTCATACTGAGTTTAATATCAACCAAAAACCCCAGATCCCTTTCTGCAGGGCTGCACTCCAGTCTCTTTTCCCCCATTACATACATACATCCAGGATTACACTGAACAAGGTACAGAATCCAGTGTTTCTCCTTGTTAAACTTCATACAGTTGGTGATTTTGCAGAACTCTCTGTAAGGCGTCTCTACCCTTGAGGGAATCAACAGCTCCTCCTAATTTAGTACCATTAGCAAACTTACTTTGTGTGCACTCAACTCCTGTGTCCAGGTCATTGATAAAAACATCGAAGAGAAGTGTCCCTAAAACTGAGCCTTGGGAACACCAGTAGTGACTGGTCACCAGCCAGGTGTTACCCCATTTGCTACAGCTCTTTGAGCCTGACCCTTCAGCCACTTGTTCACCCATCATATTGTTTACATCTATGCTAGACATTTTGTCCAGAAGGATACTCTGAAAGGCAGTGTTAAAAGCTTTGCTAAAATCCCTCAACACCGTCCCCCCACATATCCACTGCCTTCCCTTCATCTACTAGATGGGTCACCTTGTCATAAAAGGATATTAAGTTAGTAAGGCATAACTTTCCCTTCATGAACCCATGTTAGCCTTGACCGATGACTGCATTGTCTTTAAAGTGTTTTTCAGCGACTCCCAGAATAATCTTCTCCATAATTCTGCCAGGCACTGAAGTGAGACTGACAGGCTTATAATTACAAGGGTCTTCCTTCTTGCTCTTCTTGAAAATTAGAATAATATTTGCTAGTTTCCAGTCAACTGGGACCTCTCCAGATTCCCAAGACCATTGATAAATAACTGAGACATGTCTCACAACATCGGCAACTTTTTCAATTCCCCTGAATGAATCCCATTGGGATCCATAGACTTATGTGCATTTAGTTGCAGCAGCAAATCTTGTACAACTTCAAAGTCAATTGTGAGTGTATCACTCTCCCAGTCACAGTCGTCCAACCCAGGGCTCCAGGAGTTCCAGAGCCCATCATCGGCTTTAAAGACAGAGGTGAAGTAGGCGTGAAAGTCACATCCTTATTTGTGAGGTGACTAACCTCATCAAGTAATTAACTAGTTTTATCTAGTCCTCCTTTTGCTGTTAACATACTTTTAGAAGCTTGGTTTTGTTTTGGTTTTGCTTGTTTTTGTTTTTTCTTTTCTCTCAGAAGATTCTGATTGTCTTTGAAAATTAATCTATATTTCCTCCTCCCTGACAGACCATATGATGGATAGTTAAGTCCATTTAAAACTTGTTATTTTGAAATTCTGGATATAATAATGTTCTGCACTTAGGAGCTAGATATCTGGAATATGCAGTGGCTTGTATAGGTTTATAGAATATACTGACACCAGACATCTGCAGTTTTGTAACTCAGGTGCTGCACCACTGAGCAGTTTTGACAACAGCTACAAAAGCCACAGCTAAAGCCTGCTCTGCTGTCTCCAGCAGCTTCAGAAAAACAATGGTGAAAAGAAAAAAGAACAACATGGCAAGATTGCACAGCTGTTTCAGGAGGGACACCACTTAGAATAGTTTCATTTTGTGATATCAGAACAAGCATGACTGGATGAAAAATGTCTAAGAATGAACAATGTGTGTGTCAGAAGGAATTCTGTTTCTTGACCTATTGTAAATCATTTACCAGAAGGAAAGAAAGGGGCAAAGCAAA